>NC_136069.1:596107012-596603493 GCF_964261635.1 Lissotriton helveticus | reverse complement strand
ACAATAAGGAAAGTCAAGATTGCAAGGAAAGTGTCAGGAATCAACGCATTCCCCTAAACCAGAAGCACCAACTTACCTGTGTCTATGTTTGTAAAGACTGGTATGGAAGTGTGCAGGTAAATCAAGGTACAGGCAGGCTCCAAAACCGTCTTGGAACACTCTGCTGATGGTGGCAAAACAGGGTCAGGGCTCTAGTTGTTTTTTCTACTCAGGCGCTCAAGAGCAGTGTTGGGAATGAAGCGCGCGCCCAACCGTTCTTGAGACACACTTCACAGAAGTTCTTGGCTAGAGTAGTGGTGCATTTTAGTTCCACCTCTGTTCGTCAGTAGAATAGTGTTCAGGGTCAAAGCTTCATCGCGCATGCCCGACGGATAGTGTTAGGGATTCTAGTGTTCCCAGTTTGCAGGGGTTTACCTCTAGTCCCTGCGCTTTTGTAGTCGCCGATTTCCAGTCAAAGAAAAAGAGTAGTCCAGTCAGAAAAGGAAGACAAGCTATCTGGACAGAGTTTACTTACCAACGGGGCACAAAGGGGATCGTTTTTCTGCTTCCTTGGCTGGCCCGGGTCATGTTAGCCCGCTAGAGGAGAAAAGAGAAACGTCAAGACAATGTTTATTTGAAAATATAAAGTTTATGTCTGAACTTTTAAAAGATACATTGTATATAGTATGAAGTGGGAACAATTCTAAAGATAATACGTTCTAATTCAAGCAGGAAAGAAAACATTAAGTTCTATCTTTTAGTTTAGATCAACAGAGGGTAGTAGTTTTAATATGAATAAGAGAACTCAAATTCAAATTCAAATTCAAAAAGCTTTATTCGAAATTCATGTTTGAAGTCATAAAAGCATACATTTAAAAAGTTCATAACACGTAAGATACGGAAAGAAAAAAAAAGAAAAGGGTTAATACATGCACCAACGTTAAAATTTAGTAATACCAAGAAAAAAGTCTAAAATGCAGTTAATTTACAAAATTCATTGCATTGAATTCCTGAACTTAATCAATAGTTTTAAAAAACTCGATACAGCGTGTACGACAATAACATTTTCTAGCTGTTGCAGCCTAATGAAGGCAGTTCTACAAGTGCGGTGGCCCCATGCCCTCAGGATTGGTTTTAAAAGGGCCGCCCTAGGAGCTGAATAAAATTTACAAAAAAGAATACAATGAATGTTTGATAGGGCGGAGGTTTCATCACATGGGCAGATAAGTATCTTCCTTGACCAGTTATTACAGACTGGAAAAGTAATTAAGCGGAAGAAAGTACCAAACCTAAAATGGGTCAGTAGCATTCTAGAATAATAGTTAAAATCGCTTGTAAGATACAGTTGTGGCCCTATGTTAACAGTGATTTGCTGGTAATCCAAGACTGAGTTTTTAGATTTTTCCATGTCCCATCTATTATTGGCTAAATAAACCAGAGCCATTTTTTTCAGTAACTTTCTTGCGACCACTTCCATAATGGATGGTCTCGTAAAGTACTCTGGATGGCCAATTTCAGTCATCAAGTTTTTAACATATGCCAGCCATTTAATGTTGCTGACACCGTCAAGGGTCAAACAATCGGAGATTAAATTGCGGTTTAAGGATGTCTCCGGCGTGACCCACACCTTATGCCATAGTAGTATGGGCGCAATTTTTATGGCATCTAAGATGTACGATAAGCCCAGTTCGATTTGTGTGAGGTAGGTTGCTGTTGATTTAGGGGCCTCAAGCAAGTATCTGAGGTACTGGTTCTCGGTTAGTTGAATCGATGATGCATTTTCGATTCCCCAGATTCCTGAACCGTATATGGCCGTGGAGATACATTTAGCCTTGTAAATTACGGTCAGTTCCTTCGCGGGTCTACCTCCTATTTTAGCTGCGAAGTTGTTCAGAGCTCCTACAGCCCGCGAGAACGCTAAATTTCTTGCCCTCACGGCGGTGTGGCAATTGCCTCTCCTATCGAAATTTATTCCTAGGTAGGAGAATTGGTCGGTGGTCTCAATCCTCCTACTCTCGAGGAATATTGAGCAGGATGCTTTCTTGGAGCCATACCCACAGGCCATAGTGAACGTTTTCGTTTTCGTTTTGGAAAATTTCAGAACGGCTCTCTATAGGCCTACCTTGGTTCGGCACATAATGGCAGCGTTGTCTGCATAGAGAAGTAATGGCACCGACTGCCCCTTAATCACTGGATAATCGAACTGCGACTCTTTGAGGTGATTACCTATGGAGTTTATATATAGGGTGAATAGTAGGGGTGCTAATATGCACCCCTGTCTAAGCCCCTCCTGATGGGGAACTTGTCCGAGCACTCTCCGTGAGTGCCGTACCTTACCCTGGCTCCAGCACCCCTATATAATTCCTTGATGAATGTAAGGATTTGGTAATCTATGCCCATGTCAGAAAGTGTGGACCACAAATTATTGTGGTCCACACAGTCAAAGGCTGAACTCGAAAGTGATGTAAAGATTACCCTTCTTAGCTTGAGTGTACTTTGATATAACAAGGGCCAGGTTTAATCCCTGTTCAACTGTGCCTTTGCCAGTTCTGAATCCGTACTGGAAGCTGGAAATAATATCACCCTCCTCCGCCCAAATTTAATTTGATTTAAAATTATGTGGCCTGCTACCTTCGCTAAGGCGTCGAGAAGGGAAATTGGCCGATAGCAAATAGGGTCGTTCCTATCCCCTTTTTTGAAGGTGGAAACGACTATTGCTTCGGTCCAAGTAGATAGGAAACCATGGGAATTTACGCTATTCAAGACGTTGACTAACATGGGGGCCCAGAGATCAATTTCAGTTTTAAAAACATCTATTGGAACCCCGTCCGGGCCCGGGGCTTTGCCTGAGGGGCTTTGTTTAATTGCAGCAGTAACCTCTTCGCAGGTGAAGGTGATACCCAACGGGAATACGTCCGCGGTGTGGATATCATAATCCTCTGGTGTCGTTACTAATGTAGAAACTACAGAAACGGGGGAATTTGCATTGTCATAAAGACGTTTGAAGTGTTTTACCCAGGTTTCGCCATTGATGGCGATATCTAGTGTGTCTGTCTGCTTGTTCTGCAAATGAGGGGCATTGACAACCTTCCAAAAGGCGGTCATGTCCCTGTTTTTTGAGGCATTAATAAGGGCTGACCATGCCTCTAATTTCAAGGATTGTTTCATAGTTTTGACTGCCCTGGAATACAGCTTTCTTGGTTAGGCGGATCTCCGTATGGGATCTCGGAGATGTCTGCAGTGCCTTTTATAAAGCTTTAAGTGCTTTTGTGCAGTTGTTATCAAACCAGCCATTAGGACGGTTTGATGCAGAGCGGTATTCCCTAGTCAGAAGCTTTTTTATTTCCATTTGAATTTTTTACGAAGGAGCCCAGGACTTTTGCTGGAGTTTCTGTGAGAGACAGACAAGTGTAGATTTCTTCCCTGGATTTCGATACTAAGTTTATTAACAGTCTCGCTGGATCCACCTTATTCCATTTGATGGAATAACCGTTTCTACGCCCTAAGTTGATCTCTGGTTGATATAAAGGTTTGTCCCCCGGAACCTGTTCTTGCCCCTCTAGTTTTATAGAAAAGGAGAGTGGGTAATGATCTCCATAAATGGCATCCAATGTTTCCCATGACGTCACTATCCGGGCATGGGTTTTTGATAAAAAAGTGAAGTCTATTATAAAGTTACACCCCCTCCCATGAAATGTTGGCTGGAAGTGGGCGGTTGGGGAGCATAGCTCATTAATATAGGATAGATTAAAATGGAAGATCATTTTATTAAATATATCGCCTGATGAGGAGTGAATGAAATGGGTCGGATTGTCGTCCTTGTGCTCACCTAGGCCGCACAAGCCCTTCGAGGAGTTAGGACAGACAGTACAATTAAAGTCACCTACCCAGATCAATAACAACTCCCTTCCTGTCTGGTCCTTAATGATGGTGACACTATGTATCAAGTTGTTAGTAACCTTTTCCAGGCACGTTATTGTAAAAGTTAATTAAAATCATATTCTTGGCATTACCCCATTTGAGTGTTAACATCTGATAATATTCAGTGGGCAAATTCCTGAGTACTTTAAGCCCGTCTGTGGTGGAGACATACATGCACAAGTCTCCCTTGTTTCTTCCCTGAGAAGTTGATTGTGCAGGTGTGTGAAAAGTCTGAAAGCCTAGTAAATGGATTTCATCTAGGGTCCAGGTTTCCTGGAAACAGAGAATATTGGAGTTGGCAACTAGATCGAGCTATGAATTTTGGGACACTTTGTTTACTAAGCCTGCTACGTTCCAGGATATAATGTTATGGGTGGGTTTAATTAACTTGGGGGTTTTGTTTTTGTTCAGTTCCCTGTCGACCGTGATCTGGCTTGATGAAGGGGCTTCCCTAGGTTGATGTTCGGTTCGTGCCCTGGAATCCAATGGTGGATTAACTAGTTCCTTGTTGGTCAGATGGTTTAAAGACCTCTCGACCGTCGGTTCCCTGTCTATATTTTTATCCTGCGCTCTGTCTAGAAGTAAGTTGCTCTGTGTGTTAATCTGGTATACAGAGGGCTCTAGGCCTGCACTTTGCACCTTCCCCGCTTGGACCACCGTCTTCTGTCAGTCTTGGTCGTCCAAGTCTGCTAGGGGTTCGTAAAAATTTCCTAGAGGAATTGACCAGTGTGGGTTATACGTTGCCCAATGTTGTCTACCCAGACGATGGAATAATGGTCTGGGTATGCCCTGGGTGCCCTGGAATAAAAGGGTCTAGATGGGTAGAATCTGGAATTGTGATTGAGATTATCTAGGGTATCTCAAGTATCGGTGATGGCTGGCGGGTTTGAGGAGGCCATTAGAGATGGGGGATAACAATAGCTCAGGTCACGGGTTGATATGCAGCCCTCCCCTCTCTCCAGGTACCAGTCATTTATATGGGTAACTACCCTCCGGTCTCTAAAATTGATGATTACAACATCCCCCTGAATGTCTTAAGCTCTGGGTCCCACCCATGATAATCTCCTCACGAAGGCTATTTCCCCGTTTATGTTCGGGGGCAATGGTCTGCTGTTAATTAAAAAATGGATTGCTTTATTTTTAAGAGCTCTGTAATTTTCAATCCTCCCTTCTCCCAGCTCTGGGACCCCAGTGAGCATAATAACGTAAGGGGCTGCCTCTGGTGGTAAATCTATGTGTTGCCCAAGTCTATGTGTATCGGGAGCTGGAATTGATGCCCTCGATTTTGGAGCGTTGGTTGTTTTAGAAATGTTCGTGGGCCCCCCTATTCCCGATTCCCTAGGTGTCTTAGGGACGTTCTCTTTACTAGCGGACGCTAGTGATGCCTCTGCTGTTTGTGGGGGGGATTCCCTTGTGGTGTTGGTTATTACAGGTAGCAGATCATGATGCACATTTGATGGATGGTGTGATGTCAGTTTTTTTAGGGTCTCACTATTGGAATGGGTAATATCCAGTATTGACCTCCTGACTCTCTCTATGAGTGGTAACAGCAGGGATTTTACCAACTGTTCCATACTTTCTAGTATGCCTTCATTTGGGTGAATTACAGGGAGAGATGTCTTATGTATAGTATGGGAGCCATGGGTTCCTTGTTTCTTGGTAGTAATTTTGCAAGGTCTTAGTGACTTTGCTTGTCTACCCAAATGGCGTACCCCGCCCGCTTGCCTTTTAATGTGGCCCCCTGATCTAAATGTGGGGACAAAACCCGATTGGTCTTTTTCGTTCTACCGGGTTTGCTAGACAGCAAAGAGGGAGACTCTCCCTGGCTAGAGTCTGAAGAGGAGTCCAGGTTAACCATATCAATATCTTCCCCTTGGAGGATTGTGTTGTTTCTGAGCGATCCTGTAGGAGTAAAGGGGTGCCTGGGTCGTATAAGGGGTTGGTTCCTATAGATTGGGTGGGCGGGGAGATTGCTGTTTGAATAGAGCCCAAAGAGGAGCGTTTGTTAGAATGAAGTTCTATGGACATGCGATGTTCTGCAGCTTCAATCTCATGATCTAACTTATTTACAGCTTTCGTTAAGAAGTGGTCAATTGTCCCTTTGAAGTTCCCGCCCGCCAATGAATTCCTTCTTTTGATGTGGCCTTTAGTCATTGCTTACTTAACAGATCCAGCGGTACATAGCATAGAAAATAGTTTGACCAAATGCAATGTTATGAGGAGTTGTTCGGACACTAGGCGAAGTCTCTTACTTTTCAGCCGGTGTCGTGGGGCCAAGAGATATGGCCCGGCCCGGCCTCGTCTGGCCTATGACAGCCGCAGACGGTCCTGCCCTTGTCCCGGGCTACTCCCGGCGCCGCCCGCGCGCGTCCCGCGACTCGGAGGGAGTCAGAAGTTTTTATGCGCCTCTGGGCGCAGGCTCACGGTAGGCGGCGTCAGCCGCAAAGGCTTTTGGGGGCTGTAGTCCCCCCCTCCCGGCAGCCGTGACGCGGGATGGAGTAGTGTCACTGGCGGCGGGGGGGGGGGACCTGGGCTGATGGCAGGAGCCCGTAGGAAATCAGCAGAGGAGTCACCAAGAACCTGGGCGTATGGCAGGAGCCCGTGTCAGCAGGTAGGCAGGAGCGTCGCAATGAGGTGGGAATATGTCAGGAGCCCGGATTACACCTGGAATGAGTGGTCGAGTAAAGCAAAGTGTTCCCACTCTGCCGAGGGAGTCAGAAGTTTTTTGCGCCTCCGGGCGCAGGCTCACGGTAGGCGGCATCAGCCGCAAAGGCTCTTGGGGGCTGTAGTCTCCCCTCCCGGCGGCCGCGACGCGGGATGGAGTAGCGTCACTGGCGGCGGGGGGGACCTGGGCTGATGGCAGGAGCCCGTAGGAAATCAGCAGAGGAGTCACCAAGAACCTGGGCGTATGGCAGGAGCCCGTGTCAGCAGGTAGGCAGGAGCGTTGCAATGAGGTGGGAATATGTCAGGAGCCCGGATTACACCTGGAATGAGTTGTTGAGTAAAGCAAAGTGTTCCCGCTCTGCCGAGGGAGTCAGAAGTTTTTATGCGCCTCCGGGCGCAGGCTCACGGTAGGCGGCGTCAGCTGCAAAGGCTCTTGGGGGCTGTAGCCCCCCCCTCCCGGCGGCCGCGACGCTGGATGGAGTAGCGTCACTGGCAACGGGGGGGACCTGGGCTGATGGCTGGAGCCCGTAGGAAATCAGCAGAGGAGTCTCCAAGAACCTGGGCGTATGGCAGGAGCCCGTGTCAGCAGGTAGGCAGGAGCGTCGCAATGAGGTGGGAATATGTCAGGAGCCCGGATTACACCTGGAATGAGTGGTCGAGTAAAGCAAAGTGTTCCCGCTCTGCCGAGGGAGTCAGAAGTTTTTATGCGCCTTCGGGCGCAGGCTCACAGTAGGCGGCGTCAGCCGCAAAGGCTCTTGGGGGCTGTAGTCCCCCCCTGCCGGCAGCAGCGACGCGGGATGGAGTAGCGACACTGGTGGCGGGGAGGGACCTGGGCTGATGGCAGGAGCCCGTAGGAAATCAGCAGAGGAGTCACCAAGAACATGGGCATATGCCCGGAGCCTGTGTCAGCAGGTAGGCAGGAACATCGCAATGAGGTGGAAATATGTCAGGAGCCCGGATTACACCTGGAATGAGTGGTCGAGTAAAGCAAAGTGTTACCCAGAACTCATTCTTCCCCAAAGGATTAGAAGATAAGCAAAGCCTGTCAAAACAGGGGTACGTTTAGACATAGAAAAAGATATAGAACAAATATAAGAAATCGGATTTTAGGGTATGTAATTATGTTTTCTTGTTCATTTGACAGTGTATGAACCAATTCCAGAAATAGAATTCCTGAGGAAGTTTGCAGTACCCAGAAGAGAGGACGAGGCCGTCTCTTTTTATTATTTTTTATTTTATTCAATTCCCCTTAGCCCCCTGAGTATTCTTTAGACTCCCTAGGACATTCTTGGTGAGGGGTACAGGAAGAATCAGGAGAGGCAGTGGGACCCAGCATCATTTTGCTTCTGTGAGGGATGGGAACTTGAGTTAGTTGATTTCTGACAAAGTGAAGTGTCCACGTTTTAAAAAAAACCTCACCCAAGCAGAATGGCTG
Organism: Lissotriton helveticus; assembly: GCF_964261635.1. Lineage (NCBI taxonomy): Eukaryota > Metazoa > Chordata > Amphibia > Caudata > Salamandridae > Lissotriton > Lissotriton helveticus. Next base: position 596,595,494 of record NC_136069.1, on the reverse strand, counting down.
AAGGGTTTGAATTAAAGGATCTCAGAGGAATTATAGAAGTAATTCAAAAGGAGTTAATGGCAGTCAGGGAGGAATACATGACCCTGAGATTAGACTTAGTTGCCACTAGGAGAGAAACTACTGAGTTAGCTAATAAAGTGAATGGATATTTTTCTGAGTCTAGTTTTGCCACCGTGTCCCCGGAAGCTCAGGCTTCATGTTCACCTTCGACACTTAATCCTAAGAATACTGCTCAGGTCATACATTCAATGTCGCCATTAATTCCGTCGGCTCCTCCTGAGCGTTTTAGTGGTGATCGCCAGAAAGCCCAAATATTTTTAACTCAGTGCTCTTTTCATTTTATGTGCCTCCCAAAGATTTTCCCTGACGCACAATCTCTAGTCGCCTTCGTATTGTCTTATGTGAGCTGAGACGCAGTGACATGGTCTATGCCATTGGTGTCTCAAGACTATTCAATTCTATATGACTTTGATGAATTTAAAAGTGAGTTTCTATGATAGAAGAAGAGTTTCACAGGCTACGGATAATGAGTTACTTGAGTTAAAACAAGGAAGTAAAGAACTAATTGCATATCTTGCCCAATTTAACATGTTAATTGTTGAGACAGATTGGCCTGGGAAGAAGAGGACTGCCCTCTTTTATAGAGGTTCGAAAGATGTGCTTAAAGACGCCTTATCTCAAATCCCAAATAGATACACAGAAGTCTCTGCCTTGATTGATCTGGTCCTAGAGTCAGATTAATGACAAACTGAGAGGAAAGGAGAGAAAAAGAGGGATTTTCAATCCAGTGTTCCCCGGTTTGATCGGATGAGAACCAAAGGATTCAAGACGGATGGAAATAGGAACAGTGCGCGGTCCTCTTTCAAAAGAAGAAAAAGAGAAAAGATGACTAAATACTCTGTCTATACTGTGGGACAAGAGGACATTTCGTAAAAAAATGGCTAAAAAGCGTAAGAATTTGTTGAAGGAAATCTTGCGGCACCACCAGTAGGAGGAGTTGGATTGGTGAGTGCTAAACAGGAAACAACTCCACATCTTCATCAGTTGCCAAATGCCTTGCAATCAGCCATCCCAGATCTTACTCTCTCGTTGATGCTCAAATTTGGAAGCTCCATCTTATCAGATATCTTAGTAATGGTTGATTCCAGAGCGACTTGTAACTTTTGCAATTTGAAGTTCGCTCCTAAGATAGGAACACAGGCAATCAAGAAGAAGAAGAGTGAGCCAGTAAGAGCAGTGGATGGAACCAAATTCTTATCTGGTCCTTTTGTAAGCCATACTGAAAGAGTTGAATTCATCTTGTTTGATGGGTACAGAGAAGTGTTACAATTTAATTTAATTGATGCCCCACAATTTCAGCTTATTCTTGGGTTACCATGGTTGACAGAACACAACCCATCTATTAATTGGGAAAAAAGATACATCACGATGAATTCAGAATATTGCAAAGAAAACTGTTTCCATGAGAATGATCAACCTAAAGAATCTAGTTTAGCAACTGGATTGAGTGATATTGGAGCCACCGTTTGTGTGATACAAACTGAAGAAATTCCAGACATGTACCAAGACTTCGAAGATGTATTTAACGAAGTGGGGACTGATAAATTACCACCTTACCGACCTTATGATTGCAAGATCGAGTTGTAACCCGGTGCCAACCTTCCATGCAGTAGAATTTACGCCCTGACCGAAAAAGATGACCAGCATCTAAAAGAATACCTGAAGAATGGGTTTATTTGACTGTCACAGTCCCCAGTTTCTTCGTCATTTTTTTTTATACCAAAGAAAGAAGAAGGAGATCTGAGGACCTGTATAGATTACCAAGCCCTGAATCGAATAACAATCAGTAACCGGTATACATTACCCTTGATTTCCGTTCTTTTAGCCAAGTCAAATTGCCATAGATATACACTAAGTTGGATCTGAGAGGAGTGCATCATCTTGTTTGAATAAGGAAAGCAGGCAAGTGAAAGACTGCTTTTAGAACTAAATGTGGGCTTTACGAGTATCAAGTCATGCCTTTCGGGTTATGTAACGCTCCAGCAGCCTTCCAACACTTCATTAATGATGTTATGAGTAATTTCCTTGACAGATGTGCAATTGTTTATCTAGATCATAGTTTAATTTATTGAGCATCAGTTGAGGAGCATCGAGAACAATTGCATGGAGTGTTGCAAAGTCTGCGAGAGAATTGGCTATTCACAAAATTCGCGAAATGTGCCTTTAATGTCAGAACCGTGTTCTTGGTTTCATTATTTCACCTGATGGAATAATTATGGATAAGCAAAAGATAAGACCGGTATTGGAATGGCCTTCACCTATGACCGTCATAGAAATTCATGGTTTTATTGGATTTGAAATTTTTTATCGGAGATTTATCAAAGAATTCTCTAAAAAAGTGATTCCTTTGACTCGTTTGTTGAAGAAAGATGTTCCCTTTGTCTTGTCCGAATAAATTGAAGAAACCTTAAAATCTCTAAAACAGACTTTCACTTCAGCCCCAATCTTGCTTCATGCAGACCATTCTGAGCCCTTTTTTGTTGAGACACATGTATCAGATCAAGCTATTGGGGGAGTATTGTTGCAAAGACATAAAGAAAAGGGTCAATTAAATCCAGTGGCTTATAGATCCCGGAAACGACTCCCTGCAGAAGTGGATTACACCATTACGGAAAAAGAATTACTAGCTATAAAAGATGCCTTCAAAGAATGGAGACACTATCAATTGGGTGCAAGACATAAGGTAACAGTATTTAGATCATAAGAATTTGCAGTTTTTCAAGTCGGCAAGAACCCTCACTCCCAGACAACTGCCGTGGTCCCTCTACTTTGCAGACTATGAGTTTGCAATAACGTATTGACCGATAAAAAAGATAAAACTTTATTGGCATAGTTACTTAAAACCATTGCAGTACATACAAAAAGAAGAAATAATTCCATTTTTAAAATGATCCATATTTAAAAAGGTCCATATTTAAAATGTTCATACTCTTTCATGAGTGTCGCAACGTGAACTGCAAAGGACTTTCTGTATCATTACAGTAATAGTGACTGGGCTAGTTATGCCTTTGCGACCTATGGAAAAGTTGGGATCCACTGTGGCGGTTGGCCATACCCTTAATAAAGATTGCCCCCGTGGATCAGATGTCTGCAGAAAAGTAGTCCGTTTTTGACCAAGCTGCTTCGAGGAATCTGACTAGCCTTGTGTTCAATTGTGGCGATGAAGGATCAAAGCATGCCAGGACTGCTTGTTTTCTTGTCCTGATCCCTCTTTGATTGAAGGGGATTTTTAGCAGCTGTCTCCTTTCTTGACTCAGCTCCGTGCAGGTACAGATGATATGTGTGATGTCACCTTGATCCTTACTGCACAGACTGCATTGTGTGAAAGCCTGCACCTTTTTCCAGGGAGGGAGCTGCTGCGTGGTTGGTAACACTCCTAGCCTGAACTTTAACATTTTTTGTTTTAGTATTTTTGAGTATCCCAAATTAAAGTAATGTTGTGTGGCTAAGGACTTATATGTAGCCAGAGTCATCCAGGCGTGCGCTCTAGCAGAAAAGGTCGCCTTGTCCTCTAGCAAGGAATGTGTCTTCAACGTCTTCCACACCGTCTTTTGAAAGCAGAATGGAGGCAGTGTGTGTCCCGTAAGGGGGAAAGGCCTGTGGTTATCAAAGCTTCCTTAAGATATTGCCCTGCGGGTGAGTTCTGCCTCAGTTGAATTTTGAATATTTGAAAATTGACCGGGAAACAAAAGCGGAAAAGCAGATGCTTTGTCTCGAATTGACACTGAAGGACAGAAGGTGATCATTGAATATCAGAAAATCATTCCAGAATCCAAGATTGTGGTGACTATTGTAAGTGAAACTTTGAAACTTTGGATGAAAAGGAAAAAGAGGTCTCAACACCGGAAGAAATTCAAAAGTGGGTGGAAGGAATTCTAATTCATCCACCATTTCACAATGGGACTTTGTATTTACCGAAACCAGAATCAAGAGAGAGAGTTTTGTATGATTGCCATGATGGCCCTCTGGCTGGTCACAAAGGAATCAGTATAACGGAAGAGTTAATCCGAAGACAATTTTGGTGGCCTAATATGATTAAAGACATCAAGCAATGCATGACTGACTGTGAGGTTTGTGCACTGGGAAAATCAATGCGGAAGGCTGCACAAGGGCTATTGCAGCTATTACCTATTCCACCTCATCCTTGGCACACGGTTACTGTGGAACTGATTGGAGATCTGCCCTCTAATCAGGGGTTCAATACAATTTTGGTTATGGTGGATGCCTTCACTAAAATGGCACTCTTTGTTGCATTAAAAAACACTCCCGGTGCTAAAGAACTGTCTGAACAGTTTGGTAAAGGCTCATGGAATTCCCAAGATTATTGTTACTGACAGACAATCACAATTCTTGTCTCATTTTGTGAGGGCGTTCACAAAGAGTTCTTACTTTTTTATTTGACCCAATTCCCCTTTACCCCCTCAGTATTCTTTAGACTCCCTCAGACATTCTTGGAGAGGGGTTTGGGATAAATCAGGAGGGGCATTTGAAACCGGCATCATTTTGCTTCCGTGAGCACTGGGAACTTGAGATAGTTGATTTCTGACAGAAAGTTCCGCCAAGAATCAATCACCATGAAGAGCGCTGACTCATTGTACACATCAGTAAAATCGGGCAATATTATATTTTTGAAGTTCTGGGGTGATACCTCCTGGAATCACCTAATCTAGTCAGACCACTCAGTTCATTGGTCAATTCATATATGATGGGTGTCAGGCGAAATAAAGAAGGCACAAATTGTAGAGAAATAGATGGGTCATTACATAGTCCTTATGCAATCTAATATGCGAAGTTTTAAAACAATGCTCCTTCAGCAAGACCAGATAAGCGAGTTAAAGAGGACAGTTTCCCAGGCAGCTGTTCAGGATTGTATAAGAAAATGGAGCAAAGTATCTTTGTACAATACATGGGAAATCAGGAAAGGAAAACACAGTTTCAAGTTGTTTGTTATACTGAAGAATTCTCCCACAAACAGTAGACTTGGCAAGACAAAGGACTGCACATTTTCAGTCAGGCCCACATTAAATCAAGTTAATTTAACATCAACTATATAAAATTAGTTAGCATACATTCATAGGAAATAGACATTATGATTCTATTATAACTCTGATGCACTTGAAATCATTTAGAATGTTTACAAATAATTTGCGGCAGTGTGATAGACTTCTACTTTCCGAATATACCAATGTGTACAAATCTTTTTCCAGGTATGTTAGTAATGTACCGTTTCAAATCCTTACTTTTACTAGGTATATAAGTACAACATTGTTGAACCTTCAGCATTCGTTAGAATCAGCATTCCTATGCGAGGAGGATGTCTAATACAAGGCGGCTTGGGAGCACCATAGACCTCATTGCAACCATTTCAGTATCTATGGCCAGGAACCCTCCCGCAGTATCAGTTGACAGCTAGTCAACTACTGTAGAAAGTTTCCGAATTATGTGAGAATTTAGTATCACCTCAACTGATGTAATTGTTGCGCCAAATATATCTCCTATGATTTCACTAGCACTACCACCCCTTTTTAATCGGATATGTTTTACTTCATTGGTTTCAGCAGATTGAGCCACATGATACATTTTTGGAAAATCTGTTCCCATGGAACAAGATCCGTACCATTTTTTAGGCAGCTTGTAATAGGCATTTTACCCACAAATGTTGTAAATCCCTGGAAACACAGGTTCTACACCTCCCAGAGATAATCCCCAACCACCTTTAAGTTGGAAAGTGTAATCACATTTGCGGGAACCAACAGAGTTATTTTTGTATTCAGTTTCGAGCTGTAATATGCATAGCCTTCCTCTATGTTGCCAGTCTAAAGCAATTGCAGCTGATGTTCCTGTCTATTTAAGCTTAGGTTCTCTAAGAGCCCATGGTGGAATCTTTGTGTGATTTGCAACTACGTAGATATGTCTACGTTATCCTCAATTGAGTCTATGAATTTGTTTTCTGCTTTATTTAAGAGGCATGTTAGATTGTGTCGGTGTGCATAGGCAATATCTAAGCTTTGAGTGGGTTTGAAAATTCCCCCATCATTTCAGCAGTCTGAGTATCAGGCACAAGATTTAAGGTGTTTTTTTAATAGCACTTCAGAAAAGACTGGTTCATAATTACAATAATAATACTGAAATTGCTCTTTACATAAAACACGCTAGTTAGTACATTCCCAAAAAATCAATTTGTAGCAGGCAGATGATGGTAAGTGTAAAGCTAACATGCCATTGTTATTATTTTCTAATGAAGATTTGGGAACAGAAGTAGGTTTAATACACATGTTGAGGCAAATTTAGAATTATGAGAAATATGACAAGAATTACACATGCAGATACAGGTTTGTGTTTAAATGATACCAAGTTTGGATCCATGAGTTCTAAAGAATCTGACCCCATGACTTTGTTATAATTTAGATTAGATGTCAGTAGCGTTGCAACTGAAATGAAATTAGGAGCTTGCTTCAGTTGCTTTAGCTTCTCTTTATCACAATAGGCAGACATGATGTGGTTGATTTTAGTTAATGTGTCGTATAGGTGCTTGTACTTCCATCTCCTTTTGTATTGGTTTGAATTCTATCTTTTGTTGCTAAGTTCAGTTTGAGCACAACAGTCTCTCAAGGTGGTTCATGGGAACTTGGATTGTTGAGTAAAAGATGTGAGATACTTTTTTCCCTATCGTTTGATGCCAAGTAAGTTTACTCTGGTGCAGTGTATTTGCAAGTTGGTACCTTTGCTCTTTTGGACCTTCTCACTCAAGGGCCCTCACCATCACTGTCGCTTTGTTCAGACTGACTAGAAACTTCTGCAATTGTTCATGGTGCTAGGTGTTCCGCTAGAATGCTTCTCAATCTGTCTATTCTTCTGGGCCAAAGATCTCCATTTGCTGCTCGCGTTTCAGATGTACTGTTCTCTTCATTCAGGTCAGTAACTTGCCTAGTCAGCTCTTTCTCTTGTGACACTATTTTACCCACAGGAGCTGACTCTCTCGGACCCTCCTCAGAACCAGTGCTAAGAATCCCAGTAGCTGGAGCCCCTCTACATTTTGCCAACCTGACAAGGCTGGCTCACTGTGACCATCGGCATATCCAAAACAGGTACCGTATCTTCAAGGGGACATGGGACTAGGTGATAGTGGGCAGCATGTACCAAATTTGGAAGACTACCACATTTGACAGCAGTTGTGGTTACCAGAATCATTTGAAATTTCACATGCCAACAAGGTTCCAGGCATGACATGCGTACATGCTTTTTCAACAAGACCAAGTCACAGGGGCTGAGGATATGGCACTGCTCCTGTAGTTGAGGCGAAGTTGCAGCTTCCCCTATCTGCTGAGCCACAGAATGTACCATGTCAGCCAGTACTTTGCAATAATTGACCACAAAATCATCTGCAATATTGACTGGTTTAGTCATGGGAGCTGCAGGCAGTCTCATAGCCCTCCCCATAATAAGTTGATTAGGAGACTATGCCGTTCTTCTGTCTGGAGTACTTCTGAAACTCATCAACACAAGATGCAAAACATCAGGCCATTTCAGAGACATTGAAGCACACAATTTTGCCAACCTGTAGTTTAAAGTTCTATTAACTTGCAGTCCTATGCCAGAGCCTTCAGGACTGTAAACATAATGTAACTTCTGATCAATCTGTAGTGTTGCACATAACATCTTTAAGACCTCATTATTGAAATGTGTCCCTTGGTCTGACTCCAGAGAAGTTAGAAATCCAAAACACGGTATGAGCTCACTTAAAAGTAGCTTAGCCACAGTAAAGCTGTCATTCCTTCGTATTGGGCAAGCTTCTACCCAACGTGAGAAAATACATACAATTACAAGAGTGTATCTCAACCCGTTACAAAGAGGCATCTCAAAGAAATTGAGTTGCATCCTATTAAACGGTCATCCTGATCTTCACACATGACTTATTATATGGTGTTCTTTTGCCTACATTTTGTTGTTGACACACTATAGCAAATGACAAAATGCTTCTGCTACAGCTCTAAATAGGGAATATGACCATGTCTGCCGAAGGAGACACATCATGGCATCTCTCCCGAAGTGTGCAGGTTCATCATAGTGGCGCACCATAGGCGGAAAAGTATCAGGTAGTATTGGTCTCCCACCTGTGTGTACCAAGACCTCATCTTCTTGTCTTTTGGTACAACCTGCTCTTATGCATCCCTCTCTTTCTATATCTGGTACCTCATCCTGTAGTGCCTTCACTTCCACTAAGTCTCTACTGTTAACAACAGCAGCCTACACTCAGTGATATCAGCGTTCTCTTGAAGGGGATCTCAATTGAAGGTATAAGAATTTAGAGCACAATGGCATACATTCTCATCCGCATAGCGGTTGCAAACTATAACACAATCATTGCCCTGCTGATGGGCACTGCACTTCACCACAGCAATTTGGACAGGCAGTTGCAATGAAAGCAGAAGGTGCCTTACGCTTTTCCCATTTTCAATGGAAGAGCTGGAAGAGGTCATGAACCCACGCTGTGACCACAACTGCCCGAAGTCATGTATGATGGCAGATCCATACTGATTGACTGTTAAGATGGTAACTAGCAATTTTGCAGGTACATTACAAGCTTGTGTTAACACCACAAACTCAGCAGCCTTAGCAGACTAAACACCCTGTAACCAGGAAGCTTCAATTTTGCCTGTGACCGTACGTATAGCATATGCAGCCTTCAGATTTTCTTCGGCATCTCGCAAACTGGATCCATCCACAAACAACACATGATCAGATTTAGGCAATTGTGTGTCCAAAATATCATGCCATGGCTTAGTACACAACTCTGTCACATCCAAGAAGTCATGATCTGCTTCATCCACCACAATGTAATTTTCAGGCAAAGGCATCAAGGTTGAAGGATTCAGACTCGTACATCTCATCAAAGTTACATTTTCTGTTCCCAAAATACCATGCTCATAGTTTGTGAGAAGGCTGCTATTTAGATGTTGTGTTCGGGTATGAGTAAGCATGATCTCAAAAGAATGGGGCAGATGTACTCTAAACGGATGTCCTATTACAATACTCTGACTCTGTTCCAAGCTCACACATGTTGCAGCCACAGCTTTAAAGCATACAGGCAAGGCAGCAGCTATAGGGTCAAGAGTAGCTGAAATGTATGCTACAGGTCTTTGTGCAGTACTATGCATTTGAGCTGGCTTGACAATGTGCAACCTTCGTGCTCACTGCAAAACAGAGAAAAGCTTTTTTTGTAGTCTGGGATTCTTATAGCTGGATCTCGACAAAGACTCTCTCACAGTAAAGTAAAAGGGCGCATGCATTCATCATCCCAAGGGGCTGGATCTGACTCATCTGTGTGGGTAAGCCTTTGAAGAGGTTTTGCTGTCAAAGAAAAGTTGGGAATCCATTGTCGTCAATTGCCAACCGTTCCCATAAACACGCATACTTCCTTTTGTGTAGTAGGCGGATTCATTTTTACAATCATAGATATCCTGTCTTGTGACACCTTTCTGGCTCCATTCACAATGTGATGTCCCAGATATAGAACATCTCACTTACAGAACTGCAATTCTTTTTTTTGTTTAATACATTTTTTATTGACAATTTTTAAAAGAAAATGATACATATGTCATATATATTGGTAAAAATCACAAATGAACATGGAGTCTAAAACATATGTAATAAGAGAAAAGTAAGGATAGGAAAGGAGAAAGGAAAGGAGGGAGAGAGAAACAGGGAGGAGAGAAAGAGAAAAGAGCAGAGGAAAGAAGGAAAGAAGGAAGAAAAGAAAGAGTGGGAGGTAATAAGGGTATGCATGTGGGAATAAATTTAAAGCAATCAACTAGGCGGGTTAGAGGAAAGATACGTAGTAAAGGGGAGCCAAAGGAGATCAGATTTGATTTTTAGGGGGATAGAAGAGGAAGAAGCAATAGCAATCATATGTTCATCACAAATAAAATTCCACCATGTATGAACAGAAAGTTTAGAGTTATCCTTCCAACACAATAAAATAACTTTAAATGCAAGAGCAATAAACAGGCCCAACAGTCTAACAGAAGAAGATACAATCTCAATATCAGTTGATAAGGAAACCTAGAAAAATATTCAATAGAGATAATGAGGCAGAACAATGAAACATTGGCATGCAAATATTCCAAACATCAGTCTAAAAGGACAAAACAGGAGAACATTCATATAACTGATGTTTAAGTGTACCAAGTTCTTTAGAGCATGACCAACATAACGGAGAGGAGGTTGGGGAAAACTTATGGATAGTAGTAGGAGTAATAATAACTCTATAATAAATGAAAAACAAATATTGAGTAATTCGAGCAGAAATTGAAACTTTGAACAGTTTGGACCACAAACGATCCCACATCGAGACAGGGAGGGAAATAGCAAGATCACTTTCCCAAGCAGTCTCTGTATTTGATTTAAGGCGCTCCTTAACAGTTGCATAAACAAGAGCAGCCTTAAGCTGTTGAGTTGAAAATAAAGGGTACAGTTGAGTGGTAGGAGTATAAACGGGAAAGACATCAGGTAACAAGAGAGAGGATAGGTGAGATTGAATGGCAGACGTTATAATATTATATTCATTATGCGACGATGAAGGCAGGTGATACACATTTTGCAGCACATGGAAAGGGATGATAGATTTACCATCAAAAAACTGATGTACAAACAAAATATCCTTCTCTTTCCAGTATTTGAAATAGAATGATTTGCCTTTGTATTTAAGGAATGAGTTATACCACACAACAGAGGATAAGAAACATTGGAGAGGAGATAGGTTAGAAGAAAATGCATCATGTAGCAGTTTTTGGGAGTATTTTAAAATAGAGAGTTTAGTCAAAAAAGAACAGTTTGTCATAAATACAATATGCTGGAATGAGAAACCTTTTAATAGAGAACGTTCTAGGAGAACCCATTTAGGCACAGGAGTATCCAAGAAATCATAGGCTAAAGAAAAGGACTGTTTAATCAGGAAGGCGGAATGATAAGATTTAAAGTTGGGGAAACAAATACCACCCTCATTTTTAGGACGGGTCAGTTTATGTAAAGCAATACGAGGATGTTTGTCATTCCACAGAAATTTAGTACAAATAGAATTAATGCAGGAAAAATATCAATTAGGGATTTTAAAAGGGAGCATAGAGACAGTATAGAGGACATGGGGAGTAATCATCATTTTAATCGTATCCAATCTACCCCACCAAGAAAGGAATAAGGGGGACCAAATTTGAAGGAGGGAATGGAGTTTTTTTAAGAGGGAATCAAAAGTAAATTTAAGAGTATCAACTAAGGAGGATGAGAACCATATATATTTAATTTTGGAGGGACACCATGCAAAGTCAATATCACTAAACATATATTGATAGTAATTGCATTTAGGGGCAGGACTTCTGTGTTGGATAAATTGAGCTTATATCCCGAAATAGAGGAATACAACCGCACCTCATCCAGAAAATGTGGAAGGGAAGAAGTAGGGTCAGCCATATAGACCAACACATCATCCGCATACGCAGACAACTTAATCTCAGTAGATGGGAGTTTAAAGCCAACAATCTTGGGATTAGAATGAATGCGTTCTAAAAAAGGGTCAAGACATAAAATAAATAATAACAGAGAAAGAGGACAACCTTGCCGTGTACCCCTAGATAAAGAAAATAACTTAGAAAATTGATTATTGACAAAAATGCTGCCACGTGGAGAGGAGTAAAGGAGTTTAACCAGGGAAATAAAAGAGGGACCAAAACCAAACCATTTGAGGGTGCAAAACATTAACTGCCAATTATTGCGGTCAAACGCTTTCTCCGCGTCTAAGGACAGGGCTGCCATTGGGACCTTGAGATTTTTGCAATGGGCAATAACATTGGAAAACATGCGAGCATTGTCAGCAGCAAGCCTACCCTTCACAAAACCTACTTGGTCCGTTTTAACTAGACGGGGAATAACTGAATCAAGACGTGAAGCCAGAATTTTAGCGAAGATTTTACAATCATAATTAATTAAGGAAATAGGTCGAATTTTTACATTGTGAATGGTCTTTATCAGGTTTGGGAATTATGACAATGAGCGAATCTAGAAAGGACCCAAAAGCCTTAGCATTTGCAATGAAGACATTAACACTGTAGGAGTTTAGAAGCAAAAAAGGCATGAAAAGCAGAATAAAACTCAACTGGCAGTCCGTCAGGAGCTGGCGCTTTTGATTTCTTAAGGGAATTAATGCCCTGAGTAACCTCCAGAAGAGTAATATCCCGTTCCAAAAGCGCAAATTCATCAGTAAGGGGAGGGGGAGAGGGAAGGCCGTCAAAAAAAGAGGCTAAGTTTATCTCAGAGGGAAGTGTATCATCAGTGTACAAAGACTGGTAATAATTATGAAACACTTCAGCAATATCTTCATCTGACGAAACAAGTTTATAGAGCGAATCATTGTAAATTGGGCCCACATTTTTACGTTCTGATTTAATTTTTAAATAATTTGCCAACATTTTCCCCGCTTTATTTTGACCACCATGAAATTTGGACTTGATTTTGAGAAGGGTATTACAGGCTTCATTAGTAATAATTTTATTTAGGTCAGTTTTAGCTTGGATTAAATCTTGGAGTGCAGAGGGGGAGTTTGAAGAGAAATAAGAAAGCTCAAGTCCTTTAATTTTCAGAAGTTGATCCTCATATTTCCTCCTGTTAAGTTTCTTCTTCTTGGAGACAAAAGATATAGTAAATGCTCTAAGCGCAGCTTTAAAAGCATCCCAATTATTAGGGATAGAGGTATCCAAAGGGTCATTAATGGCAAACAAATCAGTGAAAAAAACCCTCAATGTCTTTCATAAAGACATTGTCAGACAAGAGGAATGAATTAAATTTCCAACGCCTTAATTTAGAGGAAATGAGGGAGAGGTCTAGGGAAGTATAAACAGGAGCGTGGTCAGATATAAATATGGAACCAATCACAGATTTCTGAATAGAGGGAAGTAGAGATTTACTGACCATAATGTAATCAATTTTTGAGCGGGTATGGTGTACATTAGAAAAAAAAGTATATTCTAGCAAGTCAGGATTACACATATTCCACGAATCAAATAAAGGACGAGAGGCAATGGCAGATTGAAAACTCTTATGAGATTTGTCAGGCTGAAATTTACTGGAGGATAATCTATCTGAAAAAGGGTCTAACCATTGGTTAAAATCACCTGCAATTACAAAGTCTGGACAATCAATGGACGATATTAGGACTTTAATATCTTTCCAGAATTTGGGATCAGGACGTACCGGGCCATAAATGTTTAGTAAAACCAGTGTTTTATTTCGGAAAACAACCTTAGCCAGTGCCCAACGTCCTTCATCATCATTCTGGGAGGAAATAATTTGAACATTTAACGCTTTATGAAATAAAATGGCCAGCCCCCCTTTTTTATTAACAGCAGGAGAGAATACTACTTGCCCCACCCATTGCCGTTTCAACTTAAGAGATTCAACATCAGAACAATGCGTTTCTTGGAGAAAAACAACCTGCGAATTAAGTTTAGACAAGTGGGACAATACCTTTTGCCGCTTGACAGGGTGACCAAGACCTCGTACGTTCCACGATACAAAGTTACACATGGTGGTAGGAGGGAAGGATGAGTGACAAATGGAGTAGACATATTTCAAGGAGGTAACTAAAAAAAGGGAAACAAGAAACGATCATTGAACATGAGAAGAAAACTCCCAACACACTCAAAATACTGAGGTATAATGCATCTAAAGTCAGAAAGGAGAACAACACCCAAAACAAATAAAGAAGGAGAGCTCACTCAGAAAGACAGAAGCATGGGAAACAAACGACTAAGCAAAAAAAGCCAGATAAAGGAATAACAGGATACAGGAAAGAAAAAAGGGATAGAGAAGAAGAGGAAAAGGAAAAGAGTAAGCAGATCAAGGCAGAAGAGCCTGACCGGATCAGAAAAAAGCAACCAAGACACAGGGGCGAAGGTACACCAAAGAGGGGACACATCCCCACGGGCTGCCAATGAAATAACACATACAAAAGGAGTAAGATAAAAAGATGAAAACGCGGAACCTCAAGAAAGGAGGCAGAAACTAGGGAACAATTCAACAGAAGTCGAGGTGAAGACAAGAAACTCTACAATGAAGGCCAAAGGAAAGTAGACATTAATTAGCAGTGTCTATGCTGGAAGAAGTGACACTCTGAAGAAACGTGTGAAGCTTTTGTGGATCATCAAAGGAGCGGGTACGACCATTGTGCGTTATTTTGTAGAAGCAAGGATGCAGAATTCCATATTGAATATTCAACTGTCTCATCAAAGGACGGAGGTTAAAAAATTCCTTATGTTGGGCATTCGTGGCAGACGAAAGATCCTGTGAAAGAAAAATGTTGTGACCAGATCATTGGAGACACCGTTTAAATCTAGCTGCCTTCAAGACAGACATTAACTCCGTAAACTCAAGGAAAAGCAGAATAATGCCACAAGGTTTGGCAGAGTTAGAGTTCAAACTACCCAAATGGTGTGCTCTCTGTATGTTTTGGGGATGAGAAGAAGGTTGGAGATCCAAAAGTTCCTGTAGGAATTTACGTATGAAAGACACCATGTCAGGACCCTCCAAATTTCCCGGAACACCATAAACGCGTAGATTGTTCCTACGATTACGATTTTAAAGGTCCTCAGTGTGCAGTTTCAATTTGTGGATCTCTTGTTCCAACAACAGGATTTTGGCAGCAGCATCTTGGATATCGCTCACCCGCTGCTCTAAGTGCAACACCTTGTCCTCCATAACAACCCAATTTGCTTTAGTTTTTCATTGGTGGCAGACATGAACGGTTGGAGACCGCGAACCACTTCCAAAATGGAGTCAAGGACAGGGTTTGAGGACGAATGAATGGGGGAAGGAGGATCATTTTTAGGTCTCTTCGGCTTGGTTCCAGTGTGAGACACTTTAGGCGTAGGTGAGGTATTCACCATTTTGCTATCAATGTATAGTGCCAGACACAGGTACAGTAATTGTAAGTACGCTGAGGAAAATACTGCACATAAACCACCAGAACCTATACTGATAGAAAGTCTTCACAGCCTCAAAGAGACTAACACAATAATATGAGCACGAGAACCCAGCGTAAGAAGTTATATGAGATATGAGAGAACTGCACACAAGACACTGGTATAGATGTGAGATCACTGGATTGAGACCGTTGGGCAAAGTGTCACAACATCAGACTGAGAGGGACTAAAAAATAAATTAAAAAAAAAAAACATGAAAATAGTCTCCTTCATAAGCCACAAGTAGTAGAATTCACAACTCTGTAGTAGAATCCACATTAGCGTCACTGGAAAGGCACTGACCGGTGCAGAGCAAACAGGCTCCTCAGACAGAGCATACCTAAAATGGCGGCCATGTTACCTCATTGATAGCAATAGAGAGCTGCTTAATACTGAAGCGCATCATAAAACCAGCAATAGACAACATTGGTCGTGGCCCAAGCTGAGATTACAGCAGCGTTGCCAAGCTAAGCAACAATTGAGGCAAAAAGACGAAGTGGCAACATGAAGAGCCGAGTGACGGAACGTCGCGGGTGCGGTTGCTCAAAATGGCGGCCGCCCGCGTCTCCAAAGAAAAGAAAGTTAACGCTGCTGGAAACAAACGATGTGCAGCCAGAAAGCAGCAACCGACAATCACATCTTGCGCTCGACACCTTCCGCTAGCGTTGCACAGCAGGTGGCCGTTCAGAGTAGCGGCGAAAGAGGATTTTAAGGCATCCGCGGGTCCGTTCCTCCACGGAGCTACGGAGATGCCGTCCTTGCTCTCCGGCGCGTAAGCCACGCACCCAGAACTGCAATTTTAATGGTGACACATTATGTCCATTCTCTGCCAAAGGATTCAACAATGCAATGGTATCGCATATCTAATCCTCCCGTGTACTTGGTGCTGCCAACAGATCATGAATGTACTGAATGAGGACCGAGTGATTTGGCATCACTAATGACTCCAGATTATTTTCGAGATCTGAATAAAATTGAAAGGCTTTCCGTATACACTTGATGGACTCAACACCATGCCAAAACACGATTGCAAAACCAGAAAGCAAACAAAAATTGGCTGTCCTCATGCAATAGAATAGAAAAGAAGGCTTGGCACAAATCAATGACAGAAAACCATTCAGCTTTTTATGGAATTTGGAAAAGGATCACAGCTGGGTTTGGCACGGCAAGACAACATGCAACCACAAATTGGTTAACTCGTCGCAAATCCTGTACTATCCGGTACTTACTGGGTTTCTGCAAACCCATAATAGGAGAGGTACATGGACTCCCCATGATTTTGTTTAGAATTTCCTGTTCGATCATTGATTCAATTAGTGGAGTAATTCCTGCAATTGTTTCTGAACTCAAGTTATACTGAGGAATCCAAGGAAATTCTGCATTGGGTTTCACAGTAATTCATACTGGAGCCACACCCCTGATTACGCCAATGCCTTTTCCTGTAAAATTCCAAACATCCGGAAACACAGCATCTTTCACTTCCAGTGGTAAATCATCACTGGTCAGCATTGAAAATAATCACTCAACCTCTGAATACATCTTTAGCCAATTTGAAAACAATGTCTTCATCATTTGTATGGCATTTGATTCCCTTCTGTGTGCAATAAATTGAGCATTTGAGTTTGCACAAAAAATCTTGCCCCAACAGATTTACTGGCCTTGAATCACACACCACAAATTTATGCAAGCTCTCAAAGGACCCAATTTGAACAGACATAGATTTTGTTACTGGGTTGGACATTAATCAATTTGAAACTTATACAACCTGGATTCTATCTCCCGAGAGGGGGAGGTTTGGAACTTTCACTCTTGTCACAGTGGAACGGTCAGCACCAGTGTCAACAAGGAATGAGATTGGACTACCATTTGCCTTGCCATCCACATAGAGACCACTCTGGTCTACCTCTAAGGATGCGCAAAGCAGGCATACTTCCTTCCCCCCTCAGGCACCATCATTGTGAAATATCAGAATCTGTATCATCAATCTGGATCAGATATTGTTGGGCTAAACTCTGATTTGCATCTGCTTGAGCATTTGTGTGAAAGCCTTTGTTTGAATTATATTTTTGAACCTGATCATTCGTTTGAGGAATAGGGGCTTGAGGCAAGTTTGTTTTCTGATTTCTCTGTCTATGATATTGCTGACTCTGTACCATGTTACCTCTCTGTAACTGAGCATTCCCAACCTGTTGAACCTGTCCACCTATCTGTTAAGAGGATTTAATCAACACTTGTGCTTCCAATGCCTAAATCTGCCACAAGTGTGACACAGATTAGTCTTTTTTATCATTTCGATTGAACACTTCTACCTTGTGGGGAATTTTGTCAATGGCCTTGCTTTCTCAGCAAATCAAATGTTGCTGGATCATGATGCTGATTTCAGGTCTTAACCCATACAAGAACTGGTAGACGAAATGCCCCATATCCTTCCCAGACACATTCTCCATCCCGCTATACTGTTTAAATGCCTGTAACAACGGTTCATAATAGGAATGCATTGCTTCCTTCAGTTCCTGTGTTGTCCAGTCCATCTTCACCCATTAATCTCCTTCGGAGATATTTTTCCCTTTAAATAGGTAATGGCTTGATTGTACTTTTTCATTATCTCTGGTGATGGTGCACCTGTACGTCGATGTCCAGCTAATTCAGTTTCAGGCCAAGCGATTTTATTTTCTGACACAAATCACCTGGTACTACGACGTTAAACAGAGTATCCAAATCCTTCAACAGAACCTTTGAAACCTTCAAAAATCTCTCAACGTGCTTGTACCATTCAACTGGATTTTTCCCGATCTCGGGAAATCATTTGTAAAATACAGTATATCAGGTATTGTCCATGGAACACGTACATACCCTCACGTATCTCTCATAGGAAGTATTCTTTCTCCCTCACCTCCATCATCCTCAAAGACTGGGAATCTTGGCATTTGGATTCTCGTTGCTTCCTTCTTTGTAGCCCATCTTCCTTCCCACTTTTCCAACTCTCCCCATTTCCTAAGTGTAGACTTTTTAATTTGTAATCTCATTCCTGAAGGGCTCATGTTTTCAATGTCCCTATCACGGAAGTCTAATCTGTGTAATT
This sequence comes from Lissotriton helveticus, assembly GCF_964261635.1. Taxonomy (NCBI): domain Eukaryota; kingdom Metazoa; phylum Chordata; class Amphibia; order Caudata; family Salamandridae; genus Lissotriton; species Lissotriton helveticus. The sequence continues at coordinate 596,577,344 of NC_136069.1, read as the reverse complement.
TCTGTATTGTCACGTATGTTGTCAGCACGTCTGGTAATGTCTTTGCATTTCAACATCAGTTTATTATCCTGATAAGTAACTATCTTAGCGGGGCTTATAGTTCCCACTATCATTTCTTCTAATTCAACCTTGAGTTTTGCCACATCAAAAGTCTTAACCTTATGAGTTTATGAATCAATGGTTCCTTGGGTTCCTGCACTCCTATCATATAGAGAAGGAGCTATTTCTCTGATCCAATAATCAAGTTCCTTGGGAGTAGGGCCTTTCTGTTTTTCTGGGATATTTGCAAGTACATCTTTGCTTCCTCCTTCTGCAGCTGTAACAGAAGTAGACGTTAAAAGAGACATATCAGAATCTAATGATCCCAACTGGAGAGTTCTTCCTGCCATGTATTGGGTCCCCCGTTGTAGGGTTACCATGCCAGTTCCAGACCTTCAGTAGTATGTTGAGCCAAATCTGCATTTGTACCTACATTTGTTCCACTAGGAACATTAACCAAAGTTGGAACTAATTGCTTTTTATTTGTCTGACCTGATCTTAGGTCTGTTGATGTAGGAACTGAGCCTAGGGGTGGTATTCCAAGAAGTAATCTGCTCAGGTATTTTTCCAGACGATTGGAAAATAACCTTGATCCTCCCACTCCTGAGAAAATCCAACCTCGATCCAGCCACTCCCAGCAGCTATAGCCCTATTTCCAGACTACCCTTCGCTCAAAGGTGCTGGACAAAATACTTAACTTACAACTCACTGTTTTTATCGCCTCCATGGATCTTCTGGATCCCTCTCAATCTGGGTTCCGGGAGGGGCACATCAGTGGGCAGACAGCTCTGGTCATGGCTGCAGAAGACTAAGAGCAATCCTGGACTCTAGTGGCAAGGCCGCCTTGATCCTGCTAGACCTATCAGCGGCCTTCGACACAATGAACCATGAAATACTAGCCAACAGCTAGCAGAGCTGGGAATCAGAGGCACCACCCTTAAGCTGCTTTCATTGTTTCTTACAGATATAACTCATTCCGTAGAGTCTGGCGCTCTCTCTTCCGAACAATTTACATTCCCTTGTGGGGTGCCACAGGGCTCGTCCCTAAGCCTCCCACTGTTCAACCTCTACGTTACCCTTCTGGCTACTATCATAAGGCAGTTCGGCTTCTCAGTGATTTCATATGCTGATGACACCCAATTACTACTATCAATCAGGAAACAGCAGACACATTTAATTGCTGCATGACACACATCAATCAGTGAATGAGGTTCAACTGCCTAAAATTGAACGATGGTGGTTCTGCTGCTAGCTGCAGATACCTCCTTTAGGTCACCCATATGGTGGCCATCCAGTCTAAAAGAACTTCCAATTCCACTACCAAGGGTGAAAAATGTAGGTTTCATCTTTGATGAAAACCTAACTTTCAATACCAGATCAGTACCCTCACTTCATCTTTTTCATCTTAAAAATAATCAGTAGAATCCTCCCGTTCATCCCACCGGACACCCTAAAAACACTGGTAACAGCAATAGCTCTGTCCAGATTATACTATGGTAATGCTCTGTATATGAATGATTAAACACAATACCTACAAAAGTTACAGCACCTCCAAAATGCGGCAGCCAGACTGTTGCTCACATTCCCAGATACTAGCCAGTCTCCCACCATCTAAGATCCCTACACTGACTTCCAGTCGACAAGAGGATCAAATTTAAATCTCCATGTCTATCATACAAGGCACTGCATGGAGCTGGTCTTCACTTTCTGAAGAAACATCTGAACTGGTATGTGCCTTCTAGAGATCTAAGTTCTGCACACAACAAACTACTACAAACACTTAGATTAAAAAAAGCTCAATGGGGTGGAAGAAGCTTCTTGTTAGGGGCAACTAAAACATGGAATTTGCTCCCGGTCAGTATAAAGAACAGCCCAAAGCTGTTTTCTTTTAGGAAGTTGTTAAAAATCTGGCTCTTCACAAACTAACTTTGTTTTCTACAGTTCTCTTCGGCAACCTTACTGGATTCACCAGTTCCCACACCGCACAATTGCCCCAGGGCAATTGTGCCATATATATATATATGTACAAATCAAATCATTTATCCCAGTAGATGGGCTAAAGTGTGTGTGTTTTGTCCCCTACTCCTAGATTGGTGTAACAAAACTACAGGACCTTTTGTCACAGGACAGTCACAGCATCTGGAGCATTTAATGCAGTCTGATCATTGGGTTCAGGTCTCCCTGCAACATTGTTTGCAGGTATGAAAGGATTGTGTGAGGTTGGGCTTTTTGGCATGACAGGTACCTTCAGAATTTTCCCATTATAAGAATCTACTCTGGAGACTCATTATAGGGTGGTGGATGATTTAACAATAATTAATTTAAGAATTCATCATCAATTTCATTCTCACTATCGCCAGTCTGTGTCAGTGTCTGAGAATCCTCAATCCACTAAGTGTTTTTTTCTTTTCTTTACACTTCTTTTCCTCTTCCTTTTCTGCAACTAATACAGGACACATACGAGTTACCTCAGCTATATTTGGTCTCCTAGATTTCTGCTGTGTATCCCATCTAGCCTGACATATCGATTTAAGGTATTTTTGTATCATCCCTGAAATGTTTTTTCTATTTCTGGTGAACTATATCTTCCCATTCAGTGAAGGCTTCAAATTCCATGGGTCTCGGAGGTGGTTTAATTTCCACCAGTATTGGTAAATATCGGAATGCTTCAGAATCCATAAGTGGATGCGTGGGAACACCCACTCTCCACCTATGGAATGCTACCACACCGTAGAGAAAACCAATGAAGCAGTTTGAGCTGGGTTGTGTTATTCTGGATTTATTACGCGACTCAGAGCCATGCAATGTGGCCTTGCGTGGCCTAATACATCCTACTTAGGTTTTGCGTCACACTTGCATGGCGCAAAGCCAACGCAAAACCTACATAAATATGCCCCTTTTTCACTGGAAGAAAGATTGCTTTACAGAACATTGCTTATTTGATACAGTATTCAATCTTTAGGCCTCTGGAAAAAAATGAACATGTCAAAGAGGAGGCATAACAGCAGTAATGCTATTATACCTTTCCACCTACTAAGAGTAGAATATACTAAATCAGAAAGTGAGAAGGAGAAAGGCATGACCTGAAATGTTGGAGCAACAGTCCATACTAGCCACTATTAGCCTCCAGCCATTCCATTGTCTTCAGTGGAGTGTCCCAACATTACACTGTTATATATCATTATAGTCCACTCCAACAATAGCCGTTCAAGGTCTTGAATCTGTTAGAAGTTTGAGCCACTGGCAAGGGCCTATAATGAGAGTGAAGGATTTTAGGAACTAATGTTGGCCAAGGAAAATACGTTATAATGCTATTGTAGAATTCCACTCACAGTGATTCGAATTTTCTGAATCATAAAGTGAGAAACAGAAACACAAGCACTGCAATGTTGAAGCTGGCTTGTACTAGCCATTATTGCCCTGAGTCTAAAAGGGGATTCTCGGATTTCCAATTTTCTAGTTTCAGTTATGGTTAAATTTTTATTTTGGTTCCCTGGAGTGTGTTCAAATCTTTTATAAGAGGTAGTAGCCATGTCTGTGCTATGAGTAAAGAAGTGGAGTTCTGAGGCTGTATTAGACAACATTGAAGCAATGCCACTTAAACTTACTCTAAACTTTTTACAGCCTTCAAAGAGTGTGAATATTTGATTGGGAATGATGATTAGGGGGTACACATACTGCATTCTATTAATTAGATCATGATAAGGCTTGCAAAAATTGATCTAAAAATATCATAAGAATTGTCATACTCAAGTACACCTACACAATAAAGAAGATTTGGAAACTGGCATGTTGCACTGCTAAAACAAAAGTAAAGGAAGGCTGGATTAGTTAGAGATATGATCCCATGCTTGGGGCAAAGTTTGAGACGAGGACGGCATTAGCCATCCATTTCCTGGTTTTTAGGATGTATGAATTGTTTTTAATATATATTGGAAAAAATGCTAAGAACCAACTCTTCTAAGTCATTTAAAATTACCTTGCTTCTTGTTGAATGTGGGGATGAATTTGCAGAAGGAAATTAAATCATCCTGGGGGAAATTAACAAGTAATCTTCCCAAAATTTAAGAATAAACGGCTGCCTTTTCTCAGAAGTGGAGGTAGCCCCTTATAAAGGCAATTAGTGGATATTATGACATAGGCGAGTAGCCAGCAGCTTGCAAGTGCTTCAGTGATTATATTCTTAAAAGTGTGTAAAAGCTGAATATGGATTGCAAATTATTTTCGATGATATTAGCTAAGTGCCTTTCCACAGTTACTCCTTCTCTTGTGCAATATGGTCAACAGTAATTAATCTCTGGCAGAGGCCAGTCTTCCCAGACTGGTTCATTTGAAAACTTTTATTTTGGCTCAAGGCCATAAAAGCACAGAAGTAAACAGTATTAGAACATTGGAATGTTGGGAGCTCTTTTGAAAGAGTGCTCTGGGCTTATAATGGCTGGTATAAGCCTTGAGTTCTAACATTCCAATGTTTCTTTGTTCACAGCTCTGGCTGTGAACAAAGGCTTCATGGAGCCTGAGGAGATTCCAATCCCCTTGCGCTCCCTTAAGGCTTTGTTTTTTTGTTAGAACATTCTTCCCTCTAGTGGCAGAATGTTCTAATAGCCTTATAGCCCTTCGTAGCTGGGCTATACCGGCTATTAAAGTCCCTCTCCCTTGTTAAAGGCTCTCGCCTTTTGCTCGGGGCCTTTAACACTGGAGAGGGCCTTTAATAGCCGGTATAGCCCTCTACGGCGGGCTATAAGGCTATAATAAAAAAATAACTAATCAGAATTCAATAAATACATATAATAAAATCAAATACCCCTAAAAGCAGGATTCAAAGAACTATAGTGTGTACATAGAAATAGGGCTCAAGATAAAAAATACAATGTTAAGAATGCACATTTTGTTGCATTTATCGACAGTAATACAATAGCACCAGATATTTAACCATTAGAGGCACTCAATTTGGCCCTGGTTTTCCACATAGCCAAAATATAGCAGGAAAGTGCAAAAAAACTGTGGTTTACAAAGGTTGTTTTTTAATATAATTAGGGCAAACATGTGCTGTGTAACCCCCAAATTCCGACAAAGTGGTAGAATCCAACACTGCCTACTAATTAAGTAGGCTGGGCAGAAAAACAATACATGTTCTGGAGTCTCCTCAAAAGCCCCACATACTGGGCACAGCTGTTTGTCCTCCACAGGGGATTTCTCCCATTTGGCAGTAAAAGTACAGAATGGCAAGGTCCCATAGCAGAATAACTGGAACAAGCATCTCGCTTGAAGGGGTTTCATCTCGTCCATAACATCTTATCTAATGAATGAGCCTTTAACCAAGAGAAAGGCCTTGGTCAAAGAGCCGTGCTCTCTGCCAAGGTGGGATTTAATGTATTCAATTCAGGTTATGTTAGTAGAGCCCACCTGTCTGAGTATTTCTTCTAAACCATCTTGATATGATTAGAGCTCTGGGATGGCCCAGCTCCTTCTCCAAAAGAAGATGGGATGAAGACCAGTTTTACCTGAGGGAGGTCTCAACCCAAGATCAGGTCTGAGAGGCAGCAAGGGCATACTTATATGGACACCCACTAATGTTCGCATGAATCGATTTTCCAGCAATTCTAGCGAGGAAACGTCCAGGTGACCCCTCAGTTCCGCACCATACGTGGCCCTTCCCAGAGCTTGGTGGTAGTTAACCTGTAGTGCCGGCTGTGCCAATCGGAACACAGAATTATGGACCAACTTTGTAATGCTACTGGATGTGCAGGTCCAATTCACAAGGCATTTTCACTTCGTAGTAGATTTTTATTTCAGGTTTTGGGATGCCTTTCTACTGAATTTCCAAGAGAAAAGAGAAAAATACTAGGCCCGACTCTTGAATCATTTTAAATGAGTAGGTCAATGAGAAATAAGGGTACTTTACTCATTAATTTCTTTTATAGGACATTCTTACTTATAGAAAAATAAAGGGCCTATTTAGAAACATTTTTGAATGTGTAGTTGTGTTTAGTTGCTCCTGGGTAGTTCTTTTAATTTTGAGCCAATCCAGAATTTTCTGAGGCAGTCTCCCTTCAAAAACGTAATAACAGCATCATACTTTTCCATCACTATGGGAGATGGCACATTTGTCTCAACCACTCTTGCTGATTCCTCTCTAGGGCACTGAACTGCAGTTTTACATTCAACACATACATCGGCAGGCACTACAATGTCAACAAATGTATTAAAATCTGTCCACAGTACCTTTGAAATGTTTATGAACCTTTCCGCTTGTGCATCCCACTGCACGGCTTAACTCTCAATTTGGGAAAATTGTTAGTAAATGCAGCCAAATTACTACAACTCCAAGTATCATGGACATATGTTTCTCCTACTATTTCTCTAAGTGCGTAAGCTGCTGCTTCTCCCCCACTTCCTTCATCTTGTTTCCCTGAAATAGATGCTTCTCTTTTTTTCTTCTCATGTTTCTTGGCCAATTTGACTCCTAATTTTTCAAACTCACCCCACCAGGGAATGCAGTCAACCAATTCTATAATATGCAATTGCAGTCCTGTAATCCTCATATTCTCAAATGCCGGGTCATCTAATTGGACACTATAGCTTCTGTATAGATGCACAATTTTTGTAAGGTCTTTCTCATATTTCCAAGTGAGTTAAATTAATTTGTCATGAGTTAAAGCAGCTCTCCTAATAACTTTCTTGCACAAGTACATTCTTTCTTACCTTTGATACTGTTCTAAATGTTCAAACTCTAGAAAACCCTCTTATCTTTGCTGTCCTACTATTCCACCTTTCGCATGTTTCCCTCTCTTTTTCCCTGGCCACCCTCTCCCATGCATGAAATGCTTCTTACTGAAGGTTTCTATTTGGTGACTCCATCTCATGAAATTTTCCCTTCAAGTGATCAAGAATTCTGGTGTTAAATGTCCCATATCTAGGAAAACTCAAACCACCCTCCTTCGCAGCAATCCTTCTCCTTTGGCAAAGCCAAGCACATGTATTTAACCCAAGTTTGGTAGTCATAATATATGCAGGTGTACCCTCAGGAGGCACTTCTTCACCTTTGGTACTGGAAGCGTAACATCCCTTCTCACCAAAATTTTAAGTTCTTTAAAACATTTCATGATGACAATTCAAATCTGAAATAACATGATTTATGAAATGTTATCAATTTGTTTCTGTATACATCAAATTTCTGCTAACCTAATTAAATTCTGGCTATTAGTTCCACAGTCTTTTGATGACAAATCCAAATTTAAGATTTTCTTTTAGTGCTCCAATGCCAGCACACCACTGCTACGTCACCAACCATTCATCAACCAATCACAACGCGGAAGCACACCAATCGACCAATCCCAGTGCGAAACATTATGACATACAATGTCACTCCTCGCAGTGCTCACCCTCCCTTACAATTTTCTTCATACCTGCACAATTAATTTTCATTGACTATTAAAATACTTATTTGCTTTTACTAAAGAAATACTTTTTGCATTCACATAAGAATCTTTTCAACATTCGCCAGTGAAATATCGACCAGCATGAAATCACCCAAATCAATGCAGGTTCCCCCATTTGTGCAATTAGGTTCAACTAGCACTGCTCAATATTAGCTAACCACACCAACTTAATAACCCTATGTTACCGGTGTAGGTGAAGGTACCTCACACATCACACCTCAAAATTTCTGCAAGCAAGTTTTTAATTATTATTTCTATCCCCAGATCTTTCGACTACAATGAATTCAACACCTTTTCCAACCACTTGTCAGGCTATTTTTCTCACCCACTCATTCTAATAAACATTAATCTAAACCAGAGAAAATACACAATCACAACCATACCACATTTGCACTATTAATATTCACACCGTTAAACTGCAACCGCCTTCAAGTGCCCCTTTGCCAGATCTTTAAGTTCTGGACATGGGATTATGGAGTCGGGAAGTTGTATAATTCTTGTCTGGGTACTATTATATAGCTCCATACAGGGTGTAAAACCCATCCTCTGCTAACAGATTTGTGAGCATGGAAATCTTATAAAATGTTCCACAAACTATGTCATTTTAAAACTTACTTTTTCTCGGCTGATGAATCTTTGCCACTGTTTTAGAATAGAGCTTTACACAAAAATGACATTAATAATTGTAGTTGACGTTCAGTCAATAAAGAGAGGGTTGGTGAAGTTCTAAAAGTACATTTTTCCATCTTAGTAGATTAGCCAGTATTTGTGTTCTTTTTTTAATTGAAATTAGTGGCAAATCGATCACAATAATAAGAAAGAAGTTTGGTTAGAACAAGCATAGAGAAATAAAATAGCGAACGCTATTCAGAATATAGTCCCTATTCTAAACTAAAGGACTTATCCTATCCTAAAAAGAACCCATAAAGAGTTTTTTCTGGAAAAGAGCAATTAGCTTTTGGAGCATCGCCAGATAGCTTAGAGGAAGATCCTCTCTGGCTAGGAACACATACTATATAAAAAGCGGCTAAACTTGTTGCGAAACAGATGAATGTGTCATCGGTGTCCAATGGTGACAGAACTTTCGATGGTCCTCAATCTTTGTCCTCAATTTCCATGGTAAAATTTCATGTCAGCATGAAGTCAGTTAGAGGTGGCTACATCGTATTACAAAACGTTACATCTACGAAGGGTCTCATGAGAAACTTTGCAAGCCTACTTTGTCTGCTGTCTGTTGTACCTTCATATAACAATTAGCTACTCTATGAAATGAAACATTCAAATTCTGGTATGTCCTGGTTATATCACAAAATGTAAGCTACACAAGCCTTTTCTTTTCATTAATACACTTGTTCTTTGTGTATAAGTGGCAAAGAAAATGATCTAAATACAGTGAAATCATATGGTATGAGGAAAGAAGGAATACAGTTTTCAGGAAATAGCGCATTTCACAAAAAGTTCGATTATAACATTAAATCACTATTCTATGGAAAGCATTTATTTTCTTAAAGTGATAGAGAAGAATAAATTAATAGTGTGGGCTAGTAAATGGAGAATGAAAGAAATGAAAGCTTTCTGATGAAAATAAACAACATTTTCATAATTGCACGTTAAATAATGGCACATTTTCTAATGTTGACATGCATTTTTCATGTTAATATTTATCTCATTTCTATACTATTGTGTGGTGAAATTAAAAGTTTCAGCTTCTCACATTCTTACTTACAGAAAAATATTGGGCCTGATTGACAAACATTTTTGGATGGGTAGTTGTGTTTAGTCATTACTTATATATTGGTTTTAGCTGAATATCTAAGCCTCAGTCCCAAAGCATTTTCTGTGAGTGATTTATGTGAGTACCAATGTCTTATTCTTGAATGAGGTCTTAGTATTTAGATGTAGCTGCTCTCTAAGCCTGGAGTAAGAAACACTTATTCACAGAAAATGTTTTGGCCCTGATCTACAAAGCAATTTCCTAAAAAAAGTGTAAATCAACCCTTGAACATTATGAGTATTACATACTTCATGCAGGGTTAAGATTCAATTACTCGCAGGAACTTCTTTGTGAATTGGGTTATAAGCAGTGTTATACAATTAATTGTTTTTTAAATTGTGAATAATTTGGGCATGATTCACAAAGATTGTTGTATGAATATCAATCAATCAATATATTTATTTATTTGAGTCTTTGTCTCTTAAACAAATAGAGTAGTCAAAAATACAACATGCAATCACATACAATTTAACAATATCACTTAAATAAACAACAGACCATTTTTTACAATACTTATACTAACATTTACTAACAGTGCCAACCTTGTGCATATCTACTGCGGGAAACATCCTTTACGACGCAACTTTTACCACGCAGTGCCTTTACAACGCAGGTTTTTCAACACAAGTCATTACAACGAATTGCGCTGGGGGGCGCTCTAGGATAGGTAATAGTTTAATTTACTATCCAACACCTTCCCTACTATCCACGGGGACTGGAGTTGGAATAGTAAATTGAACTATTCACTATCCAGCACCCCCCAACGCAAGTTGTTGTAACGACATGCGTTGAAAAACCTGCGTTGTAAAAGCATGCGTGGTAAAAGCATGCGTTGTAACAACGTACATCTATCTACTGCTGTTAAAGCCTCTTACTAAAATTCCTTTATTTTTTAACCGCCTTATATATCACTCCACACGTCTATTGGCCTGGCAGTCATGGCAGACGGTATTTGGAATTACTCAAAAAGCAACCCAATTTCCGTTTTTATACACATTAAAAAAAAAAAATAAGGACAAGAAAAAGAATGTTTTCTGTCTGTATTTATCTGTAGAAATCAGTAAAAATGGAAAACAGGGAGCCTTAATTATTATACCTAATCCTGAGTACATCTGCCATCACCTTCATCTGTTCCCTCGTATTATAAGCCCAATTAAGATTACTTAAAATCACCTGATAGTTACAGTGTGGCTATTTTAGGTTGCCCAGATGTCAACAATTTGCTCCAGAACCTTAATATTCTTCTTGCTATAGTTGTAAACCAGGATTGGACCACAGCCTCCTCCCTTATAGCCAATGCCATTGTACGTTTGGGAAGGGATATCAGATTTTTTAGACGCCAGCCTACTACCTTATCCCAATCTACAATTTTTCCTAGGCCCAGTGCTTCTACTCCATATAGGACTTTAAAAGTGATAAGTGCTTTATAAGATACTAGCATCGGTTGGAGGGAGGACCCACCATAATCACATTTTAATTTGTTTAAGCCATCAACTGACGAATATCTACATTCTGAGGTGTCCTCAATTTAAAACTGCCCGGTAGACTACACAACACTAAGCTCATTCTTGCCAAAGCCCATAATTTTGCTTTTCTCAAAATTGATAATTCACTTGTTTTTAAGCCAGTACTTTCCAAACTCCACCAATTTCATTGTAGACCAACTGGGGTTCGATGAATAATGACAAAATCATCCACTGAAGGAGACATGATGTATGGGAGCCTCTCATTTTCAGAGAAAATGAATGGATATCTAAATGTGTCTTTGGAAGGTCAGCTAGATACAGGGCAAAGAGAGTTGGAGCCAACACGCACTCTTGGTGAAGCCCATTTTTAGTGGTGATCTTCTGAGAAAGGCTACTATAGGCATCCAGCTGCCCTCAAGCCCAGTTTCTAGAATGGAGCGCTTTAATATTCCCATAAGGGTAGCTGGGATTTCCATGCTTTCCAATTGGGGCCCCAGAATTACTCTTTCCACCAAATCAGAGGCAGCCTGGAAATCTACAAAAAAGGTAGAAAATCCCACCCCTGGTATCCAAAGACATTGAGTAAGGGCCTGCAGTAATATCTTTCAATTCATTTTTTGCTCCCACATCCAATTAAACTAATAAGACAGTAGTTTTTTGGGGTCTGCCATATCACCCTTCTAATATATTGGTCTTATTATTGCACCTCTCCAGTTCTCGCTGAAGAGTTTGAGCAGATGTAAATTGCTTAAACAGATCTGCATAAAATTTTGACCAACAATTTAAATTAGTCAAATTTAAATTAGGACTCTCCTCATTTAGACATTCATATCCATTCTGATCTCTCACATAAAAAACCATATGCAGGTTGTCAGTGTTCTAACCTATTACCCTATGCGACTGATTACTACCTCGGCCATCCATGGGGACAGTTACTTGTTTTAGTCCTAACCTCATTTGAAAATTCAAAAAGGGAGTTGGATGGTGGTGTCTGGCTTCATTAAGAGGCACTATCCAAATTCCATGGCAAGCTAACTCTTTTCCTGCTGCTATGATGATACAATTTATAGTGTAGAAGGACAGTGTGAATTTAATTATTTCTCCATACACTTTCCCTTCCATAAATCCCACCTGCTGCAACTCACTAGATTCAGTGTCTTTATGGGAGGAATATATTTTAAATGCCTCCAATCACTTGGATTTTTTTAATGGTTTCATATTCCTCCCTTTTTCTCTACTTTTGAAATATCAAAGTGTATAAGTATGCAATTAGAAATTCCTCTTGTGCTTTGAATCCATCACTTAGTTTAACCATCTTTGAGAAAACCACATGTCCTTAGAATTATTTTGGTAATTCCATTTCACCACCCTTATCACCTGATTCTGTAAATATAAGGTACATTGGGAAGTAACAGTACCAGATGCAGAACGCCCTTCAGCATTCGTCATAAACCTGCCAGGGAGTGGCAAGACATAAGATCCACCCTCTAAAACCTTTTGCTGCTTAGAAAGGTTTCTAATTGTTTAGAGAGATTTAACCATCTTTTGAAAAGCGAGTTTAATAGAGCTCTTTATAATAGTTCCATCCTTGCTAGAGATCCACGAGTTTGTGTTGGGATTTGATGTGTTAAACGCTTTGCCAGTTTGCTCTCCTAATAAAGGACACTTTTTATGAAATATATATTCCTCCCTTTATTTACAAGCATTGGGATTTTAGAAATATAGATATCATAGACTGTTTCTGACCCATCGACTTGGGCAGCAACACAGGTAGTGGTTGTGCGTCCATTGGGGCGTTGCCCCACTAACACAGCATGGCCACATTCTTCCTAGTTGAAATCGTGCTGGTGGAGTCAGTCAGGACGCGTCGCTGAAGGGGGTGTGCGGGGCAGCACTGCAGGGCTGGGTTTGTTTTGTTGACTGAGTGACATATAAAGAAGTGGTTCTGTCGGGAGGGTGACCATTTCTTTGTTCAATGTAATTAATATATCCTGAACATTTAATTTTAAGTAGCAAACATTACAAACTTTATGAAAACTACTGGTTCAACAACACTTTTCAAGGACCAAATGGAGATACGCGGAACACACCACAAAGACAAAATATTTTTGGGGTCAAAAAATGACGATTGTATTGTATGGGTATTATGTACACAGATTAATGAATATGGCCGTCAATAAAACAATACAATGCAACCAAGCCATTCACCCCAGATCACCCGAGGTCACATTCCTGTGTGAGGGAACCTATCTGGCCTGAGGCAGGTTGTTTTCAGCACGCAGATGGGGAAATGTTACCATTACCACAAGCTTTTCCGCGTTTCCGCAATCGTAGTTCACTCCAGCCTAATAAATATGGTCATTTGCCAAGGCATTTCTGTGATGTAATGCGGTATTAGAGTGTCTGATTATCCAGAGGGATGAACCTATCAATGGTAAAGCAGCTGCAGTGGCACCGGGATCTATTTTGGCGGCTATTGATGCTTCCGAGTGGGTCCAGGCGGTGAGTTCTGAGTGTGGGCCCTTCTGTTCATGGTATCATTGGCCTCTCGGGCCGGGCAGCCAATGGCGCATTGGATGATTCTCAGGCTGGTGAGGCTGGGCAGCTCTTTAAACGTTAGATGTACGGAAAGGGTGCAGGCGGAACCAACATGGCACAGTTCCTGCGAGCTGAGGGTCTCATTAGGATGCGGGACTACAGAGCTGCAGGTGAGCGCATCCTCACAAGGACTACTAAAGCCATGTTACAAAGCCTGAGTGTCATATGCAGGCTGGCAGGACGCACGAGCAGAGGAGGATGGAAGTGTCCACTTTAAGCCAGAGGGGTGTTACAAAGTCTGAGTCTCATGTGCAGGTCGGTGGATCCTGGGACGCACAAGTGTAGGAAGATGGAAGGGTCCACTTCAAACCAGAGGGATGAAAGGGGGCCCGCAAGCCACCGGGTGATGAGAGCTCTATGCACCTAATGGTGGTGGGAGGGAGGTGTCACCCAAACACAACCAAGGCCACAGGAAGGGAGTGGTGCCTGAGGGATGGCTGCCAATGCCAGGCACGTGTGTGGAAGGATGTCTACATTTGAGGTCAGTGTGGGTGTCTTCCTCAAGCCAATAGTCAGAGGGTACTTTGGTAGCAGGGGATTGGAGGGGGGTGGAAAGGTGCGTGAGTGCTAGAACTATGCCTTGCTGTATTATGTGCTATTTTATCATAGTTTGTATTTTATGTTCTGTCATACTACAGTACACTATGCTTCTGAAGTATTCTAGTTTGAGCCAGGTTAAACTGTGCTGTGTTCTGTTATAATTAGATGTGTATGTTAATCTCTACAATGCTGTTGTGTAATGTTAGATTATGCTATGTTATGGTATGGTCATGTATCGTATGCCATTTTATGGTAGTGTATACTACACTCTTGCACTTTATATTATCTATGATAATTATATTTAATGTTTTGTTATGCAGTGCAGTGGAATTGGATGTTGTTCTATATCACCTTTTCCTATGTTGTCATAGTGTGCTGATTGTTGTGTGTTATGTTATCCCTTACCTCTAAACTCAGCTTTGTTTTGCTGCTGTCCTTTGCCATAGCGCAGTTGGTGAATTTATGTCTTTACATCGCAGGCCACATACAGGGCATTATGTCACATCTGACCATTTCATTCCATGCTGTACAACCCAGTAGCCCCATATACTATACACATACACATTTTTTTATTTTTTTTATTTTTTTTACTTGTAAGGCGCAACAGCTACCCAAAAAGGGTTTCCCGGCGCATGATATGGGGTTTTAAACGACCTATATATGCATTGCTTCTGGTTTCAAAAAACATATTGTTAGACATGTGAACTTCCGGCGGTATAATACAGGCACAAACCTCTGGGAATTTCACTATTTTGTGGGTTTTTGCAGCCCGTGAGACTCACGCATAACGTTTACATGTCGTAATGTACTTGCCTGAGTTGCAGCTATTTATAGAAGGCACATACATTGGTACAACTCTGTTTTCCTGTGGGTGCATAGTCATAACCATAGAAGTTATGAAAAAGTTGAATTTATTTTAGAATTAGTACATTACTCTGGGCCACATTCCATCCCACTGTGTTTTTTTATAAATTTTGGTGCCGGAGTGAATGAATTGTAACAATGAGTGAACACATTTGCACTCGGAACTGGGCAATTTGTCAACAGGGCTAACGGATCATGATTGTTAATGTCAAATTAGGAGAAGGTCGTCCTAGATAAATGTCTTTGTTTTTTGTTCTGTTGAACTCTTCACAGGACTGTGCTGTTGTTGTTGAGCTGGTTGGTCAGTTGTCCATTTCCGGCCTTGGCAGGTACTTTCCCCACGGCATCTCCTGCCGAGTCTCTCTAGCAGAAATGCAGTATTGTGCAGCAGAGTGGGTGACATCATGTTTGAGCTGGCTGTTTAAGTTGGTTTGGTCAAGGACACATACTGTTTGTTGAGCTTGCAGTGCTTTGCCTGCTATCTGGCACTGGTGCCTTGTCATCAGACCTCAGAGTGGTTGACACCTTCCTGCTTTCTCAAATTCGCTTGAAAATGCACCATTTGCCCACACTTTCTTCAAATTTTTCTCGGGGGCAGAACCCCCCCAAACACCCCATAGGTGGTTCAGGCAATTGTTTTAAGCCTCACCACTTTTAAATGTCACCAGCCACCACTGGGCACAGGTTCCTACTCTATCACAGACCATCAACATCTCTACTGGGAATTCTAAGGATGGTATACATGCATTAATTACTTTAGCTCCTCTGAAATACTTTTTAGCAATCTGGAGTTTTCTACAGGAGTAATAACACATCCAACATAGAGGTCCCAGATGCTGCTGAAGTCTAGAGATTTGAAAACATGGATTGGCTGGATTTCTTTGCTTTAAGATTGCCTTCTTGGTCAACCTTGTTCACAGACTAGGCCAGGCACTGTTATTATCTACTAATAGTTTAGGATTTGACTCTACAGTAGAGAAAGAATCTAGAAGTGCTACCAGTGTGTGGGAGGGCCATAATCTGGAAATGGAAAGTCAAAGTGCCTGAAGGGCTTTATGCTCTTTCGCTCCAAAAAAACTGAAATACCTCCTACCAGGGCCACTGATTTTGCTTTGTTTCACGTCTTTGATCTTAATTTTCTTTGTTGGTGTTGAGTTAGCTGTTGGTATGGGTCTAGTTCTTGTCCTGGTCTGTTCACCCACAAATTTGCTTGTAAGGAAAGATCCTGGTCCAAGGGAGAATCCTGGGTGACCCCAGGGATATTGGCATGACCACGTTGTTGTTAAATGTTTAAGGGCACTTGAGTTACAGTTTCCCCATTAACTGATGTTTCTGGGGTATTACATTTCCCCTCCATCTGAAATTTTCCTTTTGAAGTTGTTGTTGGCATTCTCTTTGGCTGTTTCCTCCCCGGGACAGGCATCTTCCCTCTCCTCAATATATGCTTGGTTCCGAACTTTATGACTTTATAACTTAATGATGCCATAAAAACTCAACTCACCTCTTCGTATGTGGCAACTGGTGCCGCCTGGTCTCTCAACTGATCTCTTTAGCTGCTAGCTCTTTCACTACTCCCAATTATTCATTGATACAATAATGAATAGAGAAACAAACAAGCCATTAAGTACCAACTGTTGTGGAACTTCTAAAAGATTCTTTAAAGTCTGAACTGATCCTTTTGTTACTACCTAATAATGGTATTCAGAGCACCTTGTGGTGCTGCACAAAGCACTATATCCCGGGGACCTGGTGCATTAATGTGGAGCCATGGATCCAGCAGGACTTTATTCTTTCTTCGATTATACTTTCTGCTGTTCAAGCTCTTTCAATGAGGTAAGCTTTGGAAGGAGCTTCTCGGGGAACTATGCCAGACTGCGGGATAGTATACCCTTATTGCAGCCGATACCTACCCCAGTTCTCGCAGACCGTAAAGATACAAGTGCAGCCCCGGTTCTGTTTCTGTCGATATATTACCAGTGATAAAAAAAATGGCTTATTGTGTCAAAATGCTCCCAAGGGATCCACTCTGACAGCAGAACCGAGGAGCAGGAACCATGAAACAGAACTCTCAAGTTAGATCTTGTGGCGCTACCTTGGAGTGAAACACTGGAATGCCCTCCCAGTTCATTTGCGAATGGAACCCTCAGAAACTCTATTCAGAGCTAAATTAAAAACTCACATATTCCCGCAATAACTATATTTCTGTATTCTCCCACCCCTCTCCCTCTGACAGTTTTTTTGTTAGCAGTAAGCGCGGGGATACCCAGTTGTGCAGCCATGCGCTTTATAAATGCCCTATTATTATTATTATTATTAACATATATCCAGCTGTCATGGAGTACTCACTTGGTATTTCCTGTAAAGGTGGGCTCACCATGTGAGTATCCAGCATCCAGCGGTCTTGCCAGCCAAACCATATGGTATATAGCATGCAGGACTCTCAGAGCCTCACTGTTTTTTGTCTCAAGGACATTTCAGATGATTGATAGGACAATTCCAGGTATAATTTCAAAACTATCCCCATCTGAAGTGCCTATGGCACTTACGGTGTCATTTGTAGGGAAGGCCACAGCACAAGGGTTTCAAGAACACAGATATGGGTCATGGCAGCATCAGTGCTTAAGTCATAAAAAAATAAGTGCCAGGGCCTTCATCAGGGGCCACTGCTGTTTGCATCACCCATTGCCCTGGCAGTGCTGCTAATGAGTTTATCAACATAAATGGAAACCATCACGCGTCTACACTTCAGGCTATTCCAAAATTAGTAAACAACTGTTGTAATGCACATCTCTAAATAAACAAACAGTGCCACCATCTGGAAGACTTTCATATGTGCAGGTGTTAGCAATTAAGTGCCGGTACTGAGTACCGGAAACCACCGGCACAAATTAAGCGCTGGCTGGGGCATATGGAGCGGTATGCTGGAGATGAGGCAAGGCGAGGCACAGGAGAAGGATTAGCAGGAGACAGGCACAGATCGCCGCATGAAGGGGGGTGATGTATGAGTGAGCGTGACTTACTTTTGCTTCACTGCTGGGTTACAGTTGAATTCAGGAGTACCACAAAAAAAAGTAACAGAAAATTCTTTACGAATCGGGCCAAAATTAGGGCATTGTCATGTGCATACACTTCTAGTCACATTTATTGTTTTCATCTACGTCAACCATAGAGTAATAGGCAATTTGCCTCTGTTCTGCACAAAGACAGTTTCACAAAAGAGCAATAAGAGAAATAAGAGAAATTACATTCATAAATAAATACAGACGAGGAGAGAAGGTCACATTTTGCCTTGGTATTTATAACCGACTGCAGATGCTTTTATTAGCATTTAGATCTGTTTAACAGTAAGATATATATATATATATATATATATGTATATATATATACATATATATACATATATATATATATGAAAAATGCTTCAGGTAGAATTTCATTATCAACTGTTTGTAAGCAGCTATCCAAAGATAAGCTGTAAAATGTGAACCATTTGTGCTGTTTCGCGTTTGCTAGTTTAAATTCCCTACTGACTTAGAATGTAATATTTGAAATAGTATTGCAATCTACATTTTACTTTGCATGTACAATGAACTCGTATTTGGCTGCCTTGTATTACTGGCTTAATTTGTTTATTAAGACATGTAATTACAATAACACCATTCATTTTGTTATTGAAAAAAAGCAAACAAAAATATATATAAAAAGCTCAAATTTCAAATGTGTAGAATAAGTGTTCAAATGTTTTGTAGACCATTTTCAAGTTTTTGTCCTCTTTGGTGAAACATACTACTTAAGTGTTGAATCACAAGTGAATATATACATTAATATATTTTCTGGTTATTTTACTAATACCAGTGTTGCTTTCTGCTGTTCAGACAAAGTGGACTTGGGCCTTTCATTAAGGAATTATTGGTACATAACGGAAAAAGAAAACGTTGTCACTGTAACATGATCAAAATCTACAAAAAACATTCCATCCTCATTACATTAATTTAAAGCATGATAGGTAGCCAGCTGGCCCTCCAGGTCAGAGGAGGCAATGGACTCCGCTCATATGGTGGAGCACAGCCACAAGACCAGATTCTCATCCTAGGCCAGTTCTAGGTCAAAAGCCAATGTTACTTTCTCTCTGATCCAGCTTTGACCTCTTAATCTGTAAACCTGTCTGCCCCCTTTACTCCCCTGCAGTCCTCCATCTGTACCACTCTTGTTGTAACATCATTGCCCATATTGCTCACAAGCTCACACATTCTAGCAGTTCATAAAACTATGGAGGTGATACACATTTAAACATGAAACATGGAACACTTTGAGTATGCAGTGCATGTATTATCTAGGCTTACGCCCCTTCAAACCTCCAGTAAAATCACTGCTTGTCTTTATTTGGGTTTTTAAACCACAAACACACAAAAATGTATTAACAAATCACAAAATGAAAGCAACAGTTATGTCTTCCAAGGGCAATGCTCTATCATTCCAAACAATACGTAAGCATTTTTTGTAGCCAACCTCATATTTCCTCTTGGTCCATGAATACATGTTTTTTGCTGCCATTGCCCTCCGTCTGGATTAGTATTTGTTTTGAGGTTTGGTAGAATGGACATCATAGGGTGCTCTGGAGTAGGCTTAGAAAAATGCAAACTTCCCCTGCTTGGTTAAAACATTTTTATAGACTGCATTTAATGACTCAAAGGGCAATGAAGGTTTTGCTACAAATGTATTTTTAACCATCAAACTTTCCCTCTACCTCTCGAGCATTCAAGTCGATTGCTGTGAGCGAACAGTAAATGGTGCCTTCACTATGAATTTCTTGCAGGACCAAACAGAAATCTCATTACCTAAACTAGAAATGCAGACCCAACCCAAAAATGAACTGCTCTTTCTAGCAATGTCTGGTGGGTCGGTAAACCAGAGTTAATTAACCCCATCTTGCCAGGTGCATCCACATTTGTGGGTGTGAACTGCATGATATACTATTCACAAGTCAAGGTCCTGAGTAGCACTGATACTGAGTGCCCTGGCCACACCAATGGTTGATACATCGCTGTGATTGCAAAACATCAAGGGCACTTTGGCTTAGGGTGACACCAAACCTTGATGTTTTAAACAGCCATGGGTTTAGCTTAGTAACGTAACAATAGCTCCCGTAACCCCTGCAGTGGGGGTCAGTCTAACTCCCCGGGGTCCCCTCCGGCACTTTGCATGGACAGTGGGCCCCTGGCCTGAGAGCTCCTAACTGAGTCTGGAGAGTGTACTCTGAAGGCCCCCCTCAAGTTTCGTTATGCCACTGGCAATCACGCACCAGGGGAGTATCTTAGGCAGAAAGAATTAGGGCAGGACATTTAATTTCTTCAACTATCACGCAGGCATAGCCATGTGTAATACATATACAACAAGTAGGGAATGAGGGGGGCTTAAGGGACAGTGGAGAGGGAGAGGTCAGTGAATTGTTAGGGGTAGAATGTGGAAGGAAATGCAATATTTTGTAAATCAACCAACGTTTTGAAAACCTTCAAAACAGATCAGGGGGTGAAAAGAGTGTATGTTTTCCTCTGTGAGGGTATATATAATAATTCAGGTTAAAATCGACAAAGATCTTACCATACCTGACTGAGAGCACCTGTAGGCAACTATTTACTGGAGAATATATTTATGAGGGGGATTTAACACCCCAAACACCCCCTTAAAAATAAGGCCCTGTCAAGCTCACATGATGTATGGCATAAAAAGGGACATTAATACAAGTAGGACATTTCTAGGAGTCCTCTTTTTTCTTTTGAAATTGGAAATACAGGTGTCTTGGAAGGTCTCTATGCCAAGAGAATACAGAATGGGTTGAAACTTATGTCCAGGTCTGTGCCGAGGCAGTCACTGCCGTCCTTTGTGGGAGCTTAGGGGGCAGGTCAATGGAAGCAACAGAGGAAAGAAAAGTCACAAGACAGTCACTGTTCTCAAAAGGTTCCTCTGCAATGATACTCAGATGTGAGTCCCTTGCTCATTGCACCATCAGGATTCAAGCAAGCCGGGCCGAAGACGGCTGTAATGCCAGAAACCGGTCCCCGGAAGCTTGTTTCCTTCCCAGTGTAAGAATTGGCTTTTGTAGTCTGGTCTGCCCTGTTCCCATGATGCACTGGGCCAGGGACAGACTAATTTGCATACAGCCAGGTTCTGAAACTGGGATGGTGCAATGAGCTAAAAAACGGTGTTGGATCTAGCCCTGATCTCTTGACTGGGTGAGAGTACTCTGCTTAATTCAGAGACTCTGTCCATCACCACCCCTTGTTGTAAATAATTTTGTCCACCCTAAGCGTGGCAGGGTATACTCAGATGTGAGTCCCTTGCTCATTGCACCATCAGAATTCAAGCAAGCCGGGCCGAAGACGGCTGTAATGCCAGAAACCGGTCCCCGGAAGCTTGTTTCCTTCCCAGTGTAAGAATTGGCTTTTGTAGTCTGGTCTGCCCTGTTCCCATGATGCACTGGGCCAGGGACAGACTAATTTGCATACAGCCAGGTTCTGAAACTGGGATGGTGCAATGAGCTAAAAAACGGTGTTGGATCTAGCCCTGATCTCTTGACTGGGTGAGAGTACTCTGCTTAATTCAGAGACTCTGTCCATCACCACCCCTTGTTGTAAATAATGTTGTCCACCCTAAGCGTGACAGGGTATACTCAGATGTGAGTCCCTTGCTCATTGCACCATCAGGATTCAAGCAAGCCGGGCCGAAGACGGCTGTAATGCCAGAAACCGGTCCCCGGAAGCTTGTCTCCTTCCCAGTGTAAGAATTGGCTTTTGTAGTCTGGTCTGCCCTGTTCCCATGATGCACTGGGCCAGGGACAGACTAATTTGCATACAGCCAGGTTCTGAAACTGGGATGGTGCAATAAGCTAAAAAACGGTGTTGGATCTAGCCCTGATCTCTTGACTGGGTGAGAGTACTCTGCTTAATTCAGAGACTCTGTCCATCACCACCCCTTGTTGTCAATAATTTTGTCCACCCTAAGCGTGGTAGGGTATACTCAGATGTGAGTCCCTTGCTCATTGCACCATCAGGATTCAAGCAAGCCGGGCCGAAGACGGCTGTAATGCCAGAAACCGGTCCCCGGAAGCTTGTTTCCTTCCCAGTGTAAGAATTGGCTTTTGTAGTCTGGTCTGCCCTGTTCCCATGATGCACTGGGCCAGGGACAGACTAATTTGCATACAGCCAGGTTCTGAAACTGGGATGGTGCAATGAGCTAAAAAACGGTGTTGGATCTAGCCCTGATCTCTTGACTGGGTGAGAGTACTCTGCTTAATTCAGAGACTCTGTCCATCACCACCCCTTGTTGTAAATAATTCAGGTCTGTGCCGAGGCAGTCACTGCCGTCCTTTGTGGGAGCTTAGGGGGCAGGTCAATGGAAGCAACAGAGGAAAGAAAAGTCACAAGACAGTCACTGTTCTCAAAAGGTTCCTCTGCAATGAAATATGTTTTCTGCATAGTCGCACACAGCCTAATTTTCAGCTCTACCAATGTTTAGAAAATTAGCTTATATTCCTATTCTGTGATATGTATTTCACATTAGGACCGATAAACAGGAAAGTGGGTTGTGATATTCTGACATATCCTCATCAAATGTATGTGTTGCACTGAAGGGAGCCCATGTATCTAATTTCTTTTTTCAAGTGTCTGAGTAAGGTGCAGTAATGGATCCCTTTTGAGTTACCAAACCACCAGGGTTGAACTGTTCTATCGGGCAATCAAGCAGTGACCGATGGGTTGATCTGACAGGCCAGTGTGTGGCCACTTTTTGGGCTGTTTGTGGGCTGTTTGTTTGGACTGATGGATCGGATTTTTCTGATGATTTTTCATGATATTACTACAGACATTGCCAGCAGCAAGCTCAAACTCATGTAGTCTTCCATACTTTGCAAAATTCTTATACAGCGTGTCTTTACATGGTCAACACTGCCACATTTTGCATACATGGGCCACTTTTCTTAGTCATCTAATTGACTGGTTAGTATTGAAAAATATGATGTATGCCATGATATAAGTACGTATATCAACAAACTTGCATCCACCCGATATGACTTCTCCATCAACCCCAAGTCAGAATACATGGACTGGCAAGCCCTGCAACCTAGGCCTGAAGCACCTGATTGAAAGATCACAGGTGGGGTGACACATAACCGTTAAACAAAACGTGCAAACAGGTAAACCCAGATCGATCACACAGATAAGCAGTGATACGACAGTGGTCTTAGGAGATTGGCCCCAATAACACACATTTGGCCGGAGGGGCATGCGTTCCTAAAACATCATAAAGTCAGTTGCCACGCTAAGTTAGGAACACTCAACTAATCAGAAGTGATCACAAGCTCCTCATGCTGGACATCTGGACACATACCCACTGGCCCCACATTGTGTCCATGCAAGGTCGAGACCCACCTGCACTTCGTATCAAATGTCCAGATTTATGGACCCCTGACCAGGGCCAGATTTCTGTCTCCAAAGGAAAGTATATATTGCTTTATGACAATCAATGTAACTTATAAAATGATAGCCGAAACAAATGCGCTTTGAGACAGTCTACAGATCCCAACTCTGCTGCCTGCTCTTATGGCTGCTGCGTTTAATTAAGCCAACTGTTCTAGTTGTGCCAAAGTCTCTATTATCTTGTATTTTTTCAAGGTAAATTCACACTTGAGCAATACACTAATGGGCCCAGTTAGGAATAGGATTACTGGATGACTGAGGTATGCCCCCGGCCAGGCAGGAAACATCACTCTAGTCAAGGTAAGCTAGATACACCCATTAAGGATAACCTGTGCTCACCTTCCGGTAGCTTGGCACAGAGCAGTCAGGCTTATCTAAAGAGGCAATATGTAAAGTATCTGTGCAACACACACACACATGCACAGTATCACATTGAATACACCATAAAAAGACTCCAAACAGGTTTACACAAATAGAATATTATATTCTGAACTAAACAAGTCCAAAACAATAAACAACAATGCATAGAAGTTGAAATATTGACTTTTAAAAGAATAAATTAAATGAAGTCCTTACAAGCAAGTAGCACTAAAAAGGTTACTTTAGGTCAAGCTGGAACAAGTCAAAGTCAAAGTTTGGGCAAACCGCAATGGAGTGCCGGCCGGCTGCAGGCACCACACAGGTCCTGGTGAACAAAGCACCTGCCTTGGTTGCAAACAGCGAGGTGCGTCAATCTTCTCCATGCAGTGAAGGAGATGCATCAGTTCCAAAGATGGGTGCAGGGATCGAGAGGCATCGAGTGATGTGCCGGATTCTGCCACACAGTCGAGGGGATGCGTTGATCTCACCAAGCTGCAGCAGTGGTGATTCACTGTCTGATGAGCCGTTCTCTGGAGGCAAAGTTTTGTTTCCAATGTGATGTGCCAATTTTACTCCTGCAACCAGGTTGACACAGCGTTTCTACTACATGCAGACAGGAGATGGGTCAAAATCCATGTTGAAAGTTTCTGGGCCACTTCCAGTGAGCCAGGCGCAGGGGTAGAGTCTTTGATAACCCTGAGTCTCAGCCACAGAGGCAAGTCAACAAGCCCTTGGAGACCATGTGCAGTGAAGGCAAAGTCAGTCTTTCCTTCAGCAGAGTCAGAGAGCAGCAGGAAGATGGGCAACAAGCAGGCCTTCCAGATCAGCAGTACAGTTGAATCCTTTAAGCAGCAAAACAGTTCAGTGTCAGTTACAAGTCCAGTAGTGAGTGATTTTAGGGGGGGTTGGAGACCATGTACTTATACCCAAAAGTCCCTTTGATGTGGGGAGTGACTTCATAGCAGCTCTCTGAAGAACACAAGTATCCCTTACAACCCAGTCCTGTCTGCCAACATTCCATGGTGGGTAATCAGTCCTTTGTGTGGGGACCGGACACTGCCTATTCAAATGAAGTGATAGCCCCTCTCTTTCATCCTGCCAAGGCAAGGCCATCAGAATGCAGTAGCTGCCACCCACCCCAGACGTGGATAGGAGACAGGCTGTCAGGCACACAGAGCAGTACGGGCAGGGAAGGGTCCACTTTCTAAAAGTGGCATTTCTAAAATAGTAATGTTAAATCCACCCTCCCCAGTGTGGAGGATTTATCATTACCACCCCAAACATATGAAACACAAAAAAGTTACTTCTCTCGGATCATAAATTAGAGCTTAAAAGTATGTTAGGGAATTCCCAATGCTAACCTCTGAAAGGAGTAGGCCTAATGGTGACGAAAAACTGTAATAGGCTGTTTGTCACTACCAGGACATGCAACACATAAAAGTACATGTGCTACCTTTTACTCAAATAGCACCTTGCCCATTGGCCCACCTTAGGGATCACCTATAGGTTATAAAAGGGTGAGTTTAATGCTTAGCAAGTAGTTTTAAATGCCAAGTTGAAGTGGCAGTAAAGTGCACACACATGCACTGCAGTGGGTGGCAGGCCTGAGGTAAATTTCAGGGAAAACCACAATAAGGGACAAAAAAACCACCTGGGGCAAGGTTACAATAAAATACAGAGCAAAAAGGCAGGGCAGAGAAACACGATCACAGAAGTGGCAGACAACAGTATTGAACCCTACCAGAGTGGGGCTTGAGGCGCAGCAGTGTACAGCAGTGTACAGCGGAGCTGTGGGGGAGAGAGCAGGCCTCCGACAGAGGGTATGGGGTCTAGGGGGGAGCCAGACTCCCAGACTTTTTATTTGAACTTTGGGGGAAGGTGCATTTCCTAAACAATTGGGCCACAAGGGGGTAGACCCCTCTGGAAGCGGTTTACCCAGAAGCATCAATTCAGTTTTTTCTCCATTAAATTGGAGGAAGGAGCCTTCCATCCAGGCTGAGATTGTTTTAAGAAAATTTATTCTAAATAAATCACCTGTATGCAGTACATTGGGGAATGCCTCTAAGTGTCTTCTCCCATCAAAGTAGGTAGAGTCCAAACCTTTTCTTTGATGTTACTGAGAGGACATACAGATTTTATTTTCTTCCAAAATAGCCAGGCCTGTTAAAGAAGAAAGGGAACTTAAATTGAGACTTGGAATCAAGGTAAATTTAGAGGTCTCATAGGAATCAGGAGATGCTGATGTGATGTTAAGTAAATGTCAATCAATTAACACTCCAAGTGGTACATAGAAGCGTGCATATTGAATAATCACTCAGACATCAAAATTAAAAATGTTTACCTAAGCCCCTTCCATCTGTTACATAATTCACATGTGTTGTTCATTAATAAATGCAAGTGGTCTGCTCCAAGTGTGGTATCTATGTGGCTCTTTTCCCAGTGATCCAGCGCCCCTATAGAAAATAGTCATAGCAACGCTACCCAACTCCACAATACTCACCATTAATCATGAATCACTCACAAGGCCCATACACTAATGAGACATATTTTTGAGCAACTGAATCATGTGACCTAATTAATAAAACATATTCCCAAAATATATACACATTTATATACAACTGCAGTATAATGAATTCACCATGGGTTTTGTAAAACTTTGCATTTAATTAAGCCACTTAGGCAAATGGATCTGCTGATGGTAATGACCATGAAATAACAAGGCCAGCTTGTCTTTTCAAAAATCTTATTTATTAACTATTTATTCAAGGAAAGTGCATTTTATTAGAATCTTTTTTATTCAAGCAGCATAATTGGAGGAATTGCAAATAGAATCAACAGTTTCAAGCAAAATCAATTAGCATGTTTTAAGGTAGAATAAACAGTTTTCCATCACCTAAGCCCTAACTTCCCTGTCTAAAACTCACTTCACCTAAAAAGGAATAAAGGTAAAAGTCATTTAACCCTATTGATCCTTACATGCTCCAAAATATCCAACAGCACGTCACGCCTAACAGGAATCGAGATGATGAGCAGCAAGAGCCCCCTCCCTCCCATGGGGACAGTTTTTATACCTTTTCTGACTAGCTAAAGTATCTTTGTCGCACGTTTTTTCTGTCAATCCAAACTTTCTATTGGCTGAGCCATGTCAGTCCACTATTAGGTCATTCTCCTCTGACCAAGTCCGGGGCCTCATCATAGCCCTTATTTTTCTTAGTTTCGCCATCCTTTTCGCTTCCTCAGAAAGATACTTTTCCCGGGGAGAAAGTTTTACTTCCTAATCTTGGCAGGCCATTCTGCATCCTGTCCTTGGAAAAGTCACCAAGAACACGTTCAACTCGACCTCATTTGATTCTGCATTAGACGTTGTCAGCTCAGCAAAATACTCTGTGCATGAGTGAAGGCTTCACTCTGGTCAAGTTTCATAAGCCAAGGCACCGCCAGCCATTTTCTTTAGGCCCATTCGTAAAACTAATGCATAAACAAACACAAAACATCAATTAATAAAAGAAATAGAGTTCGTTCTGTTACCCACCCACCTTTGCTAATTATTAACCCATTAATCTATGTTACCTAGCAGAAGCAAATAAAGCAACAAACAAATTTGTGCAACATAAAGACGAAAAGACAAAACATGAGCACACAGAAATAAGCTCATGCCTTTAATAAAACAGCCGCATTTAATTCTGACAAAACAATAGACGAGATTAATTTATTATTTTTTTCACGAACAAGCATTCTCAACATAAAGCACATATATGAGCACATATATTAGTTCCCGTGTGTCATGATCTGCAATTTAATCTAGGTTGGTTAGTAATATTCACTCCACTCACGTTAATATAATTATTCTTATTATGGAAGTTTAACTTTGCGAGTTGAAATAAATATATTTCTAAATCTAGCTCCATCAACTCCCTCATCTGGTGATTTCAAAATCACCAAACCACACCCAAAAATTTAGTACAATTTCATCCCATCAAAGAACATGTTTTGAATTCACTGTGTTAGTATTTCTAAAGTCTTGTCTCAGCTGTTTGTCTGCAACTCTCATATTGAGTTCTACGAAACTCCTCCAGTTCTATCTCTCTCTCCTGCTCCTTTCTAAACTGGTATATTTTCTTCTTTTCCCTCAGATATTTCTTTCTTTTGTGTAACATGCAACTGATCTTTATCAACAGTATCACAAAGACTATAACTAATAAAGGTGTCAGTATTTTGCCAAGAATTGAACCACCAATCTCTTGAAACCAGGTTTTGATTGCTGCAAATCTTTTGGTTAAACGTTCTGAAAAATCATCCTCTTCTAAGGGTACAATTTCTGATTGCAACTCAGTGATATTTTTGATATACATCTCAATACTCTGACTCTTGTCAGCTTGTCAGGAATGTAGGTACAGCAAGGTTGGACATGCAAAATGCCACAAACTCCTCACTCATTTGCTAGCAGAATGTCTAAAGCAAGACGATTCTGCATTACCATGGACAGTATAGCAATGAGCTTGGTATCCACTAATTGGAAACCACTAGCTGTGTCAGTTGACAATCTGTCAACAATTGTAGACAATTTTCTGATTCTACCTGCATTCAGGGTTATACCCACTAAAGGTATTACTGCTTCAAAAATGTCTTCCAAAATTTCTGAGAAACATTCTCGTTTAAATCTATTCAAATGATTACTAATTTCAAATGAACCTTCTGCATTTCTGTCAACATGGAATATTTTTGGAAAAACAAGTCCAATAAAACACGTCCCATACCAGTGATCTGGGAGGTTATAGTAAACTTTGTCTCCACACACAAAATAAATCCCAGGAAAAATTGGATCCTTGCCACCTTTGAATCCCCAACCCCCCATGATTTGTGTCCTCACAATGGCTTGCACCAACAAAATAATTATCAAACAATGTATTGTCCCTCCTAATACAAAATGTACCACTAATTGGTTTGTCAATGTGAATGGCGACATTTTCAAAAGATTTACCATTAAGCTTTTCATCCTCTATCTGCCAAAATTTAGATTTGGTCTGTTTAAGCATCTCATTTCTTTCATAAATTGCTCTTCTCTCCTCAACTAAATTCAGAAAATATTTCTCCTCAGATCTCAATTTACAAGTCAAATTGTTTTTAAAAGCATACTCATAAGTGAGTTCATTTGTCACGATGAAAAATTCCCTCATCTGTTTGGCTTGTTTGTGCTTATTTAAGCTATTCTCAATTTTCAGGTTTGCAAAAATCTCATCATAATTAGAATAGTAATATTCTAAACGACCAGTCTGATTAAATAAGCTAGCTATTACACTGCAGGTTATGCCATAAGTAAGAGGAAGCATATTATAGGTAACTCCCTCTGAAACAGAAACAGGCAATTTCACACAAATATAACAGTCTTTGACTTCCATAACCCTTACATATTCAGCCAAAAGCCTTGAAAAAGTATTGCTAGAAAAATCTCCAACAGATCTATCTTGGTGGATCTCTGGTTTGTGATCAATAACTCTGTTAGTTTTGCCTGTTACACTATGTTTGTCTTGTTTAACTGAAGCTTTACTCGTCATAGGTAGTTAATCAAAGGGGGGAGGAGGAATAGGTGTCTAGTCTGTTCCCCAGGGTAGATATTTATTATCAGAAGTGGACTTAGACACTTGTAACTATGTTACATTCAGTAATATAGATCACCCTCATAAACGTTATGTATTAGTGCGGTTTATCTTGGTTCTCCGCCCCACATGAACGTTGTGGCATTTGTCATAGGGTGATCTATTGTGCTACATGCCAGCCTCAAGCCTGAGGTCAACTCTGGGGTAGCGTAGTAGTGTCCAGAGAAAGGTTTTGCCACATGGAAAGGTTTGAATTAAAAAACCACCGTCATCCGAAGAAACTTTATTATGAAAAAAGGATGCGGTCTGTTATTAAAAAGTTATGGATATACAGAGGGATCGTGTAACTGGTTCCTTGTATATTACTTAAACGAAGACTGTCAACATGTTTCTGCTCCTTTTGGCCCAGCCGGGTCTATGGAGCATTCGTCAGGACAAAGACAAACTTAAAATTATACTCACACCCTTTGTGTAGTATGTTAAGAGTTCTCAATACACCCTATGTGAATAACTTCGAAGGTTCATTTAACCTGGAAAAGAAATCACAAATAAACACATTGCATATTTGTTGTGGCTAATGTACTTTGGCATGTTTAATGCTATTACAATTGTCTGTGCGAGCAGATTATGCTTCTGTGAATTCTTTAGGGACAGCGCTAGCATATGTAGGGATTGAAGGCGAGTCACAGTGAGGAAAATTAATCGTGAGAGTCATTTCACCTTGAGTTTGTAAGGTAAAGGGGTAAAAACCGTGTAGGTTTAGGTTTCTATAGTATCATGTTTCTTAGGTTTGTTTATCTAATTTGTTCAGAAACGTAGATTATGAATGTGTGTATATACGTATTTTATCACATGATTTATACTGTCTCCACATGATGTTATCTTTCTATCGTATACATTTCACATACCAGATGTTAACCAAAGACAGTGAGAGGTGAGTTTCACCCCGCTCGTATTATATAGCGTGATTTAAAAATACTCTCGTAGGGTCTTACTCTAGAACACATACACATCCTTAACATTCACGCAAACAATACCTTTCGGAGTGACGGATTTCGTGTCCTCGGGGGGATTACGGACACATGGGTCCCAGGCTGTGGACAGAAAGGAGGGTTTTCAGACGCTTACCGCTTCATAGATGTTCAACCGATTTTTTTAAAAAACAGCTACGAAGCTCCGTTAGTCGCTGTGCGTCTATCTCACCCGCTTAGGAAGGCGTCTTCCGCGTCTGGTGCTGGCTCTGCCCACGGACGCGGAAGTGTCGTCGGAGTGGAGTATTTCTAAGCACAGTGTCATAGTCACTGAAAACGGACAAGAATGGGTTAGTTGTGAATGGACAACAAAAACGGACTAGTGTTCGTGACTGTTATAGCTTTCTCAGTTTATCAAGTATCGATGACGTTAATGATATCATGAATTTATGCAAACTGGTGCCATTGGACATTATCATTGAGCCCATTTTGATGGGTTTTAAGTCTATCCACCCATCTTTGCTCTTTTTCGTAGAGCGTTTTTTCTGCATTCCGAGTTTTATCCATCAGCATTTCAATTACAGTCCATTTTAAATCCTCTGTTTTATGGCCTTTTTCGACAAAGTGTGAACATAGTTTTGTGTTGTTCTTTTTAAGCCGTATATTACTTTTGTGTTCCCCAATTCTTAACTTCACCTTCCTGCAGGTCATTCCGATATATTGTTTTTTGCAGGGACAAGTGATCATGTAAATCACATTTGTTGAGTTACATGTGGTATGTTGTCTCTGAGTCCAGACCAAATTCTCTGTCAGTTGTAACGTTTTACTGGTGGTAGTCAGATTACAGACAAGGCAGGTCCCACATGGATAATGTCCTGTTACTATGGTCATTGAGGGATTTCTTAAATTTCCAAAAGTGAGCTGCTTCTTAGGGCGGGTATGGACTAGTATGTCTTTTAGGTTACGAGTTCGGCGATTTGCGAATCTAGGTTTTGGCCATGAAAGATTCCCTGATGTTAAAATTCGCCAATTTTTATTCACCAATTTTTGAACCTTGTAGGTGACCGGACAATATGTGGTTACACTTTTACAAAAGTTTCCAGTAGCGCAGTTCTTGGTTGGTTATTCGCCCTCTTTCGACATTTTGCAATGGTGACTTGTTTGTAGTCTCGTCTCTGAAGTTTTCTGCTCAGGTCTTGTGCCTGTTTTCTGTAATCGGTTTGTTGGCTGCAGTTTCTTTTGATTCTTAAAAACTGACTGTAGGGTAGATTATCCCTCAGAGGCTTAGGGTGAAAGCTGGTATATGATAGTAAGCTGTTTTTGGCTGTTGGTTTGGTGAAAGTCTTGGTTTCAAGTTGCCCGTTCTTTGCAAAGATTGTCAGATCTAGGAAATCTATGCTCATATCATTAGATGAAAAGGTAAATTTTAGGCATTCCTCTCTTGTGTTCAGCCAGTCTATGAATCGATCATCTATATAGCGCTTCCAGTATAAAATACTGGAAGCAAATGGATTGGTATCAGAAAAAACATTTTGACTTTCAAAATGGCTGACATACAGGCCTGCCACCGAAGGGGCAAAGGCACTGCCCATCGAGGTTCCATGTCTTTGTAAAAACAAGCTACCATCAAATTCGAAGTAATTCTCCGTCAGTGCCATCCGGCAACATTCGAGGACAAAGTGGCGTGGTGTTTGAAAGTTCCACTCTTCAGAAAAAAAGGGTGTCTTCCAACATTTGTAATGTCTCTTGTTGCGGTAGACTTGTGTATAATGACTCCACATCGAGCCCTACTAATAGCATGGTTGATGTGTCAAAAGGCATTTCAAAAATCTGTTTAAGAAGATCTCGAGTGTCTTTCAGATAAGTCGGTGTTTTTTGGAGTATGGGTTTCAGGAATTGGTCTGCAAATTGTGATAAGGGCTCTAATATTGAGCCTATACCAGAGATTATTGGGCGTCCCGGGGGAGGAGATCTATTTTTGTGGGTTTTTGGTAATGAGTAGAAGAAAGGGGTCTTGGGTTCCTTCGTGATTAAATAGTCTGCCTCCTTCTTGGATATCAAAGCATTAGTCTCTGCCTCATAGACCATCATTGAAATGGAGTTCTGTAGTCTCGGTGTAGGATCAGAGATTATTTTTGTGTAGAATTTCTCATCGGCAAGTAACGTTAGACATTGTTGTTTGTAGCCTTCTTTCCCAAGGATAACAATCCCTCCACCCTTATCTGCGGGTTTTATGACAATTTTGTCATTATTGCGTAGGTCTTCCAATGCTTTTCGTTCTTTTTTAGACAAATTTTGATATGTTTGGTTGTTCTCATTGCTCATTTCATCAATCCCTTTCAGGATCGCTTGCTCGAAGGTTTGAATTTCTACAGGTACTGATAAGTTGGGAGGGTTAAAAGTGGATTTTCTCTTCAGATTAGTGTCTCCTTCCTCTCTTCTCTGTTCGGTACCTGAAAAATAGGCTTTCAATTTTAAAGTCCGGCAGAATTCAGCCAGCTCGCTTTTAAGTTTAAATGTGTCCAAGTTTGGAGTAGGCACAAAACCAAGTCCTTTATTCAGGACGTTTGTTTGGTCTTCAGAGAGAATCAGATCAGTTAAATTGACAATTAGTGACTGTTCTTGCTCGTCCCTGGTTTCTCGGTTGTCATGCTGCGTGTCTGCATGTTTCTCTGTTGGTCTTGCCACGTGAGGGTCTTGTGACGTCCTCTTTGTTGTTGTTGGCCTCTTCCTAAAAAAGGCTGTTGATTGGGATTCTCTGCTCCTTGCATTGGAAGGCCCATCATGTGGGGCATGTGAGACATGCTTTGGTCAAAAGGGTTCATCCATGCTCCATAGGGTGGCATAAATGGGTGGAAATATGGGATTTGATTACCCATGAATCCCCTTCCAGTAAAGTTCTGTCTTGGTCGTCTGTTTCCTCTTTTATTACGAAATTGACGGAAGTTGTTTCTCCCTCCTCTAGGGGTTGAATCTTCAGAGCCACCTTCAGAGCCATCACTGGAATTCCATCCACCTGAGTTGTTATCAGAGTCTTGGTCAGGTGGTATGTATTCCTCCTTGCTGTAGGGATGCATTTTCTCTTGACTAAACCTCTTCAGATCTTTTGCAAGTTTTTGCAACTTATTTTGCATAAGGTATTCTTGGGTGTCAGTTATCTCCTTGTTGATTTCTTCAAGTCTCTTTTTGAATACTGATGGAGATATCCCTTTCTTTAATTCATTTTCACAAACTTGTATTTGTACCAGTAATGCTTCCGATAATCTCCTTGCAGTTTTGACTATGAGAACCAGATAGTCAAGGGTGCATTTCCACGATATTGATGACCAGTCTCGTCTAAATGCCAGGTCGTGTAGAAAAATTCTGGGTGCATTATTGACCCACAGTCCGCTTTACTCGTCATGTTAACCTTATACATTTCCTTGTCATATCCAAAAGGGAGAATGACAGTTAAAACTAACCAAAGTAAGATTATTAAGACCACACAAATCAAAGACATCTTACAGCATCTCCTTAAAATAGAACGCCTTGAATTGCTATTAGTAGAAGTGTAAGGCATTTTCACTCTTTTTACAAAGCCTTGCAAAGAAAACAAAAATCAAAAATTAAAAATGTCCAATTTTCTAAAATTTCTAATAACCCCCTATTTAAAATATATATGTATATTTTTTAAATAAACTTCACCTTCTAACAGCTTTTCTTCGACCTTGCGTCACAATTTGTTTTCCAGCTAACACAATTTCTTCGACCTTGTGTCTCCTAACACAATTTCTTCAGCCTTATGCCAAAAACGAGAACCCTAAATTTTTAACAGAAAATACTTCAATCGTTGTCACTATCGTAATCTATTTCTTCTTGACTGCTGCTGTTGACTTCCACTACAGGTGGAATAATGATGTAAGTCCATTCAGGGGACTTATATTTCTGGTTTGGTTTCACAACTCTCTTTGCCCTACTACTAATGACTTCTATTTTCTTTCCTGTTTCACTTTTCTTTTCAGGATCCTTTTGACTTGATATTTCATTAATTTGTTCTTTTGATCTGTTTATTAATTTGAATTTCAGGCCTTCATTTTCTCTTGGCCACTTATCACCTTTTCTTTGTAATTTCTTCTTTGGCTCAGTCACATTACACTCTGCTCTCCATGCTCTTTTCCTGAAATTTCTTACTTGAGATTCTTCATCATCACTGTCATCAGTTTCGCTGTCAGAAATTTGGATTCTGGACTCAGTTACTTCTTTACTCGGCATCTTCACTCCGTTAGGAACATCATCCTTATAGCTGGTACTTGGTAATTTGTCTTCTTCTTCTTCAATTACCTTCAACTTCCCAGTTTCAGTTTTCCTGTTCCTGCTTTCGTAGATGCTCATGACAAGAGAAGTATTGTTCATGTGATGGTGTGGAAACTCACCTCCAGGTGATCGCCATCTTCTATCTCTCTTGCCATTGTGAGGGATACAACTCTCCTTCCCTGTTCCACTTGCCACGTTTTCCTGAGTGCCGAGGGTGAGCGAGTTAGCAGTGAGCAGCGAGACGCTTGAGGCCGCAGCAGCCGAGCTCACGGCCGGGCTTTGCTCTGCTCTACTTCTGCCGGGGTCTTGAGGTCTCCCCAGCAGCGGCACAGTCTGCAGCTGCACCTAACCACAAAGAGACCTCCGTAGCGGCGGGTAAAATTCGGGAACGGCCCGGTAGCGGCGGGAGCCGCGGGAGCATTGTGGTAGCCCGGGAACAGCCAGGTGGTGTCGGGGGCCCAGCAGCGGCAGGAGCCGCGGGAGTGTTCTGGTTCTGGTGGTTCTGGCGGCCCGGCAGCGGCATCAACAGCAGGCAGAACCCACGGAAAGACTCCCCCAGAGGCGGCAGGAGCCACGAGACCAACACGGAGCCTGGGGAGCTAGCGAGCAGCAGAGACACGCTCTGCACGCCCTACTCCTCCTGCTCACCCGCCTGGTAGAAAAGGAGGCAAGGCGAGAACAAGACCAAGGCAAGGCAACTGACCGAGCAACACGCTCCTACAGCATGCAGTAACCTGGAGGGGGGGGGGAGACGCGAGCGCGGCAGCCGATAGAGGCGGTCGCGAAGTAAGAGCCCCGAGGCTGGGCTGACAGGTAGTCTGACTAGGTCTGACCGACCAGGGGCCCTCCCGGCAGGCTCCGCTCGCAAGCGAACCAGGAACCCCCCCAGCGACATCTCCGCTATCTGCAGCCCTTCAACTGATCCACCTGACCCCCCTTTGACCCCGTGGAAGACTCTCCCTTGCACGAACGACAGCTTGAGGGGGTGCAGATAACAGGGGCGCAGAAATAGGGGTAAGGCCCCCGTTCTCGAACTGTTCCATTATTGTGCAATCACCTAACCATCACCAATCATCACCGACCATTCCATCACTTAAGCAAGTGCGGGGAGCCACGGTGAGAGTCTAAGAGAGTAGAGCGGAATGAGGTCTGGAAAGATCAGGGGCTCACGGAGTCAATTCCAAGCAAAAGTGCAAAGTCGAAAAAGGGGGACAAGAAAACAGACACCGACGGCACAACATTCCCCAGAATGGAGCAGAATCTTCTCTCCTTAACCGAGCCACCATCGGGTCTGGCCAACACTACAGCAAAACAAGGGCACCCAATGGTCCTGCTCCAAGTGTTTCCAGCTACTGAGCCACTTACAAGGAAAAAGCTTCACCAACCCAAAATTTACACAAAGTTTGAGTTCCTAAAGGACGCAGGCTCAGGCTTTTTCTCGAGCAACAAGCATCTCCAGGGATTGCAATCCCCGCTGTCACCTTTACCGCTGCTGGGAAAATGTGTACCACTGCGTGACACTATCACAAGCACCACAAGCACCTTGGTCCAGGGAACATCCGCGGCCAGGGTAGATCCTCATTAAAGTGGCACCCCAAAGCACAGGTCCACAAGTGCAAGCGCATCACTCGAGCCCCTAGTGTACTCATCTGTACTAGGAAAGTCCCCTGACTCGATCTGCAAACAGCAGCCACCACCTGCTCCCTTAGCCAGCTGCACTCCAAGACCGCTACCGGAAGAGATCACAATTAGCCCAAAACCTACTTCGGAGACGAAAGTAGTAGACAAACTCAACAACCCGGACCCCCAAGACAGTTGTTCAAGTACGTGGGAAGCAGGGGCTGGTCTACAGCCTCCTCCAACGACTAAGATACAAACCTTGGCCACTCCCAAGGATATCCAACCAGACCAGGGTGGACACATTAGGAGCCCCAACCATAGCACTCCCATTAAAGCCCACTCGGCTGGCACAGGTGCCTCATCAATCAAAGAACTGGGCAACCATGCCTCAGCACCAAGTTTCTTGTACAGCGCGGAATTCAGCGCGGCATTCTGCCAACACAATTCCAGTCAACACAATTCGAGCTGGGAAGCTGAATGTAGGGCTACACCGCTTCACCCGAATGCTCAAGGGCAAGAGGACAGGTTAACAACCAACAATCTAGACCACAAAGACCCGTTTTTCCTCAACTCCCCTTTGGCTGACAACAACATCACCAATACTGTCCCTATTGCAAATTCCCAATCTGCAAATGAGAGAGAGCAGGGAAAAGATCACAACACCGGAGCCTGGATCTCCCTTTTAAACACAATTCAGCTAGCCGTAGAAGCCCTACAATATCAATTGGACAAAATGGATCTTCAACTCAACCTCCTTAACACACTGGCAGTCTTCACTGCGGGGATTGACGACAAGCTAGGTAATTTGAATACTCTGATACAAAGAGCACAAACAAATACCTACTTCAGCTGCAATTGCAATCAGGCAGTAGACAAATTAGCTACACTGCCTTCAATGCTAACCGACCTAATAGGGGACATAAAGTCACTGCACAGAGGCAAAGCCCCCAAAGAAATGGCCCCTACTAACTTTGCAGAAGGTAAAATCAGCAGCACACCGTCTGACACAAGTTCAATTGGCCAGGAATCCCCTGCAAATGAGGAAACCACCCGGAAGAGATCGGAGTCCCCCAAAAAACTTAATGCAAAACAATGACGACAACAAAAAAGAAAAGGGCGTAAGCAAAATCTGTCGACAACTACAAAAAAACTCTTTCCTATCTTCTCTGGCACTAATGGAAAACGCATGCAGACCACAAACACGGCCAACCCCTCAGAAGGGGAAATCCCAGCAGTTACCAGCCCAACCCAGCCGCAATATACAATCAGCAGCCCGCTGCATCAGGAAGGTCAAGGGCCCCAAGTCCAACCGGCTGCTAACTTTTTTGCACTTTTAGACACACATACAACTACGGCGACAAGTACTAGCCAGCACACACAGTCCGCTGAGTCCTTTGCAAAGCAGGAGCTGGTTACTGAACGCCAAGTGGCAGCCCTGATATCGTCAAACAGAGAAGCCTCTTACCGAACGGCCACTCCCGCCGAGCGCACTAACCAGGCCCATCTAACCTCAGCAGCAATCAAAAAACCCATCCCACTGATCAGCAAGGAGGGGGCAAGGGAAACATCCACAGGCCACACGTCAAGTCAATCGCAAGATGACCAAAGTAGGGCCACACTTATGACAACTGTGACTATTCACTCTGCCCACAGCCAATCTGAGCACTCAAAGACAATCTGGCCACGAGAGACCCAAACAACATTTAAGCAACCAACGCCAACCAAAGCACCAACCCACAGTTCCAACACGCCAGGTGAAGGCAGAAATCCAGCAATGCACAAAGCTCCGCCCGATCTTGGCGCAGCAGCCTACGTCCATGCTGCAAATGCAAAACGGAAGGCAGACGGTAGTAAAACACAACTAACTGAGACTCTTGTCTTTCACCCGGAATACACATCGAAAGGGCAGCAGGACGTGCTGAATAGAGGCAACATTCTCAAACTGATGAAATGTGTCCCTACCTTGTGGGGCATAAACTCCTATGATCTACTTTCAGTAGAATTTCTGCCCGCTCCGAACTCAAACAGTCAGGAGGTGACTAGGATGATTTGGTCCTCCAGTGACGTTGTTGACCTAATAATGTCAGAAGCAGCTCAATTCAAGAACTGGGGTATTGAGCTCATTCCTCTACAAAGACCAGCCAACCCCTCGCCACTCCGCAGAAGAAACGGCTCTGAACCAGCGAGGCAACAGGCTAACCCCTGCAGTTTCTAAGGGGTGCGTTGGGAAGATCACCGACAAAAAGGGAGAACAGCATCTGGCTGGATAGGCTGTCAATGACAACTGGCTTGGAACCAGTGTTCACAACAGGGAGCCGCAACTCAGCCCCAAGGAACCAGCAGCCTTGCACACTTACCACTGCCAACTTCGAGCGAGACAGCCCGCTAAACAAGTACTTACGCACCACGGGAGAATGGGTAGAAGTAAGCACAAGGAAGGCACCTCATTCAAATCACGCACTAGTAAGAGGAACAATGTCCAGAACGATTTTCACATGCCCCGAAGAGGTATGACGCCCTCACCGAACGGGAGAAGACATCAGAGGAAGGGTGCCAGCTTTTGGCATCTGTTCCTGGAACATAAATGGCCTAACCTCCAAAATGGAGGACCCGGATTTCATAAAGTATATCTCCCAATTCGATATTGTAATGCTGCAGGAAACCTGGCTCTCAAGCACAAAACACATCCCGGGTTTCACCTGCTTCTCAACAGCGGCGGCCAGAACCAATAAATTTGGTCATCAGTCAGGAGGTTTGGTGACATATGTTTCCACCACCTCAATATCCTCGGTGGTCCAACTGGTCCCACTAACATCCTCAACCCTATCCGTAAAGATTAAGCTACAGCTGGGCACCAAAGAGGAAGAAGTCTGCTTTGTAAACGCATATGTTCAACCCAAAAAACAGAGCCAAAGACTCAAGGAACATCTTGAACCAACTGGCGGAGCACGTCACCCAACTGGAGAACCCACTCCTCTTCTTGTCGGGGGACTTCAACCAAAACTTATTTGGCTCGTCATTAGAAGACGAAGCTCTGGCTCTTAATAAAATCTACAGTATACCAGCACAAAGTACTCCTCCAAATTGGAGAAAGCGCCAAAATAACGCTTTTCTCCAAGACTTAGAACATCAAAATCTTCGGGCTCTAAACGGCAGATTTCTGACTGACTCCCTCCCAGTAGCTTCTTTCTACTCTCATAGAGCCAGCTCCATCTTGGATTACACTTTCGCCAGCCTGGCATTATTTCCATACATCCGGGAATTCAGAATGGGGGACCAGGGGGAATTGACCACCGGCCTCGGGAAAGCCAGCTGACAGCAAAAACGCCAATGGTAATCAGGCCAGACAACACACTGGGGGAGATTTATACAATCAACCAAAGGAAAATCAAATGCTCGCCAACCAACACAACCACCTTGGCTGAAACTGCCCTCCAACTGTACAACATACACACATCAGATGCAGCTGGGCTCATTTGCCACTGGGAGCAATACACAGATTCACTGGTAAACAAACTGGCAGGAAAGACTGCTCCTAAAGGCAACCATAATACTGAGCATAGCAGTATCAGCCTAAAGAAAGGACAAAGAACACAACTACGCTCACAAAAAAGAGCTGCAAACCTATCCCTACGGAGGCTAAGAGCAGCGCCCCAAAACGAACAATTACGAGCCACACTGAAAAAACAAAGGGCTGAGCTCAAACACACAAAATGGGTAATAAAAAAAGACGCAGAAAATGAAGGTTGGGCAAAACTTTTATACGACTCCAAAAGCAACAACAGTGCCCGTTTTTGGCAAACAGTAAACAAGATCCTACGCCCAGACCGCAAGGACCTCGGTTCACACATTGGGGAAGATCAGTGGCTTAACTACCTCGGCAGTCATTTCAATGATCCCTTGGGACAGACAGGGGCACAAAGAAGCACCAACGCAGAGCAAGCACCCGCAACGACCATGTCAACGCCGACAATCCCGGGAGATCAATTTCAACCTAGCGTTACCCCGGCACCATCAGCGGCCCAGCAAATAGCCCTAATAAAAAAACAGATTCGTAAGGGCAGGAAAGAAGGCGCTCCAGGTCCTAATGGCATCCCGCCAGCCCTGTTCAAGGAGAAAGACACAGAATGGGCCACCATACTACAATCTTCATTCACAGAAGTCAGACTCCTAAATAGAATCCCAGACTCCTGGAGAGGGTCAACGATGGTCCCCATACACAAAAAGGGAGACAAAACGGTCCCCGACAACTACCGTCTAATAGCCCTCCTTGATAACGTGGCCAAATACTTCGCTGGAATAATCTTAGAGGAGACTGTGACATGGGCGGACTCAAAGCAGATTATACCATGGAACCAGATGGGTTTCCAGAAAAAAACCGGAACAACAACCAACATCCTGGCTATCTCGCTGCTAATTGATGGAGCTAAAACAAAAAAACTGCCGCTGTACTTGTGCTATATCGATTTCAGCGCGGCCTTCGATAAAATCGAGAGAGGCATGCTGTGGCGGAAACTTGCACAATGGGGCATACCTCAACCGCTTTTAAATATGCTGAAGTTACTTCACTATGACACCTGGGTGCAGGTGAAGCTGGGAAGCGGGACCCATCTGTCTTCCAAAGCCTGCATGACAAAAGGGCTAAAACAAGGGTGCGGGCTTGCCCCGACTCTGTTTAACCTGTTTATGGCAGACTTATCAGGCCGACTCGACACATGCAACTCCCAATCTCCGAGGCTGGGAGGAAAAACCCTAAGTAATCTATTATACGCGGATGACGTGGTACTTCTCAGTCACACACATATTGGCCTCCAGAATTCACTGAACGAAATGCACAGCTACGCAATGGAAAACAACTTAAAAATCAATCGAAGTAAAACGCGCACGATGTCGATCAATACCAGGAACAAACACCAGAAGTCCTGGACTCTGGGCGGCCAAAAAATAGATTCTTCATGCGAATATAAATACCTGGGTCTTATCTTTGACACCGACGGTTCATTTGTTAGGCAGATGGAGGAAACCAAAAGAAGAGGGGCCTTGATCGCCATCAAACTGAAAAATCTAGTAAACTAACTATCGGGGCCAACCCTGACACCATACTTAAACGTCATTCAGGCTAAATTGCTCCCCTCTATTTCCTACGGCAGCAAGGCACAACGAGGAAGAGACTTCAGGAACCTAGATAACATACAGGTAAAAGCACATAGAACTCTGTTCTCACTCCCGTCTTACACCTCGCCTGCCCAAATACGGCTGGAGTTCGGCCTAAAAAAACAAGACCTTGCAAGACAAGGAGCCTACATTATCTGCTGCCACAAACTCCGCTCTGCCTCCAATGACACCTTAAACGCGATGCTGTGGCAAGATATACAA
Organism: Lissotriton helveticus; assembly: GCF_964261635.1. Lineage (NCBI taxonomy): Eukaryota > Metazoa > Chordata > Amphibia > Caudata > Salamandridae > Lissotriton > Lissotriton helveticus. Next base: position 596,535,930 of record NC_136069.1, on the reverse strand, counting down.
AGCAGGAATGTATCTCAGGCACGCTCCTACTTGAAGGCAGCATTGGGGGCTGTCAAGGCATCCGCACTTTGGGACATGCAACTGGGGCACAAGTTGGAAGAACGTAAAAACTCTTTCCCTAACAGAGGACAAAGCCGCTTTTGCTAAAAGAAACCATGCGTGGATGACTTTAAATACGTATAAATCCCTGACACCACAACTTTTTTCAGCCAGGGCTACCCAAAAATCACTAAACTGAAGTTTTTGAAATATAGATTAGGGATCCTGCCCAGCAGAGAGCACCAACCACCATGGCTCAGGAGCAATGGCCTTGAAGCCTGTCAGCTCTGCAACCTAGCAACAGGAGACATACTCCACCTGACCTGTCTCTGCAAAGAGCTCCGACAAGCCCGCCGACAGCTACTAAGGGACCAGCTCAAGCAGATAGGGACCAGCATGCGAAGGCAGGCTGTGCTTGCATGCTTGAACCCTGCGAACATAAAACTGAATTGTAGATATGTCAAGTTTCTGACTACTATAGAGCAAAGACTACCAAATCTACAACTTGCAGCAACCACTGGTTCTGGAACCTAACGGACGAACTTTGGGCTACAAATGCCTAGCCCGCCACGGCTCAGGGAACACTGCTAGATAACTACCCTCGGTCTCTCACCGTATGGTCTTCGGTAAGGACGATTACACAGACTACCCTTATACCACATTTTAAGAAATTGTTTTAAATGTAACGATTGTACTGGTTTTAATTAACTATACATAATACAATTTACTTACTTACTGTTCCTGCTTTCAGAGCTTCTTTTCTGCTTTTCAATACTCTTCTGGTCTTGAATCACAATTTGATCAGACTCTTTTTCTGCTTCTTTTTCTAGCACATCTTCATCATTTTCAGCGTCTAGTGTCACAATTTCCAAATCTTTTTCATTCAATGCTTGATTCACATTTGAACTTTCCAGATGTCGACTTTCCTGTTGAGCTTCAGGATCTGGATTTTTCTCAAGTTCTTCTTCAGAATCTGAATCTGCAGTAGTGTCACTTTCTTCGTCAGAATTTTCAGGTGTAGGTACACGAATAGTATGACTTGCGTGAATCCACCTCTTCAAACCCTTGCACTTCACTGCATTTGTTGTGACTAGAATAACTTGCCTTGCTTTTTGCCACCTGGGTACCAGACAGTTTCTTCTTCGATGAACTTTTGTCCTTACCCAGTCACCTGGTAACAGATCATGTGCTTGCTCTTTTTCTCTTATTTGCACTTCCGTTCCCACCTTATGGAACACAGAAGTCACGACGTCAGATAAGTTCCTGCAGTACTCCAAAATGACGCTATCATTAATAGTCATCAACTTTCTTACTGGTATAAATTCTTGTCTCGTGACCCTGCCCATGAGAATGTCATGTGGGCTTAAACCTGTCTTTTTATCAGGTGTACTTCTCAGAGACATCAAAACAAGTGGAAGTGCATCAGTCCACTTCATACCTGTAGCTAGACACATTTTGCCAATTCTGTTTTTAATAGTTCCATTTACTTGCTCAACAACACCTGATGCTTCTGGTCTGTATGCACAATGAAGTTTCTGTTCAATGTTCAAAGCTTCACAAACCATTTGCAATAGTCTGTTTTCAAAATGCGTTCCACGATCAGTTTCCACAGTCACCGGAAAACCGTACCTAGGTATGATCTCCCTTAAAAGTAATTTTGCAACAGTAACAGAATCATTGTGATGTGTAGGAAACGCTTCAACCCATTTTGAAAACAAACAGACTATTACAAGAACATAACGTAACTTGTTGTGTAGTGGCATGTCGATGAAATCCATCTGTAACCTGGTGAAAGGACCACCCTCCCGTCCTATGGTTCTCAAGCTCACAACTGTTTTCCTGTTGGGGTTCATTTGTTGGCAAACTAAGCACCTTTGGCAAAAAGATTCTGCAATAATTCTGAACTTTTGATTGAACCAAGTCTGTGTGAAAAGCCTAATCATGGAATCGCTTCCAATATGTCCCTGACCATGATACATCCTAGCCATGTCAGCAATCATGCTATTTGGTAAAACTGGTCTGCCATCTTTGTATGTCCAAATTCCATCTTCTTCTCGCTGTCTACATTCTGCTTTTAACCATGTGTTTTTCTCCTCATCACTTGCCTCATCTTGTAAATATTTTACTCCCTGCCATGTTTCAACTACTGATGTTAGCATAAGTGAGCTCAAGACATGTTCATCATTCTTTTCCCGATTAATTGAACAATTATTTTTCGCACAGTATCTGGCAATCTCATCTACATAGGCATTTCCTTTAGTGATAAAATCTTCACCTTTCTTGTGAGCTGCACATTTTACAACAGCAATCTTTTCTGGTAACTGAATGCCATCGATCAATCTTTTTATCAATTTTGCATTTCTGATGGGAGTCCCTGCAGAGGTTAAGTAACCTCTTTGAGACCAGAGCTGTCCATAATCATGCACAACTCCGTATCCATATTGGCTGTCTGTCACTATGGTGATTTTTAAATCCTTTGCTCTTTCGCATGCATGAATCAAAGCAATTAATTCTGCTACTTGAGCTGAACGAATTCCTTCAAGACATGATGCTTCGATCACAGTAGCAACTGTGCATACACAATATGCTGCTCTCAAAAAGTCCTCATCTGTTCTCAGACAAGAACCATCAACAAAATAAACAAAATCTGACTCAGACAGAGGAACATCTTTAATGTCCTGCCTAGGCTTGGTGCAATATTCCAAAACATCCAAGCACTCATGATCAATGTCGTTTTCATTTCTAATCTCCGTTACAATACCATCAGGCAATAATGTGGAAGGATTTAAATTCACACACCTTGCTATCGAGACATTATCTGATCCCAGAATAATTTTCTCATATTTGGTAAGTCTGTTACTTGTTAAATGCTGTGTTTTGCTTCTAGTAAGGAGAATTTCTACTGAATGGGGTACATAGACTTTTACAGGAAATCCCATTATAATTCCCTCACTTTGCTCAAGGCTCACACTTGTTGCAGCTACTGCTTTTAAGCAGCCTGGTAATGCCTTTGCAACTGGATCAAGCACTGCTGAGAAATACGCTATTGGCTTTCTCAGTTTTCCATGTCTCCGAATTAGAACAGATAAGGCACATCCTTCTCTTTCACTGCAATACAGCTCAAAATCTTTTTCATAATCTGGCATGCCTAAAGCAGGCGCTTCACACAAGCTTCTTTTTAATTTCTCAAAAGCTTCCATCTCAATTTCTGTCAGAACAATTGGATCTTTTATATCTGATTTTGTTAGTCTCTGCAGTGGTTTTGCAATTACTGAGAATCCACTAATCCATTGACGACAATAGCCAACCATCCCTAGAAACATTCTGACCTGTCTCTGTGTTTTTGGAGGTTGCATTCCCTGAATCATTTTGATTCTCTCAATTGTCACTTGTCTGATTCCCTTTGCAATTCTGTGACCAAGGTATTTTACTTCTTGTTTACAAAACTGTAATTTTGCAGGTGACACTTTATGTCCCTCATCTGCCAGGTGATTCAAAAGAATAATTGTATCTGTGACACAGTTATCTTGTGTTTTTGCCGCTACAAGGAGGTCATCAATATACTGAACTAATGTCGATTTTCCAGGTAAATTTAGATTCTCCAAGGACTTTTTTAACAACTGATTAAAGACAGAAGGACTCTCTGTATACCCTTGAGGGATACGACACCATGCTAATATGCGGTTCTGGAACCGGAACGCAAAAATTAGCTGGCTGTCTGGATGCAATGGAACAGTAAAGAACGCATTGCAAAGGTCATTGACAGTGTACCATTCTGCATCATGCGGAATCTGGTAAAGAATCACTGCTGAGTTTGGAACAACTGGGCAACATGGAACAACTATTTGGTTAACCTTTCTCAGGTCTTGAACTATTCTGTACGTTCCGTTTGGATTTTTGATCCCCATAATCGGTGAATTACAAGGACTGCTTTCAATTTCTTTTAGAACACCTTGTTTTATGAATTTGTCAATTACAGGAATGATACCTTCAATTGTCTCTGCTTTCATTTTGTACTGCGGAATGTTTGGAAAATCTATTCCCTGTTTTACTGTGATTTTAACTGGGTCTACATTTTTCATCAAGCCCATCTCACTTCCTGACAAGTCCCAAATTTCAGCTTTGACTGTCTTTTTCAGTTCTTCAGGTAAATTGTCTTTATCAAATACAGGAAATAATTTACTTTCCTCTGCTTCAACCATTATCATTGTCAATCTGTAAAGCCCATCTTCCTCTAGTGTTTGAAGCTCAATACCCTCCGGTGAGCAATATATTTTGCAGTTCATCTTGCAGAGAATGTCTCTCCCTAGCAAGTTTACAGGACTGCTGTTACAGACTACAAATCTGTGTTTGTCTTTAAATTTGCCAATTTCTACCTTTACAGGCTCTGTCAAACTTGTTTTAATCTGTTGATTAGCTACACCAACTACTTGGATGCTTTCACCAGAGAGAGGCAGGTTTTCTATTTCCACTGATCTAACAGTAGAACGGGTAGCACCAGTGTCCACAAGAAAAGTGATTTCTACATCATCCACTTTGCCATTTACAAATGGACCAGACTGGTCAACCTCAAGAGTGGCTCCAAGCACACACTCATCCCCCTCTCTCAGGCACCATCATAAGTAATCATCTGAATCACTTCCTCCATTTTCTGTCATCAAAAATTGTCGAGAAACATTTGGCACATTCACTCTTTGCGGTCTAATTACCTGATCACCTCCGCTGAATCCCGTTTCCGAATTATACCTCTGACCATTCACACAGTTTGGAAGAGGAGGTTGTGGAATCTGACTCTGCTGATTCGCTAACTGTCGCTGTAGCTGTTGCTGAAGATTTAGCTCATTTAATTGTCGCTGTAGCTGTTGCTGCAGATTTACATCATTCTGCATCTGTGGATTTAATGATGCATTTTTAAAATTTCTGGGCGGATTTTTACACTCGCGCTTCCAGTGTCCAATTTCGCCACAATTAAAACAAGGCAGCTTTTGTTTTAGCTCTTCAATATTAACATTAAATGTTGGTTTATTAAAATTACCCTTAATTTTCCTTGACCCTGATTCTGATTAGTGTTTACATTTTTGTTTTCCAAATTTGCAATCTGCTGTTCAGCAACTTTCACCTGTGCCCACATTGCCTTTTCCTTAAGCTTCTTTTGTTTCGCATCTATCTCATCACTGCAGTATTTTGCTTTTCTTAATATATCATCAACTGAGAGTGATTGCCATCCAACAATACCATTCCTGATCATATCACCAATTTCAGGTCTCAAGCCATAAACAAATCTGTATATGAAGTGGCTCATGTCCTTTTCACTTAATTTTTCATAGCCACTGTACTGTTTAAATACCAACAGTAATCTTTCATAAAATGAATGCACTGATTCTTTTGGCTCTTGATTTGTTCTGTCGATTTTAACCCAATCAACTTCCTTTGGGGTAATCTTGTTTTTCAACCATTAAATCACTTTATCATACAGACCCATGACTTCTGAAGATGGAGCACCTGTTGCTACATCTCGAGCAGGTTCTACTTTAGGCCAACTTATAGAAACTTTACATTCTGTCCAAAGATCTGATGGGACAACGATGTCAAAGAATCCATCCAGATCAATCCACAGAACTTTCGAGACCTTTATAAATCTGTCCACCTGTCGATACCATTCCACAGGCTTTTCTCTTAACCGAGGAAAACCATTTGTGAACAACAAGATGTCCTGTCTTGACCAAGGAACATGCACATAACCACCTCCTGCTATTTCTCTCAATGGGTACTGATTAGCCACCATGCCCCTTTCTCTCCTTTCTTCCTCTCTCTTCTTCGTCCACTTCACTCTCCATTTGCTCAAATCACCCAATTTCTTAATGTACACCATCAAATCTTTTATATGCAGAATTCTTCCCATCGCATTAAAATTCCCAATGTCTTTTTCAGAAAATTCTAACCTGTAATGCTTTCCCAAATTTTTCTGTTTATTCAAATCAATCTCTAATTCTGCAGCTAACTCTTCTAACTGCTCATATTTATTTTTCGTTTTCCATTGTATGCTTTTGCAAATGAATAACAATTCATCATCTTTATAATGCTTTAAACTGTCAGGACCAATTGTGCCAATGATGAATTCCTCCAAATCTGCTTTAAGTCTCGCAACATCAAGCTTTGGGGTTGAATCTATTTTCTCAACACTCTTTTCTGGAGATTCAGTATCTGATTCTGCACCCATTGGGGTTCTGCATAATGAATCTGGATTAAAAGTTAAATCAGGCATCCTTGTTTTCTCATGATGTATTTAAGTTAATTCTGAGTAAAATTTTTCAGCCACTTTCTGAATTTCTGCATTTAATGGAATAGTCAAACCTGGATGTCTAATTTCTCCCTGATCAAAAACTGGCTGAACAGGACCAATCGTTACTGGAACTGTTACTGCTTCCATGCCTCTGGTTAATTGCCGAATTAATTCTTCTTTTGATCGTAAATATTCTGAAGTACTTGGAGTTTCCTCATCTCTTCCAGTACCCATTAAACCTCTGGAAGGAGTCTCATTTCTTAAAACTGGAGTTTCAGGAAAATTTCTACTTTCACCATATGCACTAGAATTAGTTCTTGTTTCTACTCTTTCAGGAGTTTCTGTATTATTCGGGTAAAATCTGGGTGATTCCTCATTAAGTGGAGGTGCACTTGGGGTGGTTCCTGTAGAAACCATCGGGGTAGACCATGAACAAGCTGGTTTAAAAGGAGTCTGTTTCTGATGATTAGTCATAAAAATTTCTTCTAGACTGGTTCTTCTATTTCACTTTCTTCAATATTATTTTTCTTTTGGGTATTCTTTTGACCTGGTATTTCAGTAATCATTATTCTTACTGGGTATAAACCATCACACATGTCTGCCTGTCTCCATCGACGCATTCTGTCCTCATGCGTTTCCTTATGAGCATTTGATTTAGGACCTCTTGTTATACCTCTCGTTGCTTCTCTTGAAGTTCAAACAACTCATCCTCCCATTCAACTAAAGCCTCAAATTGTGTAGGTCTAGGCTTCGGCACAAGAGCCAACATTTTTTCTCTAAAATTTTTCAAAACCCTCATATTAAAAGAACCATCTTCTGGCCAAGCTAAAACACCATCATCTTTGGTATAATCCTTCCAATTATCAAACCAAAGACAAGTATGATAAACATATTCACCTTCCATATAGGCTGCAGGTGTTTTGTACTTATGAAGTAACTTTCCACCTCACGTTCCAATTTTCTTGTCAGGTGAAAATATATTTTTAAATTTCTGAAGCCATGTAAGCTTTTTCTTTTCTTTTTTGTAGTAATAACTCATGTTTTAATCAAATCTGTTTAATTTAAAATGATCGTAAATGTTTCCTAGTTGTTCCGCAAACCAGCCAATCCGTGCGCGAAACACACCAACAAGCCAATCAGGTTAAGCTACGTCACCACCTTACTCAACCAATAGAATAGCTGCTTTCAGGCTAAGCCAATCAGCTAACAGCTCGTCTGAGTCACGTGAGCCAATCAGCGCGTTAGCTGTGACGTATGTTATCCAATCACAGCGCGGACCCTGTGACGTACACAGCCGCTGCAGCTTCTCGTCTCTCACTCCTGGAGCTTACACCTCCTTCACAAAATATTTTCACAGCGCCATTTTACAAACACTTTTTTCAATGAATTTCAATTAATAACGACAGAAAACCAAACCATTTGTCTGTTTCGCTAAAATAAAGTGACAGTTTATACAATCACTCAAGTGTTCCTTTGCGTGAAATAGACGACACTATTTTCACAGAATATTTAATCGTTGATAAAGTATGACTACTCTACCCTTCAAGCAGGTAATAACGAAATCGTTTCCCTCCGAATGCACATAAAGTAACAATTCAAAGTTTTACTCGAACGGAATTACAAAATCATTTATGCACTTTCAAACGGAAAGTTTCCCTACTCATACATACATGAAATCTTGGCAGGACTTTAACCAACCATAGAAATCCACATTTGTCAGTAAAATAAACGACGTCACTTTACCCTTCACTTAAGTTTGGATACATTCTACTACTCTTTTCGCAGTGAGTTTTAAAACAGGCTCTAAGTCCCTATACTCGAAAGCTATAATTTCATAGACAATCCTCACTATACATTCTACCTAGCACACCTAAAGTCCCTAAATTCGTGTTGTACGTCCACAACACCAGTGATATATGACAATACCACTATTTTGAAAAAGAACAAATGCACTGTGCAACTTCATTTGTCACACCACTCATATACGTGCCGGCACAACTAGGATTTTTCACACTGCAGGAAAAAACCTTTCGACTACAAGTAACAAGTGAACAAACTCAACATATGTTAAACATCGATCCTATGTAACTACCATGTAGCATGTCAGTTACCATAGCAACCATCCTCTGCTACCAGAGAATTGATCCAGCACCCCTATAGAAAATATGTCATAGCAACGCTACCCAACTCCACAATACTCACCATTAATAATGAATCACTCACAAGGCCCATAAACTAATGAGACATATTTTTGAGCAACTGAATCATGTGACTTAATTAATAAAACCTATTCACAAAATATATACACATTTATATACAACTGCAGTATAATGAATTCACCATGGTTTTTGTAAAATTTTGCATTTAATTAAGCCACTTAGGCAAATTGATCTGCTGATGGTAATGACCATGAAATAACAAGGCCAGCTTGTCTTTTCAAAAATCTTATTTATTAACAATTTATTCAAGGAAAGTGCATTTTATTAGAATCTTTTTTATTCAAGCAGCATAATTTGAGGAATTGCAAATAGAATCAACAGTTTCAAGCAAAATCAATTAGCATGTTTAAAGGTAGAATAAACAGTTTTCCATCACCTAAGCCCTAACTTCCCTGTCTAAAACTCACTTCACCTAAAAAGGAATAAAGGTAAAAGTCATTTAACCCTATTGATCCTTACGTGCTCCAAAATATCCAACAGCACGTCACGCCTAACAGGAATCGGGAGAAGATGAGCAGCAAGAGCCCCCTCCCTCCCATGGGGACAATTTTTATACCTTTTCTGACTAGCTAAAGTATCTTTGTTGCACGTTTTTTCTGTCAATCCAAACTTTCTATTGGCTGAGCCATGTCAGTCCACTATTAGGTCATTCTCCTCTGACCAAGTCCGGGGCCTCATCATAGCCCTTAGTGTTCTTAGTTTCACCATCCTTTTCGCTTCCTCAGAAAGATACTTTTCCCGTGGAGAAACTTTTACTTCCTAATCTTGGCAGGCCATTCTGCATCCTGTCCTTGGAAAAGTCACCAAGAACACGTTCAACTCGACCTCATTTGATTCTGCATTAGACGTTGTCAGCTCAGCAAAATACTCTGTGCATGAGTGAAGGCTTCACTCTGGTCAAGTTTCATAAGCCAAGGCACCGCCAGCCATTTTCTTTAGGCCCATTCGTAACACTAATGCATAAACAAACACAAAACATAAATTAATAAAAGAAATAGAGTTTGTTCTGTTACCCACCCACCTTTGCTAAATATCAACCCATTAATCTATGTTACCTAGCAGAAGCAAATAAAGCAACAAACAGATTTGTGCAACATAAAGACGAAAAGACAAAACATGAGCACACAGAAATAAGCTCATGCCTTTAATAAAACAGCCGCATTTAATTCTGACAAAACAATAGACAAGATTAATTTATTATTTTTTTCACGAACACGTATTCGCAACATAAAGCACATATATGAGCACATATATTAGTTTCCGTGTGTCATGATCTGCAATTTAATCTAGGTTGGTTAGTAATATTCACTCGACTCACGTTAATATAATTTTTCTTATTATGGAAGTTTAACTTTGCGAGTTGAAATAAATATATTTCTAAATCTCGCTCCATCACCAGCAAAGCAATACACATAAGCGGAGCAGGCCTTTAAATCTTCACTGGCAGCTGGGTATGGGAATGAAAGGTTAGGTATGGGAATCATACATTATATTATCAGGAAATGGATGCACCTGTTGCAGTATTAGAAGCCATAGGAGAGGTGTGGCGCCGCGGCCAGGGCGACTGACGCTGGAATCTGGGGACCACGGTTCGATCCCCGGCTCCGGCGGCAGGTTAGCCCAGCACCATGTGACTCTGGGCAATAGCTCGCTTAATCTTCCCGACGGCCCCCAGCGCCTAGAGACCCTTACGGGTGATTGTGCGCTTTACAAATGTGGACTTTATTGTAAACTGTATGGCTAACTCTCAGGTTGAATTATTATTTTTTTCTATGTAATCTTGAGTCACCAGGCCAAAATGGCTGTTTCTACTTTAATGATCTGTCTGCCCTTGCACACTGATCGATAATACATAATTAAAAAATACTCTTTTTTTCTTAACTTTTTCTTTTGTTTTAACAGCAGACATTTCTGTTGTGTTAGTAGTTTAAAAGTCTTATTTCTTTTCCAGATTGTAGAGCTTATATTCATATTCAGAACCTTTAGGCCTGATGTAGATATCGGCGGACGGGTCACTCACAAAGGTGACAGGTATCTCATCCGCCGAAATATAAATCCCGTTGTATCCCATGGGATTTATATATTAGTGGACAGGATATCCGTAACCATTGTGATGGAGTACCCATCCGCCAATATCTAAATCACACCATTTGTCTGGTTGATAATCACTCCCCACACTTGAGATATAAGAAGAATCATCTTTATTCACTGTTTAGTCTTATGAACCATTATCATTGTTTAGGATAAAATGTTTAATCATTTTGATCCTCATAAGTCTCTTCACATTTTGAGGAGATATACTGGTCCTTCTGACTCTGCTATTTCCCCAGTTGCATGAAAATCCACTCTGACGATATACTGGCCGCATACATTTACTTGCTGAGCATTTTGTTACCAGTCTGCTGAATGCTGCCTATTGTTCCTTTTCCCATGTCAATAGCTTAATGGCTTCTGATTCAAGCAAAATTCTTTTTGGTTCTCCAAGTGGATTTGTAACATATTCTTTATTGTCTCAGTTGCTGACTTTTGCTTCTTCTGAGAAGTGGGTTGAAGTGATGATGTTAGTGTTGTTGATTTAGCAACAGGTGTGTCCTGGAATTGTCATTGGTTTACCACTGTCAGATGCTGCTGCATGTTTATTTAGAAATTGATAAAGACAGCCCTTCAGTACTTTGCCCTCGAAGTATCTATCTTTTGCCTTCCAATTCAACTGCTTGATGACTAATTCTTGTAAATGGAGAAACTCAGGGGCATATTACCAAGGGCCTTATCGCCGCTTTAGCAGGAATTTTTCCCGCTAAAGCGGCGATAATTTTATTGCACTATTACCTAGCTGTCGCTAACACCAGTTAGCGACAGCTATTAGGAGATAGCGATCATCTTGGGGCCCACTTTGAATGTCAGCGATAATTATCGCTAATGACATGCAAAGTGGGCGTGCCAAGATGTTAGCGACTGGAAACAGTAGCTAACATCGCTATCTCCTATTACATACTTTTGGAAATAATCGCGCTAAGCAAGATTATCTCCAAAAGCTAACGCCTGCCCAGAGCAGTTCTTAGCCATGTTATCCAATGGAAGGTGGATAACATGGCTAAGAGCATTGTCACGATAATGCATGAATATCGCTGATTTTTCAGCAATATTCATGCATTTCCCACGATTTTTACCGCTTTTGAGATAAACCTTGATAATATCAAGGTATCTCAGCGGTAAAAATTGTCGGAGCACGGCGATATTATTATACCCGCTAACCAAGCTTAGCGATAATTATCGCTATTGCTTGGTAATATGCCCCTCAGTGCTGACAAAGAAATGAACATGTGGTGCTATTCAGAGGATACAATCTCTTGTCACAGTATGGAATTTGTTAGAACTAGGGGTCTCTAGTTTGTAGAGGTGGGTACCCTTGACCAAATAGGGAACCTTGCTTCTACTCAGGGTAAGGGGGATACATTCTTAAGATAACCCCTGCTCACCCGTTGCTAGCTTGGCACGAGCAGACAGGCTTATCCCAAAGGCAATGTGTAAAGTATTTGTACCAACACTCACAGTAACACAGTGAAAACACCACAAATTGACACCACACCAGTTTAGAAAAATAAAGTATCTTTATCTAAACTACACAAGACCAAAACAACAAAAATACAACATACTCAGTTTAAAAATATGACTTTAAAAAGGTTTCAAGAAATTGTACCTTAGAAATCTATGGATGCGCAACTTTGCACCTAAGTACCTGGAGATGCGACAAAAGTACCCAAACCAAACAGCTGCAGCGTCAAAAAACAAAGAGATGCAACACTCTTGAGACCCTGAGGAGGCGATAAGACAGCCCTGCTGCACTCAGCGGACTGGTTGCTTCGAGTCCTGTCTGTAGGGGAAGCAAAACGCAGAGTCTTTGTGCAAGTTCCAGTACTCAGGTGATGTGTTGGGAAAGCGACTCGCACAGGTATGATGCATAGATCTTCGGGATGTGACAGCGATCGTTGCGGCGGCATTGCGTGGCGTGGCGTCGGTCCTCTTCAGCCGCAATCCCTAAATGTGTCAGTTCATGCAGCTGCGACAGGCGCTGCCATGATCTTCGCAGCATAGTTTCAAAAAGGGGGTGGTGATGGATAGAGTATCTGAGTTAATCAGAACACTCCTACCCAGTCAACAGATCAGGGCTTGATCCATCACCGTTTTTTAGCTCACTGCACCATCCCAGTTCAGAACCTGGCTACATGCAAATTAGTCTGTCCCTGGCCCAGTGCATCATGGGAACAGGGCAGACCAAACTACCAAGCCAATTCTTTACTGGTTCTGAGCTGGGATGGGGCAGTGAGCTAAATAACGGTGATGGATCAAGCCCTGATCCTTGGACTGGGTAAGAGTGGTCTGCTTAATTCAGACACTCTGTTCATCACCACCCCCTTTTCTGAATCGTTTTTGGCCACTATAGGTGTGGCAGGGTATACTCAGACATGAGTCCCTTGCTCACTGCTCCATCAGGATTCAAGCAAGCCGGGCCGACGACGCCTGAAATGGCAGAAACCGGTCCCCGGAAGCTTGTCTCCTTTCTGGTGAAGAATTGGCTTGGTAGTTTGGTCTGCCCTGTTCCCATGATGCACTGGGCCAGGGACAGACTAATTTGCATATAGCCAGGTTCTGAGCTGGGATGGGGCAGTGAGCTAAATAACGGTGATGGATCAAGCCCTGATCTTTGGACTGGGTAAGAGTGGTCTGCTTAATTCAGACACTCTGTTCATCACCACCCCCTTTTCTGAATCGTTTTTGGCCACTATAGGTGTGGCAGGGTATACTCAGACATGAGTCCCTTGCTCACTGCTCCATCAGGATTCAAGCAAGCCGGGCAGACGACGCCTGAAATGGCAGAAACCGGTCCCCGGAAGCTTGTCTCCTTTCTGGTGAAGAATTGGCTTGGTAGTTTGGTCTGCCCTGTTCCCATGATGCACTGGGCCAGGGACTGACTAATTTTCATATAGCCAGGTTCTGAGCTGGGATGGGGCAGTGAGCTAAATAACGGTGATGGATCAAGCCCTGATCTTTGGACTGGGTAAGAGTGGTCTGCCTAATTCAGACACTCTGTTCATCACCACCCCCTTTTCTGAATCGTTTTTGGCCACTATAGGTGTGGCAGGGTATACTCAGACATGAGTCCCTTGCTCACTGCTCCATCAGGATTCAAGCAAGCCGGGCCGACGACGCCTGAAATGGCAGAAACCGGTCCCCCGGAAGCTTGTCTCCTTTCTGGTGAAGAATTGGCTTGGTAGTTTGGTCTGCCCTGTTCCCATGATGCACTGGGCCAGGGACAGACTAATTTGCATACAGCCAGGTTCTGAGCTGGGATGGGGCAGTGAGCTAAATAACGGTGATGGATCAAGCCCTGATCTTTGGACTGGGTAAGAGTGGTCTGCCTAATTCAGACACTCTGTTCATCACCACCCCCTTTTCTGAATCGTTTTTGGCCACTATAGGTGTGGCAGGGTATACTCAGACATGAGTCCCTTGCTCACTGCTCCATCAGGATTCAAGCAAGCCGGGCCGACGACGCCTGAAATGGCAGAAACCGGTCCCCGGAAGCTTGTCTCCTTTCTGGTGAAGAATTGGCTTGGTAGTTTGGTCTGCCCTGTTCCCATGATGCACTGGGCCAGGGACAGACTAATTTGCATATAGCCAGGTTCTGAGCTGGGATGGGGCAGTGAGCTAAATAACGGTGATGGATCAAGCCCAGATCTTTGGAATGGGTAAGAGTGGTCTGCTTAATTCAGACACTCTGTTCATCACCACCCCCTTTTCTGAATCGTTTTTGGCCACTATAGGTGTGGCAGGGTATACTCAGACATGAGTCCCTTGCTCACTGCTCCATCAGGATTCAAGCAAGCCGGGCCGACGACGCCTGAAATGGCAGAAACCGGTCCTCGGAAGCTTGTCTCCTTTCTGGTGAAGAATTGGCTTGGTAGTTTGGTCTGCCCTGTTCCCATGATGCACTGGGCCAGGGACAGACTAATTTGCATATAGCCAGGTTCTGAGCTGGGATGGGGCAGTGAGCTAAATAACGGTGATGGATCAAGCCCTGATCTTTGGACTGGGTAAGAGTGGTCTGCCTAATTCAGACACTCTGTTCATCACCACCCCCTTTTCTGAATCGTTTTTGGCCACTATAGGTGTGGCAGGGTATACTCAGACATGAGTCCCTTGCTCACTGCTCCATCAGGATTCAAGCAAGCCGGGCCGACGACGCCTGAAATGGCAGAAACCGGTCCCCCGGAAGCTTGTCTCCTTTCTGGTGAAGAATTGGCTTGGTAGTTTGGTCTGCCCTGTTCCCATGATGCACTGGGCCAGGGACAGACTAATTTGCATACAGCCAGGTTCTGAGCTGGGATGGGGCAGTGAGCTAAATAACGGTGATGGATCAAGCCCTGATCTTTGGACTGGGTAAGAGTGGTCTGCCTAATTCAGACACTCTGTTCATCACCACCCCCTTTTCTGAATCGTTTTTGGCCACTATAGGTGTGGCAGGGTATACTCAGACATGAGTCCCTTGCTCACTGCTCCATCAGGATTCAAGCAAGCCGGGCCGACGACGCCTGAAATGGCAGAAACCGGTCCCCGGAAGCTTGTCTCCTTTCTGGTGAAGAATTGGCTTGGTAGTTTGGTCTGCCCTGTTCCCATGATGCACTGGGCCAGGGACAGACTAATTTGCATATAGCCAGGTTCTGAGCTGGGATGGGGCAGTGAGCTAAATAACGGTGATGGATCAAGCCCAGATCTTTGGAATGGGTAAGAGTGGTCTGCTTAATTCAGACACTCTGTTCATCACCACCCCCTTTTCTGAATCGTTTTTGGCCACTATAGGTGTGGCAGGGTATACTCAGACATGAGTCCCTTGCTCACTGCTCCATCAGGATTCAAGCAAGCCGGGCCGACGACGCCTGAAATGGCAGAAACCGGTCCTCGGAAGCTTGTCTCCTTTCTGGTGAAGAATTGGCTTGGTAGTTTGGTCTGCCCTGTTCCCATGATGCACTGGGCCAGGGACAGACTAATTTGCATATAGCCAGGTTCTGAGCTGGGATGGGGCAGTGAGCTAAATAACGGTGATGGATCAAGCCCTGATCTTTGGACTGGGTAAGAGTGATCTGCTTAATTCAGACACTCTGTTCATCACCACCCCCTTTTCTGAATCATGATCTTCGCAGCGGCACGGCGATGTGATGGAAATCTCCGTGCGCCTTTGAGATGCACCGGTGAAATGTGCTGCAAGAAGAGGGATGCGTCGGGTTTTGCAGTTCTTTTCGTACTTCTTCTTCTTGCAGCTCCGGAACAGCAGGAACAACCTCCAGAGGCCCCACAACTGTATCAAGCACTCTAGGCAGGTCAGAACTCACAAAGCAGAGTTTAGGGGGAGCTGGGGTTGAAGTCCTTTTGTTCCTGGGACTTCAAAACAGGAGGCTCGCTCTCCTCAGGCCCTTGGAGATCTTCTTCAAGCAGGGGGACACAGCACACATCAACGTCCTTCTCCTTTCCTTGGCAGAATAGCAACTGCAGGTTAGCCCCAGAACACACAGCAAGGGAAGCCCTACTCTTCAGTTTCTCCAGCTCTTCTCCTCGGCAAAGGTTCATCTTGAATTCCCGGAAGATCTACAGCTCGGGGGTTCCAGCTCTTATATTTATATCCCAAAAGTCTTTGTTCTCTAGGTGTAAGGTGTCCTGGACCCAGTCTAATCCAAACCAATTCTGGGTGTGGGCCAGTGTCTTCAGATGTACTGCAGGAGGTAGAGACAGCATTGTGAAAGGCAGGCACCACCCTATGCAGGCCCAGGTGCTACTCCTGTCCATTCAGCCTAGTGCTGACTCACCCAGACTCCTGGAGCCACTCCATCTCCTGTCACTCTCAAACCAGGCAGTCAATGCACAAACAGGCAGAGGCACACAGAAATCTTGAACAAGAAAACTTTCTGAAAGTGCTATTTTCAAACACAGAATTTAAAAAACATCTTTACTAGAAGATGTGTTATCAAATTCTGAATTCAGGGATACCAGACTCCACTTTTCTATCTCACTCCTATGGGAAGATATGCAGATAAACATGTTACACAGCATTCCTCAGCCTGGCCTATGAGCAAGATAGCCTTTCAATAGTGAAAAATGAAATCAGCAGTATTTCACTATCAGGACATGTTACACACACTAATATATGTCCTACCTTTCACATACACTGCACCCTGCCCAGGGGGGTACATTGGGCCTACCATAGGGGTGTCCTATGTGTGAAAAACGGGAAGGTTATGGCCTGGCAAGTGGGTGCACTGGCCAGGTCAACATGGCGGTTAACAAACTGCACACAGGCACTGCGGTGGCAGGCCTGAGACACCTTTTCAGGGCTACTTATGTGGGTGGCACAATCAGTGCTACAAGCCCACTAGTAGCATTTGAGTTACCAGCCCCGCACACGCAGTGCACTTTACTAGGGACCTACTGGTAAGACAAATATGCCAATCAAGGATAACAAAGCAAAATAACAATATACACAGAGAGCATATGCACTTTAGCTCTGATCAGCAGTGGTAAAGGGCCCAGAGTCCTATAGCCAACAACCACAGGTCAGGGAAAACTAAGGCTGAAGAAATAAACAGTTTGGGGATAACCCTGCACAAAGGGCCATTTCCAACAGAATTGTTATTCAGGTGAAGGATTACATTGCTGACCAAACCAGATGCTTCTTCGTTGACATTGTTTTATGATTTTTCCACTTAATGCAAATAGGCCTACAGCAAGCGCAACAATGGGATGACTTGGTGTGTGGTGTAATCCTTTTTACTGACTTCCTGAATAACATTTTCAAAAGGCACTATAATTTGGAACAGGTGTGCTATTAGCTTCCATTTTTCAGGCTCCATTGTCATGGCATTGGCAGTTCTATGTCCTCTGTTTTGTAGCACAGGCCTCTACTCTTTAAAAAGGTCTTCCAGCATATATGTAAGGTAGAAGGTGGAATTTTAGTGGGACGGGGCTGGGAAAACTTGTATGAGGGCTTTTACTAGAACTATGTTAGAATGCAAAGTTATCTTTAGCTGTTTCCTGGATTTGAAGGATTGGCTGAAATGTGTGCTATTCTTGTGAAAGGTGACCACTATACTGTGGACTACTACTTCTTTCTTTGGGTAGTCCTGCACAATAAAGTTGTTGCAAAGTTGCAAACCATAGCAGTCTAAAATATCCTCCATCTGAAGAGGTCTGACAATATTACTACCATTGTCTGTAGCAACAAATCAAATGCTGAGGCCACTGGGGTGAAGCAATTATTAGACTTTGTTCGACCTGTCAGTCTTAGGGTGGTCTTCCCCAAACCTTTTGCCTTCCCCCTCCTATTTTTCTAAATTTGGGTTTCCTGGCCTTAGTAATATGTGCACCTTACCACTGCTACCCAGAGCTCAAGTGCTTATGTTCACTCCCTAAAGAATGCTAAAATGTGTTTACACCTGATTGACATATTTAATTTATTTATAAGACCCTAGTAAAGCGGTTTACCATATACCCAAAGCATGTAAATCAAATGCTACTAGTGGGCCTGCAGCAGTTATTTTGCCACCCACTTGAGCAGCCCCTTAAAACGTGTTCGAGGTCTGCCATTGCAACCTGATGCAGTTTTACACTGCCAATTTAACTTGCCCAAATTACCCTCTTAACAAGCCTTCAACTCTTCTTTCATTAAAATATATGTGACCTCTGAGGTAGGCTTTAGGCAGCCCAAAGGGCAGGGTGCATCGTAATTAAGAGGTTGGACATGTGCTTTTAAGGTGTAGATGTCCTGAAAAACTCTTGAATTTATTTTTCACTACTGTGAGGCCTACCTCTGACAAAGAATAACATTTGGTTGCCTTATTGCATTTAATAAGTCCTAACTTTTGAGTAGGATCAGGTAGGAAATTCATGTTTGGAGTATATGCACTTATAATATAAAATCCTCTTTAATGGTAAAGTTGGATTTTAAGTTACAATTTTGAAAGTTGACATTTTGCCGTCCTAGCTATTTTGTGCCTGGTGCTTGTTCCTGGGTCACATTACTGTGTGTAGTTGGCAGTTGAACTTTGTTTATTCCTCCCAGACAGCTAAACAATAGAGAAATTAGGTGTGCCTGGATGGGCCATATTAGACCTGTCAGCCTTAGGGTGATCTTCTCCCAACTTTTTATCCTTCGTCCTCCATTTTCTTCCCTCATTTTGCTGGCCTTAGGACTCTGTAAATATACAAAACAGCGATGGATGGATGCTTGAATTAATCAAGTCAAGTCAAGTCAAAAAAGGCTTTATTTCGATAAAAATTATCATAAAAGCTTCACATAAAATTCATAGGAACATTTAAAAAGACAAAGTAAACAAAGTACAAGGAATTTATGTGCAAACAGTTTAAAAAAAGATTTCAATATTTTTAAAAAAGATCATTTCATAGGTTATTTAAGAAAGAATTAAACAATTGATTTAAGCCTTTTAGATCTAATGGACCAAGCCCATGATAAAAATTTAGCGAGAGCACAAGCATAAGTAGTGCGACTATCAGACATTAGTATGCGTATTGCCTCCGCATAACGCCTAGTGCCCAGCTGGCAGCATAAGTGTTTGAGCCATATCTTCCTGGGTAAGGTATACTCTCCACATTCAAACATGAAATGCGCCACTGTCTCTGATCTGTCTAAGCATACTGGGCAGAACTCTGTAGTTTGTGCAGGCAATTTCCACCGTGATGAAAAAGCATACAAAGGGAGAGTTCCTGCTCTGAATTTAAAGTAGAGGGCCCTGTCAAAAGGTTTTTCAATAACATCTAAGTATAGTTCCCGTATTGGTAGGTCCTTAAACTTCAAAAAATCTTCAGTGAGTCTGCCCAAGGGAACATTAGTATTCCGTTGTAGCGCAATCCAATTCCAGTAAAGTTTCTTGAGGGTTGCCTTTGGGGGAGAAGATCTGTTTGCCCACGCTTCTTTTAGACCCAAGTTGAGTAGCAAAGTTTTCATGTCGCTCAGCCATTTAATTTTATGCCACCCTGGTAGTGACATAATTTCTGGGAGACCTTGCGCATATTTGCCAAGTTCCTGCACTCGCCACAGGCGTGCCCACAATAAAAGTGGCCGAAGTTTTGCTAAATCGTCAATAGGGCGACATCCTAGATCCAACATTAGTGGGACCATAGGAGTGCCCTGTGGGAGTGACATGATCGCCCTACAAAACTTCCTCTCAGATCTTGGCAAGTCGTTAGTAACGGATGAACCCCATAGCTCCGCCCCATAAAGAGCAGAACTAACCCCTTTGGCTGTGTAAATTTCGAGGACAGCAGCTATCGGTCTAATTATACAGGAGCGCTGTTCTTTCAAAAGGGCTCCTGTTATCCTCTTGTGGGTTAATAGCATTTTATCAAGATGTGGGGTCCATTGCATTTTGTGGGATAAGCGAATGCCAAGGTAGTCAAATACTTCTACCCTCTCCAATGGTTCTGCATTCAAAGTAGGGGAGCGTACTGGCTTTTTTGGGGGGTTCAAAACAAGATATTTCATCTTACCCGTATTAATTACCAGGCCCCGTTCAGAACAAAAAGATTGGAAATTGTTCAGGAGCCTTTGAAGGCCTATTGGGGTTTTCGATATTAAGAGCGTATCGTCCGCGAAGAGAAGGGTAGGTATATGTTCTCCAGCCAGGGATGGTTCGTCTGAAGGATGTTCCCGAAGGTGCTCAACCACCCCGTTGATATAAAGGGAAAAAAGGGTGGGAGCTAGCACACATATCTGGCGGACCCCTCTCTCGACTGGGATACTGCTAGTTTTTTCCCCTCCTGAACCCCACCTTATCTGAGCAAAACTGTTTTCATGAAGCCTGACAAGTAATGAAAGTATATAATGTGGCAACCCCATGTCGGCCAAAACTCTCCACAGGGTCTCCCTTGGTACAAGGTCAAAGGCAGTCTTTAAATCGATAAACGCGAGATAAAGACTGCCTTTGCCTATAACCACGACCTTCCAATACACCATCATCAGCCTAAAAGCTTGTTCAATTGTGCCAGTACCCACTCTAAAACCTGCCTGGTAGTCCGAAAGGATCTTGTTTTCGTCTATCCAGTCCAGTATTCTGACTAGTAGAACCTTGCCGACTACTTTTTGACTAATGTCTAAGCATGGGCGGATTTTGCGGATTCGCAATCCGCGAATTTGCGTATTTGCGTATTTGCGGATTGCGAAAATCTGCGAAATCCGCGAATTCTCGCGGATTTGCGTATTTTTTGGGGGTGTGTGTGTTCGCACGGGTTTCTGCAAGTTCGCGAGGGTTTTGTACAATTTCGCAAATTGCGAACTTACTTGTCGGGTCGCCAGTTTTGCGAACTTGTTGTTTCTACGTGCCCAGCCTGTTTGCAAGGCTTTCTTCATCACTGCCACCCTCTGTCACCACTGGCACTCTCTTTGGTCACCCATGCCACCCTCTGGCTCACCCATGTCACCCTCTGTGTCATCACAGCACCCTCTGGTTCACCAGTGTACATTATTGGGGCAAAGCAAAGCACTGCCATCCTCTGTCAACCCTGGCACTCTGGTTCACCCATGCCACCCTCTGGCTGGCACACCCATGCCACCCTCGGTGTCATCACAACACCCTCTGATTGACCAGTGAGTGCACACCTGCTAAGTGCTTTAAGTTTTGCAAACAACAACACCTGCCCTGCCCCAACTGACATTAATGAAGGCTGGCACCTGCTTGTCTGCTCCCTTTCCTTTTTGTTGCAAATGCAATGTAAATTTTTTTTAACAGGATGCAATGGCATACTTGTAACTATTCTGTGACTGTCAGAGCAGGGTCACACAATAGTTGCAAGTAGGCAACCGGATTCATGAGGGCCCCTTCAGGAAGCATTACAGGTAAATGGTTACAAATGATGAGCTCGAACTTTTGCACCTGCTCGTTGGTTTTGCTTTTGCAAAACTCGTTTTTCTGTAATTTCGCCCTATTCGCGAGGCGCGGCGTAGTGCGAACTCGCCCGTGGAAGCCGCGAACTCGTGCGAGTTACCCCAAGGTTGAGTATGGGCGCCGCCATTTTGTTTGCGTGACGTATTTCCGTTTCCGCCCGCTATGTGTAATCTCGCGCAATGCGCGCCTTGCGAATGCAAGTTCGCACGAGTTCGCGAGAGAAATCGCGTGCGAACTTACTTACGCGCACGTGATCGGGCCGTCATCTTGTTTTTCATTCATTCCTATGTGTCTGGGTATGGTGTTTCTATCCTCTGTATATCTCTGCCATCCTTTGCTTGTTTTAATATTTTTTTGATCTATTTAACTTATTTTCTATCCCTCTATTTTTCTAGATCTATATTTTTGTGTTTTAGGCTACTTTTGTTTACTTTTCAACTACTTTTTTAAACTTTTATTTCCTTCTTCCCTACTCTTATTCTTTTTCATTTTGTCTCTTCTTTACTGCTAACACCTGCCCAGAACATGGTCAAGACAGCTGTCAAGCTGCCCAAGACGGGCACCGCAGCCCGTGCCCGGCTCCCGTGTGGTCGCTTGAGGGCGGAAATGGTGGTGCCCCGGGAGATCTTCAGCCCTGAGGAGGTGGGCGCACTTGTTTTTTATGTGCAGCGCCGTCTCCCCAGGACCATCGCGGCAGGCGGCAGGATCGCTGCTGGTTACACCAACAGCCAGGAGCGACGGAAGCGGTGGGGGCAGGTGTGCCGGGCCCTTTTTAAGATCACGGGGGTCCAGCGCACCTACAATCAAGTCACCCACCGCTGGACCGATATCCTGGACCGAGAGCGTGACCTGCTAGACGTGCTGGGAGTGGAGGTCCCCGGGCTTGGTGAGTAGTAGTAGCAATTTTTTCATCACTCACTACTCTGTTTTTTCTCCTGCTCTGTGTGACTGTGTTATATTGCAAATGTTTGCTTTAATTTTTTTACAAAGAGCAATAATGGTGCTGGTGATTACATTGATAAGAGAGGTAAATTAATATTTCAAAATCTTCTGTGCATTTCAGGTGCACTGTTCTCCTTCTCTGTGCCGGTGCCACTGCTTATTTGTTTTCTATTTTGTGTTCATTTAATTGGGCTGAGTAATGTATGAGTGTATTTTACAGAACTGCGTAATGCTAGACACAAAGGGGCAGATTTACAAGCCCCTTGTTCCACGTTTACACTGCCTTACCTGACGCACAGCGACGTAAACGTGGCGCATCCCTGCGAGTCATGTACAACGTGATCCATCTAAGGAGATGCGCCACGTGAAGGCCTGGGCCTGCGCCACAATGGGTGCGTTCCCACGCAAGGGGGGGAGCGGGGGGGTGGCGGTCAGGCAGATGTGTGCCTCGCAAAAGTGCCTGCGTGAAATCTACAAGATTTAACGCAGGCACTTCCGCGACGCTGCTATGTCAATTCTTTATGCCTGCTTGCTTGAAGCAGGCGTAAGGACTGATGCGGTATGTTGAGTATTGGGCAGCCCTGAGCACTGCTATAGTTGCATCGCGCCCGCGACGCGACTCTAGAGATGCGCCCCTCTTTCGTCACGAGATGCGTCACGCATCTGCCTACCCTTGCGCCAGGGTTTGCCGCATTGTAATAGCGGCGCATCTGCCGTGACGCAAGGTTAGTTTTGCGTTACGCATTTGTTCGGGTGCACATCTGGAGGTGTCCAGCTCAGAACTCGTAAGTATGCCCCTAAGTGTCAGATTAGCAATTACCTGCGCATCCCTGCAAAGTGTGCGGCACGCCAGCACCACCCATGGTGCGCCGTATTTACAATGCGGCACACCATGGTCCCAAAACATCACCGAAGCGTTACGCATCGGTGCCGTAAAGGCGGCTCATTGATGGAGTTGCGTTGCAACGATGGCGCAGCTCCAGCAATGCTGCGTCAAGCCGTAAGTCTGCTTCATGCAGGCGCAGGGTTTCAGTGACGCATCATTGTCCTAAATGACTGATTGAAATTTTATATATTCCCCATAGCCACTTTTAACATGCGTTCCTGCGCAGGAACGCCCTCCCTTGCGCTGGAATGCTCCCTAATGGCGCAGGGCTTTAGAATGGGATGCATCTCCCATATGCGTCACGTTGTTAATATACGCCACACCATGGCGCCTCTCTTGTTGTGGCGCTGCGTCACAAAATTGACGCAAGAATGGAGCAAAAGAGCTGCAAGGGGCTTGTAAATCTGCCCCTAGAGTAGAGGCTCAGGTGCAGTCCTTCCTTTGTAGCCCTCTTTTTGGATGAAATAGTAGGTTCTTGTTCTTTCTAAATGTTTGATTTGGTTGACAAGGACATCGGCAAGCAGCAATCATCAATGTTTTCTGTTAATTCTTTCATGTTGTACGTCAGGTCCGCCCAGGGGCAAGCGGACCGAAAAATCGGATGCAGTGGCTCCAAAGGAGGAGGATGCAGGCCAGGGCGGCGAGTGCTCCTTTGCTGGCCCCAGTAAGTTTTCATTTAAATATAGAGGACCTATTGTTGTCCAAGCATTCCTAATTTAATTGTTTCGAAATAGTGTTTAGATAGGAGCAAAATCAATAATCCTACTGTTGCAGGGACAATTCTCCACAAACCGAACTATGGACACCAAAGACCAGAGTAATAATATTTCAGAGTGGCGTGTTTGGCACACTGTATAAATAAACCTGGTAGTGTCAGCGGCACGGACTCCTCCTTGCAAAAATTGCAAAACTTTTCGCTCAGTCACTCTAGTCTGGAGGACTAAAAACCACAGAGTCTATTCAAGTTTAAAAGCTTTATTAAAAGTTTAAGTAAACACATATATAAAAATAAAGTTAGTTGGAAATGGAAAAGTGCTTGGTGCTGAGTTGATGAGTAATGGATTGGAACACATTTCTTGTGGTCGAGCCGAGCTTTCACCTGGTTAGAAGTTGATGTTGCTCTTGTCCTTAGAAGTCCAGTTTCTGTCTGTTCAGAGAAAAATAGTGTGTGTTAAAATTAAGCAAGCATTCAACAATTGTGACAAAAAAATGAAGCAAGACAACAGCTTTCCCTGGAAGGAGAGACATTTTTACTTTAGACTAGAGTAGACAGTCAATTAATTTTTCTGTTGTTTTCAAATTTTTTCATTCATAGACCAAATACTAGTGGAGTGGTGTAATCTAACATTCTTAAATCTACTTTGTAGGTGGAACATCTGGTGGCGGGGCCAGCTCGGATGTGGTGGTCATCATTGACTCGGAGTCCGAGGATCAATCTGGGGAGGAGGCGGCGCTAGAGGAGTCGGACCAAGAGCAAGAAGTACAGACTGTGAGGAAGGAGACAGTGGCGGTGGCGAGTACAGGTAAGCTGGATCATGGTACTATCTGACTCTTAGATAGGATATGATGTGTATCCAGTGGTGGCCCAGTGACAAATTACAATATGGTAATTACAGCAGGCTGGGACCGACAGACAGATAGAGGCAGAGACAGAGAGAGAGGAAGACAGAAGGAGAGAGAGAGAGGGAGGGAGCCAGAGGGAGGGTGAGGGAGGGAGACAGAGAGAGAGAGACAGCGAGGTAGAGGGAGACACAGGGAGACATAAAGAGGGAGACAGAGAGAGAGAGAGAGAGAGGGAAACAGACATATCGCCTGGGCTTCTGCCAGATCTCTTTCATATGAAAGAGCATCAAACCAAGGATACAAGTGAGTTGTGGGAAGGGAAATGGTGATTCAAGCGCCCCCCCTTGCCCCTCCCTGCGGACGCCCATGATACTGGCCTGAATAGTTTTGTACTGCGCTGGCTAGTTGCTAGTTGTACTGTGACACAACTTCCTGCTGAATTATTTTGTGTTAATCATATTCTTAAAGAGCATTGGTTACATATTATGTCTTTCTTTCTTCATATAGTTGGCAATACTAAAACCTCAAAACCGACGAGGAGTATGCTGGCTGTACTGGCCCGGCAACGGAGGCTGGAAGCAACTGTTGCCCAATATCGGCGGCTGGTGGAATTGGAGGGGGACGACACACAGTCCAGTGCATCAACATCTGCATCCTCCTCCGTGACCCCACGTTCTGCCGGTAAGCGCAGTGCTCCAGCGAACCGGAGCCGTGCTGGAAGACGCCACCGCCGAGCAGCAAAAGCTGCACCTCGCAGTACTGTTAAGGCTCGCTTGCGCCGTGCACTCCGCAGAGTGTCCGACCTAGAGGCGGAGGTCCAGAAATGGAGCAAATATCAGAATGTGGTGGAGGGCCTCCGCCTAGATCAAGCCATCCTCCAGGAGAAGTATGATGCCCTGGCCCTAAGGCATGATGCCCTGGAGGCCAAACTTAACAGCTTGCATCCCTAGAGTGTCCCTTGCCCCTTTTTTAGAGACTTTTGGGGGGTGGGAATTGGGAGTTGGGTTTTTTGGGGACTTTTGAAGGACTATTTATTTGTTGGGGTTAGGGAGGGTCTTGCGGGAGATTATTTTGTTAGGGATATAAATATACTTTTTCAAACTTTATCTGAGCATACCTGTTTTTTTACTACTTTTGAGCTTGGTGGGTGGTGGTTTTGCAGTAAGTTCATTTAACTGAACACTGTCATCGTGTTGGTTCAAGTGCAATAGGCCAAATGTTTTCCAAAGTAAATGCCTGTCACAGAGTTTGTTAATTCAAGAGCCCTAGGACTTTACTGCTAGTACCACTGTCACTCTCTCGCCTCTCCGAATACTCCATTATACTACCTCCCATCCAAACGCTTATCTTACCTGTAATTTGTGTTTGAGGGCTGGCTCCACCTGGAATTCACAGTGTCCTAAGGCGTTCTGCAGCAGGGCCCCAACTGGAGTTTCCCGGCGTGGATTTTCTGCAAAACAAAAGCAATCAACATTAGAAATGTGGCAGCGGTGCTCACACAACCCAAAAACCTAGAAGCCCCAGAGACAGCACCCCTGAGACAGGCAAGCGAGCAATAATAACGCCTACACGTTCACGTGCAATAGGCCAAATGTTTTCCTAAGTAAATGCCTGTCACAGAGTTTGTTAATTCAAGAGCCCTAGGACTTTACTGCTAGTACCACTGTCACTCTCTCGCCTCTCCGAATACTCCATTATACTACCTCCCATCCAAACGCTTATCTTACCTGTAATTTGTGTTTGAGGGCTGGCTCCACCTGGAATTCACAGTGTCCTAAGGCGTTCTGCAGCAGGGCCCCAACTGGAGTTTCCCGGCGTGGATTTTCTGCAAAACAAAAGCAATCAACATTAGAAATGTGGCAGCGGTGCTCACACAACCCAAAAACCTAGAAGCCCCAGAGACAGCACCCCTGAGACAGGCAAGCGAGCAATAATAACGCCTACACGTTCACGTGCAATAGGCCAAATGTTTTCCTAAGTAAATGCCTGTCACAGAGTTTGTTAATTCAAGAGCCCTAGGACTTTACTGCTAGTACCACTGTCACTCTCTCGCCTCTCCGAATACTCCATTATACTACCTCCCATCCAAACGCTTATCTTACCTGTAATTTGTGTTTGAGGGCTGGCTCCACCTGGAATTCACAGTGGGGGACTCGTCAACGTAAGTTTCTTCATTGTGCAGAATCCAGGCATCAGCATTATGGGTAATGGATAGGGTGAGTCTGGAGGAGGAGGACTCAGGATAGACGACCAGGACTGAGTTCTTGTCAACTAACTGTTGTGAACCTGAGGAATGCTGCGGCATCAAAATCAAGACAGTTCTGTTGATGGGCTTGTTGTTTTATTGGTTGATTACAGTTTTGTTGGGAATGTGATGAAGCACTTGCTAAAGAAAGACAGACACACAGGAATAAAAGTGAATAAGGAGGACTAATTACAATTAATGAATGATTGGCTCATTTTCAGAACTCGCTGTCAGGGAAGCAGAACTCGTCCTCATACTCTGCTAAATCATCAGTCGGGGTTACTTCTGGTAACTGAGGAGAACTTTCCTCAGGTAGGTCGGTGTCCTCTTCTTCCTGCGTGGATTCTCGTACTCTGTAATCTGGTGGTATGAAGTGCTGGTTCATCTTTATCAAGGTGAGCCGCTCCACATTTGCGGGCAAGAGGCGGGACCTTTTGGAAGTCACAATGCCACCAGCAGAACTAAAAACACGTTCTGAGGACACGCTTGCGAGTGGGCAAGACAAGTAATTGATAGCCAGGTTGGTGAGCTCTCGCCATATTTTTCTTTTTCCATGCCAATACGCCAATGGGTCCTCAGTAATATTGACCTCTGTTGAGTCATCCAGATAGGCTTGCAACATTGAAAGAATGTCCTCCCGGATTCCTGTACTTTGCACTTCTGTGTCCTTTCTAGGACAAGGAAACCCTAGCTGAGTTAGCCAACCCGCTTCAGACATATCGCCTGGGCCTGGTGCAGATGATACGGTTGCTGGTGTGGTTAACGGCTCAGAGGGAAAGTCACTCACTTCTGCCAGAGGCACAGATGCAGAAGTGCTTTTTTGGGACGCCTGATGGCCTGCTGATTCACTAGTAGTACTGTCTTCTCCTACAGTTTCCTTCCGCTCTCTTTCAAAACGAATGGCTGACTGAGCTAGCCAACCTTTGTACTCTGTAACATCCGATGTTTCAAAAGGAATTATTACTTTGCCAAACAATGGCTTTTTGTAACGTGGATCCAGAATAGTAGCACAAATGTAGTGCTGTTGTTTCTTGATATTTACAAGCCGTTCATTGCTAACTAGGCGTTATAATAATCTCTGCGCCAACTCATGTGCTTCGTTCTTTCCAACGTCCTTTAATTGTGAAGACACCACCTTGAGTTGATGCTCGAGCTTCAGCAACAATGGGATAGCTTTGCTCAAAGAACAGTCCTCCCTGCTGACGTCACGCGTGAAGACCTCAAAAGGACAAAGCATGTCTGTCAGGCTTTTAACTAGCTGCCATTGCTCCACCGCTAGCATCATTTCTGTCGTATCACCACCCAGGTTGTAGAAATACTCATTGACTACTGTAAACAGCTCATGCAGACGCTCAAGCATGTAGAAGGTTGAGTTCCAACGTCTTGCCACCTCCTGGATAAGTGCTTTCACTGGCATTCTACGTTCATTTTACTTGCGCCTCAGCTCCTTCCGGGCCTTACAAGAATGGTTGAAATGTGTGCATATTCTTCTGCAGATGGTCAGTGTTTTGTCGACTGCAAGTTCTTTTTTCAAAAAATTTTGCACAACAAGGTTGATACAGTGCGCCAAACACGGCACTCTGAAATAGAAACCGTCCTCCATGGCCTTAACTACATTCCTGCCATTATCTGTAGAAACATAACCAACCTTGCAATTTCTTGGGCGCAGCCATTGCAAGACCTTTTTGTTAAAGTCAGCCAAAATGTTGACTGCAGTATGACTTTTCTCCATGCCAAACATGGCTAATGTTGCATGTTTACGAGCACCCTTAAAAATGTCGACCAAGTCACCACCTGCATTTATCTGTTTTATAACCCCTGAAAAAGAGACCCAGTGTGCAGTGATGCACATGTAATCAAGGGCTTGGCAACTGGTCCACATGTCTGTTGTCAGGTGTATTGTGTGAACAGCACTCTTCTGCAAAGCTGCCCCCACCAACTCAAGCACCTCTTTGTGTAGTGCTGGAACAGCAACCCTGGCAAAATAGTACCGGCTAGGAACCTTCCATTTAGGGGCCAATGTTGCCACGAGTTCAAGGAAACCCACACCTTCGACAAACGAAAAAGGGAGAAGGTCCACCGCTAGCATTTTTGCCAGCTTAGTGTTATACAGGCGTACAGTTGGGTGGTTGCGTTGAAATTGCGCATCTGAGGAGAACATGGCTGAAATGGTGCGCTGGACAAATTTACGGGATGATGCTGATGCCTTCTTCGACCCACTTCTGATCAGTGTTGACATTTCCCGCATTGGTGTGTCTCCCAGACTCTCAGTGTGCCTGCTATGTGTTACGGAGGGTGTGGTGCTGCCAGGGGTACTGGGTGCAACCGGACACATGTCTGACGCTTCTTCTACCTCCCCATCATCTTCAGATGAAACACCTAGTATGGGTATATTTTGGCCACTTGCCCTTTGGGATCGCTTTCCCTTGACGTTTGCTAGGTGCGGAAACCATTCGACAGCGTGCTTTCTTTCAAGATGACCTATCTGGCCTCCGGTTCCATAGTTGGTACCAGTCTTACCACGGCTAACGCTAGTCTTACAAATGCAACAAACGGCTATGTTATCATACTTTTCATGGACACTAAAAAAGTTCCAAACTGGGGACTGGAAACTTCTGGTTTTGCCGCACGAGGTGATACTGCTGCCAATGCCAGATGAAGCAGTGGTGGATGAGCCTTGCAGACATCTACTGGGTTGTGCAATTATTGCAGCAACCTTACTTGAGGGAGTCGAGCTGGATGGAGTCCCCCTCCGGGGAGAAAATATGGGAGCTGTAGGTTTTGTTGAACTTGTGGTACTACTTGACTGCGTTGGTGGTGCTACCAGTGGCACGTCGCCAGGGTCACGCTCAGCATGACGTCGGGATAGGGTATAAATGTCTGTCTGCTGCATGGCCGGTGTGGCTGGACTGACATGTGTGATGACTAGGTCATTGCTGTCATCCTGTTCAACAACATCAGAATGCACCACTTCATCAAGTCCGACGTTCGGATCCATAAGTATGAGCTTTCCGGGGCCCTTCCTTTTAACATGTGATACCTTTCGCAGCTCATGGTGTGCCTCCCTCTCAGACGTCAGAGATGGTTGCCAATCTAGATCCAGATCATCATCTGATGGAGCGGGGCTTGAAGAGGAACTTCTACACACCCTCCTTGATACTTTCCTTGCTGGGGAGCTGGGAGAAAATGAATCATCAGGAGGAGTGGCTTCGTCTTCCTGACATGATACCCCGGCTCCAAAGTCAATTTCCTCCTGTGCCCCTACTTCTGGAAGAACAACCATTGTGGGCACTTGCACCGCTCCATGCGCCGCTACATCGGCATCTTCACTGACCTCTACTTGCAAGTCTCCATGGACCTCTCCTTCTCGGCCTTCTCCTTCTCGGCCTTCTCCTTCTCGGCCTTCTCCTTCTCGGCCTTCTCCTTCTCGGCCTTCTCCTTCTCGGCCTTCTGCTTCTCGGACAGCTCCTTCTCGGACAGTTCCTTCTCGGACAGTTCCTTCTCGGACAGCTCCTTCTCGGACAGCTCCTTCTCGGACAGCTCCTTCTCGGACAGCTCCTTCTCGGACAGCTCCTTCTCGGACAGCTCCTTGCGCATGTACTTCTGCTTGTACTAGTAGCCCATGCAGTTGTTGTTGCGGCTTTGGTTGTTGAATAGTACTTGTGAGATGAGTTAAAACCTGTGTTGATGGCGTGCTGCTACTTTCTTGCGATGATCCCACATCACTGGTCGTTGGTGATTCAACAACTAAACAGGCTACCTGTGCAGCACTCATGGTGGGCCTTTGTTTTTTTTGTTGTTTTTCCCCAAAAAATTTATTGGTTGAGCCACCAGTCTCCTTGGTAAGTGGTGCCACTTGCTTCTTCTTCTCCTTAGTAGAGACATCTTTCTTGCAAGAGGACCTACGGGCACCTCTTTTTGGAGCCATCTTCTTCAGATGTCGGAACAACAGGCCGCAGCAGCACTTCTTCCTGGCACTGATGCTCAACGATGATGCGGAGTTTTGTGCACCTAAAAGCAAACGAAGACAGAGGAACATCAGTAAATATATGTTGCATATGTAGCGCTTGAATAAACAGTTTGCAAGTAGGCATTTATGAATACACACGTGCACACCACACAATATGGAAATTTCAAAATTAGGATTTGCAAAATTTTTGGGAAACAGGAATTTAACATTGATCCAAGAGAGCACACACAGAGAGGGTTGTACTTTCATGTACCCCTGACTCCGCCTGGGCACAATGGGTGAAAGCAAGGCACAATGGGTGCAGGCCTATGTCTCAAAGCTCACTGCCTGCCTTCAAAATGGCCGCTTGACCCCCCCATCCACATGGCCAGGACCATGCCTCAAAATGGCCACCACCAACATAGCCAGCACCCAACCCCTACTCCAAAAAGTGAAAACACACAACACAAATCAAATCACCACAATCCAATGCCATCCATCAAGTTTCAGAAGGCTTATGCTGCCTGCTGGTGGTTTTCCGGTGCAAAATTGCAATTTTTACAATTTCGCGAGTGCGAGATTGTTGCTTCACGGCGCGAACGTGGCGAAAAACACGCAAAATACGCGAACAGACCGATTCTGGGCCCCCCTGGGCATAATGGATGACATCAGAGCACAGTGGGTGCAGGCCTATGGCACAAAGCACACAAACTGGCTTACAAATGGCCCCTAGACCCCCACCCACACGGGACCAGACAATAAAATGGCCCCCACCCACATAGCAAGCCCCCAACACCACCCCAAAAAGTCCTAAAACACACAAAAAATCACCACAATCCAATGCCATCCATGCCCTGGCCAGAATCATGTTAAAAAAAAAATTCAACAAAACAGTTGTATCATGCATGCACCCATAAATAAGCCTGGTGGTTTTCAATTCATGTGCAGAATTGTAATTTTTACAATTTCGCGAGTGCGAGATTGTTGCTGCGCGGGACACGAGCAGTGCGAACACAAGCAAAAACATCCTCAGCTCGCGAACTTGCAGATTTTCCCCCAAAAAAAGTCGAAAAAAAAGCAACACACACAAAAATCACCACAAACAAACAACATCAACTTACTTCTTTGTGAAATCAAATTTCGAATCCAAAAGTATTCCAAAAGGCCTCAAATCCAAATATCCAGCAGCAACCACAAAAAGTAATCCTTCCCAGTCAAGATCGAAATCAAAGTGGCCAGGAAATGGAGGAGCTTGCTGGACAGGAACAGGAAGTTGGAGACTGGGGCACTTCCTTCACCCCACCCCTATGGGAGGAGCTTGCTGGACAGGAACAGGAAGTTGGAGACTGGGCCACTTTCTTTACTAATTTTTGTACTTTCGCTAGTGCGAGATTGTTCCTGCCCGCGCCGCGGACCGCGAGCAGTGCGAACACAAACAAAAAATCCGCTTCGCACGGATTTGCGTATTCTCGCCACATCCGCGAGAGTTCGCGGATTGCGGATTCTCTGAAAATACGAAAAATCCGCGAGCGTAACTGATTTTACGCCCATGCTTACTAATGTCTAGCAGACTAATAGGTCTATAGTTGGACGGGTCTTCTCTGGCACCTTTTTTAAAAATAGGGACCACCTCCGCCCCTTTCCAAGATGAGGGGATCGGAGCACCCCTGCAGATGGCAACAAGTAAGCAGTGAATGAATTTCCCCCACTTCGGGATGTCTAATCTCAACAGGTCACCAGGAATGCCGTCCGGGCCGGCAGCTTTTTGAGGCATGATGGTACTTATAGCATACTCCACTTCTTTTAATGTGAAGTCAACTTCTTCGGGGCAAATGCCCCAGTCCAATTGAATCGTAGTTAAGGCCACTTCCCTCCCTTCAGCATCATTGGGAGGCATCAATGGTAGTGTAATCATCTTGGCGGGTATATAACTTTGAAAAGTGGTTAACCCACGCCTGGCTTGGAATATTGCATGTTATAAGATCACTATCTGGCCTGTTTCTGGCTCTAATTGTATCCCAGAAACATTTTGGGTCTTTTTTAAAATTAGCTTCTTTAAGAGTACGCCAGTACTCCTCTTCCCACTCTTTTTTTGCATGTGCCAGTGTTCTCTTATGCTCTTTCCTGGCTATCTGAATCAGGGATTGGGATTTGCTTTTAACGGCCTCTATTAGAAGAGACTTTGCCCGCCTGCATGCTGGTGTATACCAATCATGCTTTCCCCTGGGTTTATGGTAGGACAGATTCCTCCCTGCAGAGCTCCTCGCCCAGAAAACTTCACCTATGGACTTAACAGCTGCTTCAAATATAGATGTTGCCTTTTCAGCTAGCAAAGCTGAATTAGTATTATCTAATTCTATTTGTGAGGCCATAAGTAATTTGTCTATAGTGGAGAGTTTTGCAACATCAGTAGCAATTTTATTCCACTTTAGACGTCTTCCGCAGGAAGAAACAGTGGTTTTATATGGGCAATTAGGAAAGGCTATAAATGCATTACCAAGCCAAGGATTCGTTAAAGATGGGAAAGCGAATTGTGGTCGCTCTCCACAGTAGGTATAACTACCATATCTTGTACCAATCTCCAAAGTTTTAAGTCCAACAGAATATAATCAATCCTTGAGGTATGATCAACTTTGTTGAATGTGGGAGCGCCCAGGCGATCTGAAATTGTGCGACCGTTCGTAGCTCTTAAACCAAACTCTAGCGTCAGTGCATTTAGCTGTATGGCGCTACGGGACCATCTTTTTATCGGGGGGATATTGAGTGTTGGGATACCCCATTTACTATCTTCCTCACGTAAATCTGGGATGTCCTCCTTAGGGAGTGGCTCATATGTGCAATTAAAGTCACCTGCTACTAGAGTATGGTCAGCTTCAGCACGATCTCTAAGTTGTGCTTCGAGGTCAGATATCACCAAAGAGATACACCCATTTTTTGTACCTCTGGCATAGATATTATATAGGACAAGGGATAGGCCCCTACTAGGATTAGTCAATAGGATTCCTAATATATCTGGGCTATTGACATGCTTAGATGTTATGCAGCAGTTAAGAGAAATGCTTACCCAGATAAGAAGACCCCCCGAGGGACGTCCCTTCCCATGCGTGGCTTTCTCAGCAGGCACAAAATGGGTTACAAATCCGACCCGATGGAGCGGTTCAATACTCCAGGTCTCCTCGAACAGGCAGATTTTGTGTGCCTCAACCAAATCGTTCCATTCGGGCAGGCCCAATTTCCTATGGATGCCTGCGAGGTTCCAACTAAGGATTTTTATAGAATCCTTGGCGGGTTTACCGTTGTTTTTATTAGTATCAATGAAGCTTTGGGGTTCCAGGCACTCACTTACCAGCATAGAAGGTGTTAGCTGGATTGTACTAGAGACTGTCATGGTTAGAGGATTAGAGCACGCAGATTGTGATACAATCGGCGCGCGCTCCTCCTCGCCCCGATTCAAGTCCAAGTCCAAATGAGGGCCGCTAATTTCCTCGAGAGAGAGTCAATCTACCTCGTCAAGGGCACAGAATCTATTCCAATGTGCAAACTGAGATAAGAAGGGGTCAACTACAGGGGGGCCCTGCCAAGGTGTCTGCCAATGGTGATAAGTATGATGGGGAGCATGTATATAGGTCCTATTTGTTGGGAAGCTAAATCTCGGAAATTGTTGTCTTGGTGCCACAGGGTAGAAATAAGAAAGAGGGAATGGGTGGATTTGGGTATTAGGTCCACTACTGGGTGCATTACATATGTAGTTTGCTACCTCTGTGTCCCTAAAATTAACAGTTATAACGTCCCTGATATAGTTTTAGTGTTTCTTCCAACCCACTCTCCTCTTCTAACTGCAAGTATTTCACCAGACATATGTTGGGGTAAAGGTCTATGTAGCTGCAGCCACTGTGCACATTTATTTCTTAGCTCAACAAAGGATTCCCTTCTTCCCTCCTTTAGTGGTGGTACACCCACTAATACAACCACAAAGGGTGAAGCTTCCGGTGGCAAATTGATTGTCTTAAAACGAGCCGATCTTGTCTTTGGCTCTTGATTTTTATTTGGAGAAAAGGCTAATGTTGCATTTTTACTAATGCTTTGGACAACCTTTGCTGATTGGTTAGGCGGTTTTCTAGTAGCTAAATCCTGTTGGATCACCGGAATAGGGCCAGTAGTGTTAGGCGCTGAAGGAGTAGGAACAGCTTTTGCCCCAGTTTGAGTCGAGTGTTGAGTATCTGCTCCTGTAGTTGCTGGAAGCAGTTTAGGTTTGGTGGGAACATCTTTTAGCGGTTTACTGGTACTTTCTCCCAATGTCACCCCTTTCGAATTTCCATGAGATACTGTGGCCACATTTCCGCTTGATTTGCTAGAGCCAATCCCTTTGTTGTTAATTAGTGATGTCAGTCTGTCGATTTTGGACATTAAAGACTTAATGTGAGCAATAATCGTGGCTTCGAGATCTGATTTAAGGTCAGCTACCATGTTTTCTACCCAACACGGTATGCCTGGTGCGGAATTAGGAGCGGCAAACGAGGCAGTGACTCCAAGGCTTAAGTCCAGTTCATCAGTAGCATCTTGAGATAGAGCCAAGGGATCAGCTGCTACCTCCTGGGAGTTGGGCACAAATATTGACGGTGGCAAAGATAACCTCCTTTCTGTATTAGCAATAGCGGAAGATACTGCCCCTATAGTCTGTTGTAACATAATGTCGATTGCAGTGAGGGTGGGGACTGATTGAGGGGTAGGTTCCTTTTGTCTAGTTTTAGATTGTAGAATAGGCATTCTTCCGGTTTTCAAACCCTTCCCCATACTGTATTACATCAAAAGGGTAAAATCAAAGTACACAAGGGATAGAGAGTCTTAATACAACAATGGATCCTGACCTTTTACACTCGGTAGTTGAAGAGGGTAAGGGGGGTGCCCCAGCCCAGCCTCTTCTGGCCGCTGAGGGCCGTAGAGGGCCCGCCCTTTGCCCGGGCTTAGCCCCGGGCGCTCCCGCGAGCTCCCGCGACGCGGATGTGGAGCCTTGTTTTTAAGCGCCGCCTGGCGCGCTGGTCTCTCTGTCACCCTTCCGGTCCCGGTGCAAAGGGCAGCTGGGTGTTGTAGTTTCCCGCCCTCTCGCTCTCCCTCACTCGGCGGCTGCTGATGGTCTGCAGCGGCGGAGGGGGAGCGGAAAACACACGCAGGTCCGGGGTCAGGAGACAGGTACTGTCGGGCAATGCGGGAAGCTGGTACAGTAAAGTGGGCTAGAATGCGCTAGTTGCGTCCCTCGCTCCACCGATGTGGAGCCTCGTTTTTAAGCGCCGCCTGGCGCGCTGGTCTCTCTGTCACCCTTCCGGTCCCGGTGCAAAGGGCAGCTGGGTGTTGTAGTTTCCCGCCCTCTCGCTCTCCCTCACTCGGCGGCTGCTGATGGTCTGCAGCGGCGGAGGGGGAGCGGAAAACACACGCAGGTCCGGGGTCAGGAGACAGGTACTGTCGGGCAATGCAGGAAGCTGGTACAGTAAAGTGGGCTAGAATGCGCTAGTTGCGTCCCTCGCTCCACCGATGTGGAGCCTCGTTTTTAAGCGCCGCCTGGCGCGCTGGTCTCTCTGTCACCCTTCCGGTCCCGGTGCAAAGGGCAGCTGGGTGTTGTAGTTTCCCGCCCTCTCGCTCTCCCTCACTCGGCGGCTGCTGATGGTCTGCAGCGGCGGAGGGGGAGCGGAAAACACACGCAGGTCCGGGGTCAGGAGACAGGTACTGTCGGGCAATGCAGGAAGCTGGTACAGTAAAGTGGGCTAGAATGCGCTAGTTGCGTCCCTCGCTCCACCGATGTGGAGCCTCGTTTTTAAGCGCCGCCTGGCGCGCTGGTCTTTCTGTCACCCTTCCGGTCCCGGTGCAAAGGGCAGCTGGGTGTTGTAGTTTCCCGCCCTCTCGCTCTCCCTCACTCGGCGGCTGCTGATGGTCTGCAACGGCGGAGGGGGAGCGGAAAACGCACGCAGGTCCGGGGTCAGGAGACAGGTACTCTTGGGCAATGCAAGAAGCTGGTACAGTAAAGTGGGCTAGAATGCGCTAGTTGCGTCCCTCGCTCCACCGATGTGGAGCCTCGTTTTTAAGCGCCGCCTGGCGCGCTGGTCTCTCTGTCACCCTTCCGGTCCCGGTGCAAAGGGCAGCTGGGTGTTGTAGTTTCCCGCCCTCTCGCTCTCCCTCACTCGGCGGCTGCTGATGGTCTGCAGCGGCGGAGGGGGAGCGGAAAACACACGCAGGTCCGGGGTCAGGAGACAGGTACTGTCGGGCAATGCAGGAAGCTGGTACAGTAAAGTGGGCTAGAATGCGCTAGTTGCGTCCCTCGCTCCACCGATGTGGAGCCTCGTTTTTAAGCGCCGCCTGGCGCGCTGGTCTCTCTGTCAGCCTTCCGGTCCCAGTGCAAAGGGCAGCTGGGTGTTGTAGTTTCCCGCCCTCTCGCTCTCCCTCACTCGGCGGCTGCTGATGGTCTGCAGCGGCGGAGGGGGAGCGGAAAACACACGCAGGTCCGGGGTCAGGAGACAGGTACTGTCGGGCAATGCAGGAAGCTGGTACAGTAAAGTGGGCTAGAATGCGCTAGTTGCGTCCCTCGCTCCACCGATGTGGAGCCTCGTTTTTAAGCGCCGCCTGGCGCGCTGGTCTCTCTGTCACCCTTCCGGTCCCGGTGCAAAGGGCAGCTGGGTGTTGTAGTTTCCCGCCCTCTGGCTCTCCCTCACTCGGCGGCTGCTGATGGTCTGCAGCGGCGGAGGGGGAGCGGAAAACACACGCAGGTCCGGGGTCAGGAGACAGGTACTGTTGGGCAATGCAGGAAGCTGGTACAGTAAAGTGGGCTAGAATGCGCTAGTTGCGTCCCTCGCTCCACCGATGTGGAGCCTCGTTTTTAAGCGCCGCCTGGCGCGCTGGTCTCTCTGTCACCCTTCCGGTCCCGGTGCAAAGGGCAGCTGGGTGTTGTAGTTTCCCGCCCTCTCGCTCTCCCTCACTCGGCGGCTGCTGATGGTCTGCAGCGGCGGAGGGGGAGCGGAAAACACACGCAGGTCCGGGGTCAGGAGACAGGTACTGTCGGGCAATGCAGGAAGCTGGTACAGTAAAGTGGGCTAGAATGCGCTAGTTGTGTCCCTCGCTCCACCGATGTGGAGCCTCGTTTTTAAGCGCCGCCTGGCGCGCTGGTCTCTCTGTCACCCTTCCGGTCCCGGTGCAAAGGGCAGCTGGGTGTTGTAGTTTCCCGCCCTCTCGCTCTCCCTCACTCGGCGGCTGCTGATGGTCTGCAGCGGCGGAGGGGGAGCGGAAAACACACGCAGGTCCGGGGTCAGGAGACAGGTACTGTCGGGCAATGCAGGAAGCTGGTACAGTAAAGTGGGCTAGAATGCGCTAGTTGCGTCCCTCGCTCCACCGATGTGGAGCCTCGTTTTTAAGCGCTGCCTGGCGCGCTGGTCTCTCTGTCACCCTTCCGGTCCCGGTGCAAAGGGCAGCTGGGTGTTGTAGTTTCCCGCCCTCTCGCTCTCCCTCACTCGGCGGCTGCTGATGGTCTGCAGCGGCGGAGGGGGAGCGGAAAACACACGCAGGTCCGGGGTCAGGAGACAGGTACTGTCGGGCAATGCAGGAAGCTGGTACAGTAGAGTGGGCTAGAATGCGCTAGTTGCGTCCCTCGCTCCACCGATGTGGAGCCTCGTTTTTAAGCGCCGCCTGGCGCGCTGGTCTCCCTGTCACCCTTCCGGTCCCGGTGCAAAGGGCAGCTGGGTGTTGTAGTTTCCCGCCCTCTCGCTCTCCCTCACTCGGCGGCTGCAGATGGTCTGCAGCGGCGGAGGGGGAGCGGAAAACACACGCAGGTCCGGGGTCAGGAGACAGGTACTGTCGGGCAATGCAGGAAGCTGGTACAGTAAAGTGGGCTAGAATGCGCTAGTTGCGTCCCTCGCTCCACCGATGTGGAACCTCGTTTTTAAGCGCCGCCTGGCGCGCTGGTCTCTCTGTCACCCTTCCGGTCCCGGTTCAAAGGGCAGCTGGGTGTTGTAGTTTCCCGCCCTCTCGCTCTCCCTCACTCGGCGGCTGCTGATGGTCTGCAGCGGCGGAGGGGGAGCGGAAAACACACGCAGGTCCGGGGTCAGGAGACAGGTACTGTCGGGCAATGCAGGAAGCTGGTACAGTAAAGTGGGCTAGAATGCGCTAGTTGCGTCCCTCGCTCCACCGATGTGGAGCCTCGTTTTTAAGCGCCGCCTGGCGCGCTGGTCTCTCTGTCACCCTTCCGGTCCCGGTGCAAAGGGCAGCTGGGTGTTGTAGTTTCCCGCCCTCTCGCTCTTCCTAACTCGGCGGCTGCTGATGGTCTGCAGCGGCGGAGGGGGAGCAGAAAACACACGCAGATCCGGGGTCAGGAGACAGGTACTGTCGGGCAATGCAGGAAGCTGGTACAGTAAAGTGGGCTAGAATGCGCTAGTTGTGTCCCTCGCTCCACCGATGTGGAGCCTTGTTTTTAAGCGCCGCCTGGCGCGCTGGTCTCTCTGTCACCCTTCCGGTCCCGGTGCAAAGGGCAGCTGGGTGTTGTAGTTTCCCGCCCTCTCGCTCTCCCTCACTCGGCGGCTGCTGATGGTCTGCAGCGGCGGAGGGGGAGCGGAAAACACACGCAGGTCCGGGGTCAGGAGACAGGTACTGTCGGGCAATGCAGGAAGCTGGTACAGTAAAGTGGGCTAGAATGCGCTAGTTGCGTCCCTCGCTCCACCGATGTGGAGCCTAGTTTTTAAGCGCCGCCTGGCGCGCTGGTCTCTCTGTCACCCTTCCGGTCCCGGTGCAAAGGGCAGCTGGGTGTTGTAGTTTCCCGCCCTCTCGCTCTCCCTCACTCGGCGGCTGCTGATGGTCTGCAGCGGCGGAGGGGGAGCGGAAAACACACGCAGGTCCGGGGTCAGGAGACAGGTACTGTCGGGCAATGCAGGAAGCTGGTACAGTAAAGTGGGCTAGAATGCGCTAATTGCGTCCCTCGCTCCACCGATGTGGAGCCTCGTTTTTAAGCGCCGCCTGGCGCGCTGGTCTCTCTGTCACCCTTCCGGTCCCGGTGCAAAGGGCAGCTGGGTGTTGTAGTTTCCCGCCCTCTCGCTCTCCCTCACTCGGCGGCTGCTGATGGTCTGCAGCGGCGGAGGGGGAGCGGAAAACACACGCAGGTCCGGGGTCACGAGACAGGTACTGTCGGGCAATGCAGGAAGCTGGTACAGTAAAGTGGGCTAGAATGCGCTAGTTGCGTCCCTCGCTCCACCGATGTGGAGCCTCGTTTTTAAGCACCGCCTGGCGCGCTGGTCTCTCTGTCACCCTTCCGGTCCCGGTGCAAAGGGCAGCTGGGTGTTGTAGTTTCCCGCCCTCTCGCTCTCCCTCACTCGGCGGCTGCTGATGGTCTGCAGCGGCGGAGGGGGAGCGAAAAACACACGCAGGTCCGGGGTCAGGAGACAGGTACTGTTGGGCAATGCAGGAAGCTGGTACAGTAAAGTGGGCTAGAATGCGCTAGTTGCGTCCCTCGCTCCACCGATGTGGAGCCTAGTTTTTAAGCGCCGCCTGGCGCGCTGGTTTTTCTGTCACCCTTCCGGTCCCGGTGCAAAGTGCAGCTGGGTGTTGTAGTTTCCCGCCCTCTCGCTCTCCCTCACTCGGCGGCTGCTGATGGTCTGCAGCGGCGGAGGGGGAGCGGAAAACACACGCAGGTCCGGGGTCAGGAGACAGGTACTGTCGGGCAATGCAGGAAGCTGGTACAGTAAAGTGGGCTAGAATGCGCTAGTTGCGTCCCTCGTTCCACCGATGTGGAGCCTCGTTTTTAAGCGCCGCCTGGCGCGCTGGTCTCTCTGTCACCCTTCCGGTCCCGTTGCAAAGGGCAGCTGGGTGTTGTAGTTTCCCGCCCTCTCGCTCTCCCTCACTCGGCGGCTGCTGATGGTCTGCAGCGGCGGAGGGGGAGCGGAAAACACACGCAGGTCCGGGGTCAGGAGACAGGTACTGCCGGGCAATGCAGGAAGCTGGTACAGTAAAGTGGGCTAGAATGCGCTAGTTGCGTTAATCTCCATCACTGCGACTCACTCAGGCCACACCACAATCCATCTTTATTTTGCACACCATGCCACCGCAGTTTGGACCCAGTCATACGCAAATTAGTCTTGATCCTGCTCCAATAGGAACAGTCCAGCCCAAACTGCCAAG
The DNA here is from genome assembly GCF_964261635.1 of Lissotriton helveticus. Classification (NCBI taxonomy): domain Eukaryota; kingdom Metazoa; phylum Chordata; class Amphibia; order Caudata; family Salamandridae; genus Lissotriton; species Lissotriton helveticus. The sequence goes on along the minus strand of NC_136069.1, from coordinate 596,494,708 downwards.
CCAGGCCCTCCCTGAACCGAAACATGAGGAACCCAGAACCATTTTCACCCTAATTATGGGCTAATTAGCCAGGTACAGCTTTGTTCCAGTAAAACATTGTGCACAGGACATATCCTCCCATCTATGGTGACACAATAAGTATATGAAACAGTGATGGATGGAACACCCACAGCAACACCCATGGAATGCCCCTTTCATGCAGTTTACAGCGTGAAATGGGCACGTATTTATAAGGACATGAAAAGCCACGTAAAAAGTGGCCAATCCTAACCCCTCGGCACCCTCCCATCTCAAACAAGGCCTTAGTAACATCTCCAATTGGATGACCAATAACCACCTGAAATTAAATGGTGAGAAGACCGAGGTCCTCATCCTGGGTAAACAGAAAGACCTTTGGAAGCTTTCTCACTGGCCTACTCAAATGTGTACCCTCCTTAAACCAACTAACCACGTTCGGAACCTGACAGAAAGCAGCAGATCCTTGGAAATCCCAGCCAGCGATCATATCCCGTCACTACTAGGAAGCGGATAGTAAGGCCATTGTGCCCCACCCTCACAGGCAATTCACCACGACCTGTTACCTCTGGACTGTCGTGCTACGCACTCCTGTCTTGATAAAGACCCGCCGCGACCTCACAAATAGGCGCAGAAGGGTCGAAACGTCAACATCCCACAAAGGCCCATTACTTCTAGGATTCCGCATAAAACTTAAAGGAACTTTGAGAATTTCTAGACCGCAGTACATGGCCTCCAAAAAAAGAACTGTATATATATGTATATATTGACTGTATAGACCTGGATCTCTCACTGTACATATTGCCTCACCACGTGATCACTATTCACCAGTGTCACTTATTTTGCACTTTATATTCACTTTGACAGTCTCTTGTATGTATTGTATGAAAAATTTATTGAATGAATTTAATTCAGATAAATACAAAAATACAATTAATAAGACCTCGGGTCATTAATTGCGAGGTCCTTGAATTGTGTTGTCTAAAGAGGGGGTTCCTCAATTGCAGTAACAGTAATCTGAATTACTCATGTTTTTCACCCGACAGAACCAATTTCTATATTAACCATTAATTACCCAGGTTCTGAGGGACACAGGGTCACCCCTTTTTCTTTAATTACACGTTCGGAACCTGGGCGTCATTGTTGACGACACACTGTCCATGCACCAACAAATCGTCAAAGGGACTGCACTCGGTTTCACCATTCTAAAATGGCTCAGGAAAATCCTATGGATGTTGCCTGCCCCCACCCAAAAGACCGTAGTTCACACCCTCATTACATCAAGACTTGACTACGACAACATTCTTTACTTGGGGTCAAACAAAGCCGTGGTCCGTAGACTGCAGGTAATCGAGAATTCTGCTGCCAGGTTGCTTTGCAGAATTCCGAAGACCTCTAGCATTTCTGGATATCTACGTGACCTACATTGGCTCAGGGTGGAGAACTGTATTAATTTCAAAGCCCTGAGGTATATGTTCAGAATAAAAGCAGGGACAGCTCCCCAATACCTCCAAGCACTAGTACGCCCTTATGTACCTTCCCGCCACTTAAGATCTGAAACCTAGGGCAACTTTTTTGTGCCCAAGGTCAAACTCTCCAGAATGGGAGGGAGATCATTCTACTATCTGGGCCCCTCTCTTGGAACACTCTTCCCACCTTCATCCGCAAAGAAACAGATTACATCCGTTTTCGCAGAAACCTTAAGACCTGGCTGTTTGATCAGTAACGATAACTGCAGGACCCGCAAGCTGCCTATGTTCCGTCCTGGCGCCGGGAAACCCTTTTTGGTTAGCTGAGCGCCTTACAAATACAAACTCAATAAATAAATACATAAATAAATAAAGTGGCTTTACGTGGCCTTATTAATATGCTGTGGCACATTGAGTCACGAAACGTAAAAAAAGTGACGTTCCGGGGCGCAAAAGTGCTGATAGGGCCTCATAAATTATGTCATTAGGGCCCGATTTAGATCCTTGCAGTAAAGGTTTTTTGATGGATTCACCGCCCACCAAACTAGTGGTCCACCCACCCGATTTAGATGTTGACAGGTTCAGGGGTAAAAGACCATCACAGTCCTCCAGCTACCAACAGGAATCTTCAACTGCATCGACGGCGCCATAGGCCGAAACAGCTAGTGGTGGGGCTCCAGCCAAGAGTCCCACCGAGCTTATTACGATGTACCTTTCCGTCGAGGCAACTGTAGTCCTAGGATGCTAGATTCCGGTCCAGGGAAGACATGGCTTGGCAGTTCAGGCTGGACTGTTCCCATGATGCACAGGGACAAGACTGATTTGCATATGGCCATGTCTGAACTGGGGTGGCTTGGTGAGAAAAATAACGATGGATTAAACCCAGATCTGTGACTGGGGGTGAATGTTTTGCCATTGTGCAACATTCCGTCCATCATCTTGTGTGTTTTGTTGTTGACCCTATGTGGGAAGGGTATGCCCAGACGTGTGTCCCGTGCTCACTAAGCCACTGGAGTCAAGCTATCCTGGCTGAAGACGGCTGATAGCCAGAAACTGGTCCTAGGATGCTAGATTCCGGTCCACGGAAGACATGGCTTGGCAGTTCGGGCTGCACTGTTCCCATGAGGCACAGGGTCAAGACTGATTTGCATATGGCCATGTCTGAACTGGGGTGGCTTAGTTAGCAAAATAACGATGGATTAAACCCAGATCTGTGACTGGGGGTGAATTTTTTGCCATTATGCAACATTCCGTCCATCATCTTGTGTGTTTAACTGTGGCGGGTATACCTCCTACTTTGAGTTGACAGAATCAATGGAAATGAGGCAAAAACATTATTTTTTTCCTGCTTCCCTTTCTGTCTTGTACCCCATCGTCCAGGTCCCTTGTTTGCGGCTCTGACTCCACCACAACGCCAAACAGCTCTGTTGTTACCAAGATCTATGGTAAGCTACTTGTACAATTGTACTGTTGTGTGTTGAAAATTGCCGCAGCTTCTTGTATTTCTGCATTGCTCTTACATGCAATATTTCTCTTAGGTGTAGTGCAGTAATGTCCATTTTCCTACTCATCGAGGTAAATTGAACACACCTGTATTGATACTTATAAAAAATAATTGTTGTTGTGGTTCTTGGGTGTGTTGTGCTAGTGGTGCCTGCTGGTGGGCATTCAATAGTGTGTGTATGTTGTGTGCGTAGCATGCAATATGTAACACAAAGGGACATAACACATTGTCTACATATGTTTTCATGCAAACATGACACATGTCTGTATTGACACATTAATAAGTTATACTTACCAGTCTCCACTCCGCCAGAAACTCACTTCGTCAGCAGACCACCGCTAGGACACTGCCAGCACAACGGGAACACCTAAATTGGCTTGGTGCAAACCTATCGACCTGACGGCAATGGAGTACTGTTAGCCAGCAGACTCCGGTGGCCCACTGTCTATTACCACAACACCAAAATATGGCAGGCGGACCATCGTCAGCTTGACAGAGTACTTGGAACTACCATGACAGGGAGACGTGAGTCCCGCCAAGTTCTGAATCAGTCCATAAGTATAAAAGTTGAAATCTTCACCATGACTTTGTTCAGCAGCTCTCTGATGATGATGATGCCTTTAACATTTGTCACAGACAAGCATCAAGTACTAATGTGTTTGCTGCTCCTTTAGCTCCTAGCACTGTAACAGGAAGTGCAAATAGAGGCAAAAAGGAGGCATTACTATTTTATTTTGTCCCTACCATGGCTTTGCATTTGTTTTGTTATCATAAGTAGCAAAATATATTTTCAAATCTCCTAAAAGTATATTCTCTTGCTGTGTGAATATCCAAAACATATTCTACCAATCACAAACCTGAATAACAGGTATATTTTGTTTAATGGCATACAAACACTGTTTTGTCTTTTATGTGAAAGGTTTTTTTGTTTTAAGCTTACATTAAAGGAATGTGTAGCTGTGTCTTCATAACATCCTCATTCCTTACAAGCATAAGAGGCATTTTGGGGTAGCTGTGATAGTGGATAAACATTCTCTGCATGTGAATCAGAATTTCAACATTGGATAGGCCACCTCTTGTTGTAAGATTATACAGCATAGCACATTAGGCTATTATTTTGCAGACGATGTCTGACACCCCACTGTTATGAAGACACATGAATCCTCCTTTCAGAATGCCAAATGTGTGCTCTATTTAAGAAAGTGTTCTCTTGTGAGCTCAGTTACTACTGGTGGTAGGATTTAGAAATGGGGTCCTTATCCATGGCTGTAAAGCATAAGCACTGTCGCCTAAAATAAGATAATAAAAAATATTTTAATAAAAAAGCTTTTACACAACCTACATGTATGTGCAAACGAATAAACAGACTTACGAAGCAAATGGCAATCTCAAAATTCTCCTCTAGAAACCAACTCTGGCAGACCATGTAAGAGTAATGTGTTCTGCCTGGAAAATGGGCTACAAGGTCTGCTTTAACCAGTGCTTCGTTTGCAAAAAGGCCACTGGAACTTGCACCACCAATTGCCCCTGCCAGTGCTGGCAATGACAGTACCAACACAATTACTAACCATTACACTCCTACAAGTGTGGCAATTCAGACCTTTCCAGGGGCCTAGTACTTTAAGAATGGCTTGGGCAGCAGGTATTAGTCCGTGCTAATGTATACTGAATTAATAAATGACTGTTGTGCTCATTTCTAAATTATACAGATAAAATTAAGCACTGGTTCCAAGCAACGGCTCAAATTAACCATTAGTTATACTGCAAGAGGCATTACACACAAACTGTATATTGAGTGAATGACTATTCGTACAATTATTTTCTAAGAACTCATTTGCAGATGTTGGACATGCTGCAATGTGAGCCCCATCAACACAACCTATAATAGGGGGGAGTTGGGCAATATAATTAAAAATCTGATTTAACTCCTGTTTTGAGCTAGAAAAACAAACTGTACTGATTAATTGTTAAGAATACCAAATCCAAAAAATGGTACGAAACAAAACGGGATAAGGCACTTTATGAAACTCATCCTGCTACTGCAATTATTCCATGGAAACTTCCAGAAGCTTACAGGTGTAGAGAACAGGGTTCTTGACAAGTGGCGAGATTGCATTATGTTATGTTATGTTATGTATTGTCTCTTTTATAGCGCACGGCTACCCCAAGGGGCGTCCCGGCGCTTTGGCAAAGAGAACCTGAGGAGGAAAGCACAACACAGCTACTCGCAAAGGCCACAGAAGAGCATACAGAAAAAAGCCAGGTCTTCAACTCCTTTCTAAAAGAAAAGAGACTGTTGGCTTTCCTTAAGGAGACAGGAAGCTCATTCCAACCACGTGAAGCCAAGTAACGGAAGGAGCGGCCGCCAAAACGGGCCAGTCTGATAGGAGGGACATCGGCTTTGGCCAGCAAGGCCGACCGAAAGGTCCTCCTTGGCGCATAAAAGGCCATGCGCTTCCCAATATATTTAGGGCCAATAGAATGAAGGGCCTTAAAAGCAAGGGTCAAGATCTTAAAGGTTATTCTTTTAAAGATAGGCAACCAATGCAGTCTCTTGAGCAGTTCAGAGGCTTTTGCCCTCCGTGGAAGCCCAAAAATGGCTCTTGCTGCCGAATTCTGCACAATTTGCAGTCGGGCTAGCAGATATTTAGGCAACCCTGAGTAGAGGGCATTCGCGCAGTCCAATCGCGATCCTATTAGAGCCTGAACGACGATTTTTCTGTGTTGCAGAGACAGCAACGGAAGAAACTTCCGAAGCATTTTCAAAATGCCAAAACATTTCCCAGTCAACCCGATGATCTGGGGTCTGAAAGAAAGGCCGTCATCACACAACATGCCAAGATTTTTGGCTTTTTCAGAGGCCACATCAGGAGGAAACATATCCTGGGGCCACCAAGTTTTCCAGCTGGGATCAGGCAGACAGCCGAAAAAAAGCAGCTCCGACTTGTCGGAGTTGCATTTCAGACTGTGCCGCCGAAACCATTCAAAAACCGCACTCAGGCAATCTTTGATCCTCCCACCATCAAACACCTCTCCCTTCTTACACGTAAAAAGAAGCTGGGTGTCGTCAGCATAGGATATGATCTGGGCACCGAAGGACTCCACTACCGTCGCCAGCGGGGCCATGTAGATATTAAAAAGGGTGGGACTCAGGATAGACCCCTGAGGGACCCCCACCTCTAGCGGCGGCATTTCAGCGGAGAACGGAGGTGCCCAGACCACTTGTTGGCGGCCGGTCAAGAAGGATTTAAAACAGTCCCACACCGTCCCCCGAAGACCGATCTCCCAGAGTTTTAAAAGGAGACCGTCATGAGGGACGGTGTTGAAAGCCGCCGACAGATCCTGCATAACTAGCATGCCTTCCCCCCTAGATCGAGGGTATCTCTGATGGCATCGGTGATCTCAAGGAGGGCTGTCTCCGTGCTAAAATTAGCCCGGAAGCCCGATTGAGAATCATGTAGAATGTTGTTGCTCTCAATAAAGTTGGAAATGGAGAGCTGCACATGTTTCTCGATCACCTTCGCCAGAGCAGGAAGAAGGGAGATCGGCCTGTAGTTGGCGTGAACAAGGGGATCTAAAGTAGGCTTTTTGAGTAGCGGCAGGATCAAAGCATGCTTCCACGCCGGGGGTACCTCTCCCGTAGTTAGGGATAGATTAAGCAGCGGATTAAGCAAGATGTTAACTGCAGGCGCTACTCTACCCAGGCATTTCGCTGGACAAGGATCCAAAGGCGAACAAGATTGAAGCCGGGACAGCAGATCCAACGAGGTATCAGAGGACAGAGGCGGAAAAGCCGAAAGAACAGGACCCAACTCCTCTGCAGGAGAGGGGAGGAACGTTGGTTGACTCAGCATTGAAGTAGGGCCTGTATCCGGAAAAGAGTCCTGAATAGACTTAATTTTATGAACAAAAAAATCTCCAAGCTGGCTGATCCAAGCTTCGGAATGAGAGTGAGAGGGCGACTCAAGGGGGGGGGAAATAAACTCCTTAACTATCCTAAAGAGTTCTTTGCTGAAATTTTCTGCCTCGACGATTCTGCGCTCCAGATAAACTTTCTTTCCATCCAAAATATGCTTATGATAGAGCCTAATCGCATCCCGATATTTTAAATCATCATCCGGATCATAGTTTCGCCGCCACACTCTTTCGGCTTTTTTGCAATCTTGACGCATCTTCCCTAAAAAGGGAGTGAACCGAGGTGCCGAAGTATGTCTAGCCGCGGACTTAGCTGGCTTAACAGGGATAATTCATCAAATCTAGCTATCAGCCACTTTTGAACAAAGTCTAGGTTTTGCTCCAGATCGCCAGAGAGGCCACAGGGATAGCGAAAAGCGCATCGGACAGCATTTCCGTCGTAACTTGATGAAATGCCCTTCTCGGCCGTTGCACTTCTTTAGGCACTCTCTGGCCAGTCATAACAGAGAAAGGAATACTAAAATTGATTAAAAAAGGATCAGACCATAAAACTGGAAGCGGCAAAGACACATCAATCAGCCTGGTTGAAAAAATCTGGTCAATGGTATGGCCTTTACTATGGGTGGGGCTGGAGATGTAAGAAAACAGCCCTAGCGGAGAAACAATATCCTGCAGCTTAATCGTGTCAGGATCCGCTGGATTGTCCATGTGAAAATTCAGATCCCCCAGCAAGATACAGTGCTCCGATCTCAAGCAGGGCACAGAGAGCGCCACCTGCAAGTCGTCGAAAAAAGAGCCGAGGGGCCCAGGAGCTCTATAAATTAGAAGTCCAGTACACGTCTGACAAGGCGACAGTCCTAGGGTAAAACCTAAGGCTTCACATCCGAAGATATTATCAACGGGAAAGGTAGTGCAAGGGAGGCACCCATCTACAATAAGTGCCACACCCCCCCCACCTCCCACTCTATCCCTCCTAAAGGTGGTATAATTAGGGGGAATAGCAGTCGCCAAATCAGGGCCGGAGCACTCACCGAGCCAAGTTTCCGTAAGAAACAGACAGGAAATTTTAGACACTGACAACAAATTCCAGATGTCAGTGGAATGTCTACAGAGGGATCTCGTATTAAGAAGAGAACAGTGACAGTGCCTAAGAGGGGTTTCGCCCGCAGTACCCTTCAGCAAAGAAGTCCGCCAACCACATGCCAAACAGCCTTTCCTCAGAGAGCGACATCCCGGAAAAACACAATGGCAATTGGGAGACTGTATGCGCAGAGCATGAAGATGTGCAGAGGTATAGGACAACATGAAGACAGCTCATAAGCTCTACCTCAAGCGAGAAAAAACATAAGATAAACACAGTCCTACCTTGTCCGCCACCGAGACGCTGACGAGCGCAGACGGGCAAGACTCTGGCACGACTCAGGCGCAGGGAAGGCGCACCCGCTGCGCGTTACCGCTGCGCGTCAGGAGGCGAGCTTTAAATAGCCTGCTCACAGCGTCGACAGACGCAGGGACGCTCAGAAATGGCGTCCGTTACTCCCTGCCCAATCCAAGATGTCACTCCCCGTCCACAACCTCCCCGGAACCGGACCCGCGAAACTGCGGTGGGTTTTCCAGCAAAATTATAGTGCAGGTAAGGGACCGGACAGAGTGTCTAAAAGCAAGAGATAAGCAAAATTAAATTAAAATAAAATACAAAAAACGGGCAGTTAAAAATAATACAGAGCAGCGCTCTAGGCGCACGAGACCAACAGCGAGGCGCCGCTGCAGCTCTCAACCGCATTACATCTCTGTATTGTTCTATCTAGAAATGGCTTTAAATCAGCAATTAGATGAAAAATGACCTGACTACTAAATCTATATTTCTTATATATCTGCTCCTCTGTTTGTTAAAAAAAGGGTATCCTAACTCTAAAAATCCTTGTCTGTCTCCTCCTAATCCTCTGCATAGCAGACAAAATTCTCATCCTCGTTGCCAACACATACAAAGCTGCCATATTGAAAGAATCTGATGCATTTTGGGGTAGCTTATATAGGTTGTACCAGATTACCTCTTGATTCCACTTGCTGGTAAATTGCTCATGGAAAAACAACATTATTCAATTAGTTGCGATACACAAAAACTTCTTACAAAGATATACATACATATATAAATACCTATTAGGAAATCTATAATAATGATTTGCAATTTGGAGTTCCTAAATTACTGATTCGTCATAATGTTGCTTTACAAAAAATGAGGAAAATAGACTTCTGTTCATAGCCAAACCCTATTTTAGTGGTCGGTAACCAGTTTGCGACTGATTACCAAATAGCTAAATATATCTAGCCCCTAGTGTACAGTCTGTAGCTAACTTGACAACGTGTCAGCATGTCTTTAGTGAGATTGATGAATTTCATAGCTCTGTCCTTCATTGTATCAGCAACCAATTTACAAACTGTATAGTGCAGCTGTAACAGAGCAATAGTTGAATAACAGGTCCAATTCTGAACCCTCCATTTTGGACAAAGGTCTACCACAATTTCCAGAAATCACTCTCATTCCACCTAAGAAAAAGGAAGGCGGTAAAGATTTAACATGTTGATCAGTCTTGGGTTGTTTAAATGGACCCCTGCTGAACAAAGCCTTTATAGTAGATCATTGAGTTTGTTTGTTTTTGACATGGGTGAAGGGACAAGGACATTCCCTAATTTTCTAGAAGCTACATCCCATGAAAATGAGAGAATGCTTGTATAAGGAAATGGGGCATTATTTGTGTAACCATTTGCAATGAATGGCTCAACATTTGTCCTCCACTGGGAACCAAACACCCCTTTGTAGCGCTTGACTCTCTAAAGGGATCGAAACAGAGCAGCTCAAGGCCTACTCAAGGGAGGTGGAGTGGGCTAGGAATCACCATTCGCTGACACGCAGTAATAGCACTCAATAAATGATTATCCAGCCTGTGCTTTTTCTTTTGAAAATGGAATAGTGCATTTTTTACACACACACTACCCGATACGATATGCAATAATTTGCAAATATGCATAAGGCTGATGAAGATACCTTGTGATGGCATTGCGTAATCACCTCTGGCCACCTAATGTGGACAGGACCAACAAACCACACCAGAGCATTATCATTTTAGGAGAAAATGCAATAATCAATATTAATCATGGAGGAATGCACTTATTAATGTTAATAAAGCTCATACCATTTGATCAGTAAAAACTGTCAACATTATTCCTTGAATGGGGGGTCATATTTATCAAAATGTAATGTTGCAGTGCAGCAAGTCACGATGCTGCACTGCGCTGCATTATAGCGAAAGGGCAGGAATGTATCATATTTATCACAATACTGCACATTTCTGCCTTGTTCCAGTGCAGGTGCAAAAAGAACAATTGATGTACAGAATGCAGAACAATGTCATACATTCCCCCCAGTACATAGATCTGGGCCTAAATCCAATTTGTGAACAGTCCAGCCTGAACTGCCAGGCCAGGTCCTCCCTGGACTGGAAACAAGCATCCTAGGACCGGTTTCGGTCTTTCAGCTCTCATCAGCCAGGATAGCTTGACTCCAGGGGCATGGAGAGTGTGGGACCCACATCTGGGCATTCCCGTCCCACTTGGGGTGACAAATTCAAAAAAAACAATTGATGTTCAGAATGCAGAACAATGCCATACATTCATCCCAGTACAGAGATCTGGGCCTAAATCCATTGTTTTTTTGCTCACCATGCCATTCCACTTTGGACCCAGCCATATACAAACCAGTCTTCACCCTGCACCCAATGGGAACAGGCCAGCCCGAATTGCCAGGCCAGGGCCTCCCTGGATTGGAAACAAGCCCCCAGGACCAGTTTCGGGCTTTCAGCCCTCATCAGCCAGGATAGCTTGACTCCAGTGGCATGGAGAGCACAGGACCCACGTCCCACTCGGGGTGACAAATGCAAAAAGAACAATTCATGGACAGAATGCAGAACAGTGACATACATTCACCCCAGTAAAGAGATCTGGGCCTAAATCCACAGAATTCAAGCTAGCCTGGCTGATGAAGGGTAATAGCCAGAAACCAGTCCCAGGATGCTTGTTCCCGGTCCTTTGAGGACCTGGCTTGGCAGTTCGGTCTGGACTGTTCCCATGAGGCACAGGGTCAAGACTGACTTGCATATGGCTGTGTCTAAACGGGGGTAGCATGGTGAGCAAAAGAATGATGGATTTAACCCAGATCTCTTGACTGGGGGTGAATGTATGATTTATTCAGCATTCCGTCGATCATTTGTTTGCATAGCAATTTTTCACCCTAAGTGGGATGGGTACGCCCAGATGTGGGTCCCTTGCTCACTGTGCCACTGGATTCAAGCTAGCCTGGCTGATGAAGGGTAATACCCAGAAACCTGTCCCAGGATGCTTGTTCCCAGTCCAGTGAGGACCTTGCTTGGCAGTTCGGTCTGGACTTTTCCCATGAGGCACAGGGTCAAGACTTATTTGCATATGGCTGGGTCCAAACTGGGTGGCATGATGAGAAAAAGAACAATGGATTTAACCCAGATCTCTTGACTGGGGGTGAATGTATGATTTATTCAGCATTCCATTCATCATTTGTGTAGCACTTATTACCCTAAGTAGGGTGGGTATGCCTAGACTTGGGTCCCTTGCTCACTGTGCCACTGGATTCAAGCTAGCCTGGCTGATGAAGGGTAATACCCAGAAACCAGTCCCAGAGTGCTTGTTTCCGGTCCAATGATAACCTGGCTTGGAAGTTTGGTGGTCTAGACTGTTCCCATGAGGCACACGGTCAAGAAAGATTAGCATATGGCTGGGTCTAAACTGGGGTGGCATGGTGAGCAAAAAAACGATGGATTTAACCCAGAACTCTTGACTGGGGGTTCACATATGATATATTCAGCATTCCGTCCATCCTTTGTTTGCATAGCACTTTTCACCCTAAGTAGGATGAGTATGCCCAGACGTGGGTCCCTAGCTCACTGTGCCACTGGATTCAAACTAGCCTGGCTGATGAAGGGCAATACCCAGAAACCGGTCCCAGGATGCTTGTTTCTGGTCCAGTGAGGAGCTAGCTTGGCAGTTCAATCTGGACTGTTCCCATGAGGCACAGGGTCAAGAATGAATTGCATATAGCTCGGTCTAAACTGGGCAGGCATGGTGAGCAAAAGAATGATGGATTTAACCCAGCTCTCTTGACTGGGGTGAATGTATGATTTATTTAGCATTCCGTCCATCATTTGTTTGGATAGCACTTTTCACCCTAAATGGGATGGGTATGCCCAGACGTGGGTCCCTTGCTCACTGCGCCACTGGATTCAAGCTAGCCTGGCTTATGAAGGGCAATGCCCAGAAATCGGTCCCAGGATGATTTTTTCCGGTCCAATGAGGACCTGGCTTGGAAGTTCGGTCTGGACTTTTCCCATGACTGATTTGCATATTGCTGGGTCTAAACTAGGGTGTCATGGTGAGCAAAGGAATGATGGATTTAACCCAGATCTCTTGACTAGGGGTGAATGTATGACTTATTTAGCATTCTGTCCATCATTTGTATGCGTAGCATTTGTTTCAGTGCAGGAGCACAATGGTCTGCCAAGCGCCAATGCAGGCACTCTTGCACCATGGTGCAAGGTGCTTGCATTAACGCAGGATTGCTGTGTGGAGGGAGGGTCACCTTCCTGCACAAAAACAATCCCCTGAGACATTTTCCTGTTCTTTATGTGCTGGTCAGAAAGAGAGAAACGCAATGAGAAATTCAGATATTTCTCCTTGTTATGCCTTCACTGGGAAGGCGTAGCTTTTTGGCACATTCCAGAGTCTACCAGTAATGATAAAACAGGGAATTTGTTAACATCCGTTGGTTTTGCATGGGAACACCCAAACACCACCAATGAAACGCCTCCCTGGGGCAGAGTAATGCAACACAGCCATTTGTGCTGCGTTTGTTACTCCAGATTTATCAAGCCACACAGGGCCACACAAGGGGGCCTTTCATGACTTGATAAATCACATCTTAGTGGTTGTGCTGCTTTTGCACCACATTGCGTGGCGCAAAAGCAGCACCACCCCTTCATAAATTTGTCCCTAAACATTTTAAAATTACAATGAAGCTTGTACCTTGTGATCAGTAAAAACTGTCAACGTTATTCTTAGAATAAGCATTTAAAAACTTACAAAAAAGCCTATTACCTTCTGATCAGTTAAAACTGTCAACATTATTCTTTGAATAACGCGTTTAAAAATAATTATCACATGGGCCTGTGCATTTCTTAATACATTCTCATCATTGAAATCTCAACATTGAAAACACAAACATCAATATAGCCCCTAGAGGGCATCACATTTCGATCACAGTGGGGGTAAACACGAACAGTCAGTTTACCAGGAGTTTATCGTGAATGAGTCACCAGATGTGAGGCTCACCCACAGTAAAAAGGTTAAAAACCAGGTGAAGCAAAAACAAAACATTCAGGCAGAATTGATGGCCAGAACCCATTTCCTTGCAGCTTCCTTGTCATTAAACAGATATAAAATATGTGCCCTCACAATTGGTATGAAAGAAAGGATACACAGGCATCTGAGAAAAAAGAAAAACGATGCAGATGCCTGTTGTCACCTCAGGGTACGTCTATAATATGGCTCCTGGTGCCTGATCATCCAGCACACTGTCCTGATCTGTGCTGGAAGCATCTTTATTGGGCACACACCGTTAGTGTGCTTCATTCAGCATCATTGTCCTTATTCCTACATCTGTAGTATGTGTGTGTGCAGGGACAAAGATGTTATCTCATTTTCATGGGCCACATCAAGTGCAAATGAGGGAATGCCCACTTCTGATTACAGGTGTGTAAAATGTGTGCAAGTCTGATCTACATAACATTTGAGGTGACACAAGCGTCTGTCTATTAGTGATTGTGCCAAGGCTGCTTAAGCCTTCCTCTGGTGTTATGCCTGGCCTAATACAGCTTAATGCCCCAATTAATGACAATTCATTTGTGAATCAGGCCACTGCCTTCTCTCCTCTCCTGTATGCTTTTCGTATAAGAAACAACTGCAACACAGTAAAAGCATGAATGTAATTAAAGTATATTAACAAATATGTATTTTAACTCCTCTCTCTGAAATTTCAGGGTTCTGTTTTACAGACCAAATATTGTGTAAAGACCTGGTGGGTCTTGCATTGTGTTGTCTTAGGCTCTTAGGACCAAACCAGGCCCCCTGGCTCGACCCCCTCCATCAATTTGGTGTTTTCTCGTCTCTTCATCTGCAGCCCCTTCTGTAATACTGAAAAGCTTTGGGGCAAAGAAAAATACACCAAAATGCTTGTTACATCCTTAAGGTACTTCTGAAAATATTGCCCCTGGTATCCAAATACTGTTGTGAATTTTTCAGAAAATGGGACAGTGAAGATTTGCGATCCCTGTGGACCCCACTGTACTCTGCTCTGATACTTGGGGGTTGTCGTTGTTTACAAAAGCTATCAGTCTTAGTTACAATTGTCTTTGAATTAGTTATCGGTTAGATTGAAACTTCTTTATAGCAAACTGCATGGCTTGTTATACTCAGGGAGAAAGGACTTAATGTGCCAGGTATTGCATTAAAGCAACCATATAGCTGATGTTTTCACACAGTGAGCAGCAGAAATGAATGATCTCTTTACTTAAAATACATTGTGTGTGAGTTATGTGATTCGGAAATGTACCTACATGTTTTTCAACACCAAGACTGCACGTAGCAGAGATTTCTTTTGCATAAACCTAAGAAATTAATAAATGAGAAAAATATCCAGTCCAAATTTGTCACAAAGAAAACATTATTCAAATGATTAATAACTTGGAGAGAACTATAATTGCACTGTAGATCTTTGTAGATGAATGCGATCAGAAATTATGTATGCATTTCTAGCATCTAATTAATTGGTTTAAGGCACTTAGCACGTTTCGTTGTGTATATAGCTAATGATGCTGATACGCTAATTATCTAATAAAATCACAAAGTTATATTACAGCTGCGTGATGTATTGACAAAAGGCAACCTTCAGAAAGTGTCGCTGAAAAGCAACATATTGGGCTACCTTGGCACGTCCCGAAATGATGCAGTTGGTCTTTTAGCATCCTAATTGTTTGTGGTCAAAAATATATATAGCAAATCTTTTTAAGCTGTGCTTCGATAGGCTACTGTTTGATTTTATAATAGAAATATTATTTTCACTGTTTAACTGGTGAGTAGCTTAATATTACTTTGTTGTGTATTATGTTATAAAGGTCTACTTCTGAGGTGGTGGAAGCATCAGTAGACGGCACATCAGAGGCTGGAGTCATAATCCCTATGGATAGCATTTCCGCTGTAGGGATTACGATGTTGGTTTCTGACAGGCTTTCCATGTCGGGATTTCTTACATGGAAAACCTGTTGGAAAGCGATATTGGGGGCCCCTACCAGGGACACCTTCAACCTGCTGCCTCCAGTTGGGGGCTGAGATAATCCATGCACCCTGTGGCAGGCATCCCGATGTGCCTGCCACGTAGTGCAGGGATGAACAGATTCTCCAATTTGTCTATGGGAGTTGGGCTTCGGCCGGTTTACGGCTGCAGCACAGGCTTCCACAGACAAATGGGAGAATGCAACTGCACCATGTGCGGTTACATTGTAATGCGGCCATTGGGACCACCGACCAGATGTTGGTCGGTCCCAATTCTGCAACGGTTTCAGGTGGACATGAGTCTGTCCAACATCATAATTAGGCGAGTTGTGCACAAAAGAGTTTGGAGGATTATCTGGAAAGTAGTGAAGACAACAGGGAACACACAGCACTGGCAAACTGTGGTATGACAATTGGCTGAATTGGTATTTCTTGCCAGTGTCTCAAAGATTAGCATTTTGTTGGTGTAGGAGTGAAAGAGGAGGCCCACATAGTCTTACTTCTACTTGTCATCCATGTTTCACTGAGGGCTCTGTGAGAGGGGCTACTCGTTGTGGAAAGTGCAGGAGAATCACATGATCCACAATGGCAAAGCATCAGATCAGTCAAGTGGGATCAACATGCAAAGTGAACCTTTGTCAGCCATGTCAATGATATCAGCTCTTATGCTGATGTGTGAGGTTTTAGTGATGTATTTTGGGCAAAAAATGTGTAAGTATTTTATTAGTCTCCAAGTGAGGGTGGAGCTGAGCAGTGGCTAATACTTCCATTACTTTAGTAAGCCATGAGAGGCTGAGTTGGGACAGCAGTTGTTAGGGTCAGGAGGGTGAGAGTGGGATGGTTTCTAAGAAATAAGGATCTGAGAATCTTCCTACCATTTCTATGCCAATGAGCATGATATTAGAAAAATGTACATATTACTGTTTGATCCAGGCATTACAAACTTAGTGCGAGTTATATTTACTTTTTATGTTGCTTTGCAATCAAATTTGTAGTTGTTAATATTTATTGACCCTCCTCAAAATTGTAACAATTCTTTCATGTTTCTTATGTCTATGCACATTTTTTATTTATTCAGTTGTGATGATGTATTTGTTAAACAATTTAAAACAGAGCTGTTCTTGGTTACAGTTTAGGACAGCAAAGTACTCTTAGATTACTTAATTATCCCAAAAAGAAAATATTTCATTTGTTACTGTACCAATAACCATTTCATGTAGCACTCTGCATAATATTTGTACCTTGTGCAGGCAAGACAATTGCAATGTTTTATCACTTTCATGTAGCTGAACCTTCTCCAACCACCAGGGAGACCTTGCCAACATCTACTCATTTCTTGTCTTCCTCAGCTTTCTATCAACAAACCTGCTGCTGGCCTGCTGTCTTTTCATCGGGTGATGCATGCCATATGACACTGGGCTTATGGAAGAAAAAAGAAAGCTGCTTCAAGTCACGCTAAATTCTCATTCTCACGTAGACCTTCAATGGCATCATGTCCATTGCATACATTTAAACATATTCAACAGAACAGTGTGTGAAAGTTGAGATTTTCAAAAGAAGGGACTGATAGGTTTGTTTATTAAAAATTTAAGCAAAGTAGATTATTTCTAAAATGTAAGAAAATGTTCTAAAATAATGCATGAAAGAGTATGGTAAATATTACTCACCATTTCTTACATTGAAAAATACGGTGTCTGAAAGCTAAGCCAATTAAAAAGTATCATATGTTCTTATACTTCAATTAGGAAGGATAAATAAAGCTTACCAAACATTCTGTTTTTTTAATAGATAATACTACAATGATTTTGGTACTATCTAAAAAACATCCGTTTACAGAATCGGCCAAATGATCGTTTGTGCCTTTTTGAAGATCAATCTAATTGGTGCAAGAGAGAGTACCATGTGAAGGTGTCTGGATAAAAGCAAGAGCTAACTCAAAAGTCTTTATATTTTGACTGACTTGTGTATGCAGTTGAGTTGTTGACAGCATGAATGAATGCCCTATAGTGCCTGGCACACGTGTTTATATTTTGAATGGTAAATGTTTAAGAAAGGATTAAAACAATTTACACGTTCTGCTTCTAGCACACAAAAATCAACAGTTGAACTCCAGGTAGAAAGGGCTATGCTGTATTAAAATGCTCTAACATTCAAACTTGAGAGTAGAGTTCTGCGAAGTTGTGTCTTTTTTCCATGTGTAATTCTTGCACAAACCGTGCCTAGAATCTTACACAAAAGTGGACTTCCACTTGAAAACATGACCTTTGCAATGCTTTAAGTTATGAGATCCTGATTTCACACACTGTTCCTATGAAAACACTCAAAGCATGAAGTGCAATAAATAAATAACGGTGGCAAGAGAAAATAATGTGTCTATCTATCTGTTTTCTACAAGTTGCAAGGAGAATTAGCCAGCACAAGGTGGCTCAAGTGACATACATTCTGTTTTACTATTTCCCTGAGACATTTATGCTCCAACCTACTCTTGCATTACCAAAGCATTGTGGGCATCATAGGTGTATGACAAACATGAAATTACAGGGAATTCAACAATTAGGATCTATGCACGATTATGCACAAAATGTACTCATACTTACAAACTGGTTTTTAAAAAAAAACTGCATATAATTATGAAAGTTAGGGCCAATATCCAAGAACTGAGAAGGCTTTAATAAACACCGCATGTCAATGCTTCCAGGTTGATTATGAGATTCCTCAGACATACAAAACAGATCTGCCATTGGGGCAAAATAGTTTGCAGGGGAGACATTATGCCACAAGCCCCAAACTTTCCAGGCACCCGATCTCCTTTAGCAAAATGTATTGATACATTTGTAATTTAAAGGATGCCTGCCTGCATGATCAATCATACTTATAGGTGGTGCCAGATGCCATGTTTTCTCTCACCACGGGCTTCTTTTATTTTGATTCATAGAAACATGTGGTTATTGCATGAGGCTAAAATGGAAGAAGCATTAAGAGAGCCCTGCCTGGACCCTGGATTATGTTTTTGTACCAAGCCTCGCAAAAACGTCTGATAAGCATGCAAACAAACTACCCAAACATACAATACTACTACTTTTCATCCATCAGCCATCCATCAGCCATATTCAAACATGAACAAATATATACATTTTACATATCTGGCAAAAATGAGTGGGAAGGTGTTAGGGAAGACTTCTTGGATAAGTTCAAACAAAGGTAAATAATACATTATAGTGTAACGTATACACAGAAGTGAAATTATGAAACTATACATTATTTGGGAAGAGGGATATACATTGATGAGGATATGCAGAAAATGTTAATGCATTATATAATCAAATTATGAAGTTAGATAAAATACTGATAACATTAACAAAAAGAAAGTGAAGGAGGTTGAAGTATTTCTTGCTGAGCTTGGGTGTGTGGAAAAGTACACTTTGCATGGTCAGTCAAAAATATGTAACAGCAAACAATACAATTAAACGTTTCAAAACTAGTGAGACAGGGTGTATGTAAGATAAATGTAATCTATAATTATGGCATACTGCATACTACCATGCTTGGAAAGATAGTTTGGTTAGGTCTTTCCAATTTTTGGTGATTGGTTGAAACACTAGTGCTAGTAGTAGGTCTAAGATTTGTAAATTGAATACAAATGTGACCTAATCATCAGATAAACTTCCCAAGAATATTTTGTGAAGGAAAAAGATGCTGCAGAGTAAAAAATGTAATAAATCTGAGTCTAGACCTGCTTCCAGAAATCATGAACAATGGGACTTATGAAAAGTACATGTTTCAAATCAACATGCTCCGATGAGCATGTCCAGCATGTGTTGGGAAGGTCTGGATAACGCTTATGCAAGGTCACAGTAGGAAGGAGAAGTACATTATATATAAAGAAAAGTGTTTGTGTGGTGTTCACCACTCTAGAGGATTTTCTCATTTTGACCTAGATCTGTTTCCAGGATAGCTCGATGCTTGTTTTGTGTCTATTAGTAGAGGAATAATGCAAATAGGAGCAGGTGGGCAAAGCTTTGGGATTAGTGATCAAAAGAATGTGAAAGCTATTAAAAGGAATTACAGCTGAAGGGGGACAAGATGGAAATTGAGCATAGGCAATGGAGAGAGCATATGGTAGGAGTCCAAATTTATTTTGAAAAGTGAAAAGAAGGTATTAGATCGTACAAATGAAATGAAAGTGTTGTGATCAAAGAGTTGGTTAATCCAAATTAAGCCTTTTTCCTCTAGGATTTCCAATAAATGGGTTTATTTCTAATTAGTATGAACTTATTATGCCAAATAGTAGAATTATGGAAAGAGTGAAGATCATTAGCAGTGTATGGAGCCATAGATTCTACCAGCTTACATGATAGCTTAAGAATAGGAGTAGAGAGGGTTTATGGTTTACAAGCGAAAGATAGGAAGTCTTGAAAAGTAAATGGGATAAGAAAATTCTTCTCAATATCTATCCATATTGGACAACTAATTTCAGAGTATGAAAGCCAATAAGATGATTGTCACAGTAAAAAAGCTGTGTGGTACTTGAAAAAATCAGGGAAGTTTACACCACCCTTAGATTTTGGACATATTCATTTTAACAGTGATATACAAGGTTTTTTATTACTGCAAAGAAAGGAAGAGTGTATAGAATTAATCCCTTTGAATGATTTAAGGGTTACAGGTAATGGTATTTTAAAAATAGTATATAAAATAATGGGAACTAGCATTATTTTGATAGTGTCAAAGGGGCCCTGCCAAGATAGGTATAAGGGATGCCATATACTAGTTAATGTGATTAATTTATGAATACATGTTTCCATGTTCAATGACATTGAGGATTTCATGGAGTTAGTAAACCACAAGCCAAGATATTTAAAATGTTGAGGACTCCTCAAAAAGGTGGGTGGTAAAACATCATGCTTAAAGCTATATTTAGTCAGGGGTAAGAGTTTGCATTCATCATTATTCAGCTTATATCGGATACTAAAGTGTATGAAGTAACTTCACGTAAAAATGCAAAGACTGAGGTTTGAGGCTGTGAAAGAAATAAGAAATACCTAAGGAGAGGGTAATGGAGGTTCTACCTCAAGTACGTCCTCCAAAAGGATGCAACACAAAAGTTATACTTAAGGTTATTTTTGTGTCAACCATATCCTATTTGGTTTACTGACTACTCTTAGGTGTGGGTCATCAAAAGATTTTTGAGAAGTCATCTCACCCAAAACATATCAAGGCATGCTTCATCATTTGACGACCTCTCACACCGGGGTAGGAACAGTGCCGCCCCGGCGGGCTCAACTATGGAAAGCTAATCTATCCCTAGGAGTTCTTATAAATCTCAGATTAGGACAACACATTGGGTCCTGTGTTTTTTAAGGGGACAAAAGTAAATATAAAATACATATAGAGGTATAGTAAAAATCTTATTTATTCATCAAACTCCTCTGGTATGTTTAAAACAAAAGTCTTAAAAATAAGTGGTCGTAAAATTAAATACAACGGATCACCTGACCTAATAGTGTAATTTTTGTGTGAAAGAAATAATAACACATCATCTGCATACGCGGCTAATTTGTCCGGTGTACTATCATGTATAAAACCATGAATTTCTTGATTTTGTCTTCTTTAAGATAAAAAAGGTACCAACGCCAAAATAAAAAGAAAACTTTTTTGTTTGACCTAGGCCATCTAGAATATTATAATGACCCCAATACCATGTGTAATGGGTCCAGGAATAATCTTAAAGATAGTTGCCTGCGCTTATTATTTTTTTTAATTTTTTTTATGACATTTTTAGAGCGCGCTGTTACCCGAGGGTGTCCTGGCGCTAGCTGATCGCTTGTGGGTGTGGGCAGGGAAGTTAGTGAGAGAAAAGCCAGGTTTTAAGAGCTTTCCTGAACTTGAGCAGGTCGGGGGTCAGTCTAAGACTAGACGGCAGCGCGTTCCATGCCTTGGCGACACCTAGGGATAGACTTCTGCCTCCCCAGCGAGCTTTCCTTATTCTAGGGACGACAACCAGCCCCTGCTCGGCTGATCGCAGCGCTCGCGCTGGCTTATACCACTGGAAAAAAGGGGTCAGGCAATGGGGGCCCAGGCCATGCAGCGCCTTAAAGATCACACAAAGGGACTTAAACAGGATTCTTTTCCGCACTGGCAACCAGTGTAGCTTAACAAGGTCCTGGGAAACTGAGGTGAACTTAGGAGTGCCTGTGATCAAGCGTGCTGCTGCATTCTGCAGGATCTGAAGTTTGTCTAGGAGTCCCTGCTGGGCATTCAGAAATAGAGCGTTGCAGTAGCCTAATCGGGACATCACCAGTCCGGTCACTACTGTCTTCTTATGTTCCGCCGGAAGAAATGGCAGGACTTTCCTAATAGTTTTAAGCACGAAATGAGTGGCAGAGGATAGTGCATTGATTTGAGGCCTGAAGGACAGAGAATCGTCCATCAGGACAACCAAATTTTTTACCTTTGCCACTGGAGAGGGGGCGGACCTCATTTCTTCTGGCCACCAACGAGGTGACCAAAAATTGTCTTTTGCCCCAAACAGTAGCACCTCTGTTTTTGCCGAGTTGAGCTTAAGGCAGTTTCCTGCCATCCAGTTGCTCACCTCCCGCATGCAACAACTAAACCAATCTGCTGTGCTGTCCAGATCTCCCTGGCGCAGCGACACCACAATCTGCGTGTCGTCAGCGTAGGATGTAAGATTAAATCCGAAGGATCTGATAACTGGCGCCAGGGTGGAGACGTAGACATTAAAAAGAGTCGGACTCAGGGAAGACCCCTGGGGGACTCCGCAGGGGAGCACAAATGGCTCGGATTCGAAGTCCCCCAAGGCCACCGACTGAGTCCTCCCAGCTAGGAAGGCTTTCAGGATGTCGAGTGCCTTTCCCTGTATCCCACTGGCCCTCAACCGGTCCACCAATAGTTTATGGTGGACCGTATCGAAGGCTGCTGATAAATCAAGCAGGATCAGGGCGGCTCTACCCCCCGCGTCCAGCACCATTCGTATGTCTTCGGCTGATTTTATCAACGCCAATTCTGTGCTGTGTCCAGCCCTAAATCCATGTTGGGATGAGTCCAGCCTCTCTCCTGACCCTAGGAAGGTGCTGAGCTGTGTGTTCAGTATACCCTCCATGATTTTGGCGGGGAGGGGGAGTCTGGCGATGGGACGAAAGTTGTTTAGATCCGTTACATCTAGGTTGTTGTTTTTTTTTTAGAAGGGGCAGGATAGAAGCTTGTTTCCAACTCAGGGGAAATTCCCCCTTGCCCAGCATGATATTAAATAGGGGGGTGAGTCCAGAAGCAATGGTTGCGGGAGCCAGTTTAGAAATCGTAGCTGGGCAAGGGTCGTGAGGGGAACCAGATTTTATTCTCATAAGCCGACTCGATACCTTCTCCTCACTAATGGGGGGGAATTTGTCTAGTGATTCAAGTTTCCTGTTGGTCTCAAGGTGAGTATCAGGGGTAAGGTATGGGGCGTTGGACATGATTTGGCTGTCTAGGGGATGAAAGATTTTTTCTACCTTGTTCAGAAAAAATTTGGCTAAATCTTCACACAATTGGGACTTGGTGGTATATCTACTGGCTTAGGGGCAGCCAACGAGGACATTGTGCTGAATAGTTCTTTGGGAGAGTTAATTGCTTCTTTAATACATTTGGAGAAGAACTCACATTTAGCCTGGTGGATCCTTTCCTTATAAACTCTCAGTTCTGCATTAAGCAGTTTTTTGTTCTCCTCCCTGTAGTTTTTCCGCCACTTTCTTTCTAATTTTTTACAGAGAGTTTTGTGGTCCCTAATTTGTTCTGAAAACCAAGGAGCAGAGGGGCTGGAGCGGGTGGAACTATGGGTGACTGGGGGTGCTAGCTGCAAACATGCGGCATTCAGCCAGCTTGTGTAATCTGAGGCAGCTTCCTCCACATTACTTGATGGGGGCATAGAAGAGGATGTCAGAAGGTCTGCCAGCGTTGTGCCTTCTATATATGTTTCCATTTCCTGATCCTTATGAGTGGATTTTTGGCCTGAGTGGGTCTGGCAGGGGGGGCTGAGGTAATATTAAAATGGACTGCCGCATGGTCCGACCAGGAGACCGGCTGAACTGCCGTGACCTCTAGGTTGGGATGGTTTGAAAAAATACCATCCAGAGTGTGCCCTGCCTTATGAGTCGGGTCACGGACCATTTGTGTTAATTCAACCCCCTGTAGCAGATCTAGGAGATCCTGAGTGTCTGGGTCTGAGTCCTTCTCAAGATGAAAATTGAAGTCCCCTAGTAGTGTAAAGGAGTCGGCACAGATAGCTTCCTCTAATAAGCTACTCAAGGCTGAGAGGAAAGGTGCTTTAACGCCGGGCGGCCTATAAAGTAGGCAGCCTCTGAGGTTTGGTGGTCAGAAAGGGTGAAGTTGAAGACCATTGCTTCGTCGAGCTTGGGTACACCAGGTTTCACTATCCCTCTAAGTGATTTATGATAAATGATGGCCAGCCCACCTCCTTTTTTTCTTTCTCTGTTCGTTGTGAGACAGATATAGTCCGGAGGAGTAGCCATAACGATGTCTGGACCTGATGCTGCATCTGTCCATGACTCGGTTATAAAGGCAATCTTAACCTTGGAGTCCTGTATGAGCTCCGCCAGTTCAGTGCTATGTTTTATTAGAGATCTGGCGTTAAGAAGCAGGCATTTGGTGATAATGGATTTTTTTATTTCTAGGGCAGTATGGGGGGCCGTGAGGGAAGGTAAGGATTGCCAAAGTAGTTTGGGAAGAGTCTGCTTGCAATTAACACAGTGATGGGGGAGGGACTGCCGGTCGTCCTCCATTGCAATGGTGATGCAGCCATTGGTATCAGAGTAGCTGCCCATCGTCAATAGTGTATTGCGGTTGTAGATCATGTATATTCTTTTTGGCCTGAAAACAAACCATTTAAGGTTGTAAAAAATAAAGGGCCAATTACCTTGATCAAATTCTTTCTCTGCATCAAGAGCAATTTCTGCTAAACAATCAGAGAGATGAGAAGTATTATCAGAAATAAACCTTCTCTTAACAAAGCCTGAATAATCTTTGCCAAGAAGTCTGGGGAGATAGGATTCTAAATGTAAGGCTAAAGCATTAGGAGAAAATGTTATTATCAAGGTTAAAAAAGGGAAATGGGTCTATAATTCTTGCAATAATGAGGCTCTCTTCCTTCCTTTGAGATAAGGAAAATAAGAGCATCTAAAAAAGAACCAGCAGATCTACATAAATGTGAGAAAGAGGATATGAGAGTGTGTACATTTGGTAGAAGTAACTGAGAAAAAGTGTAACTAATTTGACTGTTAAAGCATCCGGACCCAGGGCTTTACCCATTGTAAGTATATTCAATGCAGAGTGGAGTTCCGTTTGTGTCATATCAGATTCTAAGATAATAGGATCAAGTTGAGCATCAGAAGGTTTTTGGATAATAGAAAGATATTGAAGAATTTGAGAATCAGAAGGGGAATCTTCTGGGATAAATAATGATTTGTAAAATTGGGCAAACATTTCTAGGATTTAGGAATATTTGTGTTTCAGTATATGTTGTGTTTCTATGATCAATCAAATTTCAAGTTTATGACTTTTGACTTTGAGGTAATTTGCTAACATTTGCACCAGATTTAAAAAAATCAATTGAAGCATTTTCTGTCATTAAATTTAAGTTTGGTATAAATGAGTTTTGATAAACACTCTTTTCGATTTAGGGGCATAATAGGAGTGTTCTAGCTTTTTTATTTTTGCTAGAATTTCTGCAGTATGGGCGCGTGATTTCTCTCGTTTCCTAGAAATATAGCTGTTATGTTGTCATGGAATGCAGCCTTGATTGTATCCGAAATATTATGAAACTGTAAATTGTCAGTTTGGTTAAAGTGAAAATACTCATGAAGTAAATAAGTTCAAGATGAGTTGCTAACATTGTTGTTATGGTGGACTTAGGAAGGATATCAAGTTGTACGGATACAAGAGCATGATCGGATATGAGGATGGAGTCTATGTCTGCAGAATGCAATGTTTAGGTTATATTATGTGATGTGAAAATGTAATTGCTGCAGAAAAATATGTATGTTTGTTTTCTTGAAGTGGTATCACAAAGCCTTCATGCATCTGTGAGATTTCCCGGTTTAGAGTTTGGATAAAATGTTTTGCGCTTTATTTGGGGAATATGTAACTGTAGAATTTCGATCAATAAATTAGTCAACAATTTTATTGCAATCACCTGCAAAAATAAAGTTATCATCAGGATATTTCATGAGTTGTTTGGCAAGATGAAACTAAAATTGACAATCAGTAGTAGAGAGACCATAAACATTAAATAAAGAAACTGGAACGTTATCAATTAATAACTTGGTAAACAACCAACGACCATTACCATATTCTTGGGATATCAATTGAGTACATAGTGATTTATGACAAAGAGTTATAACTCAATATCCCTTATCATCTCCCGGTGAAACGGAAACTTCACCGACTCAGCCCCTTTTTATTTTTAAAGACTCATTTTCTGAGTGGTGCAATTCTTGAATTAATGGTAAGTTAGCCCCAAGTTTTGAGAAATGGGTCAACAAACGTTGGCCTTTAATAGCGGAATTTAAACTTCTGACATTTCAAGAAACAATTTTCAGATATATATACACATCAAAGAAAAAGGCCAGACATACCATACAAGAAACTAGACAATAACTATGTAGCAAACATTATAATCAGGAAAATGTTAAAATACTGTAAGAAAGTGAAGAAAAAAAATGAATAATGTATTAAAGAAGGACAGGAATAAAAGAAAAGTAAAATGTAATAAGGAAGAAAATGAAGACTGGGATTGAAAAGGAAGAAGGTCATTAATAGGATAACGGAGAGAGAGTAAAACATTCCTGAAATATTTTTCCAAAAATGACGGGGGTGAGACCACAGGGAACAGTTGACACATCCAAACTCCAAGGGGAAAGACATAGAGGATTGCAGCGCATAAAACGGGGAATGAAGACAGGCATAAATAAGAAGACAATACATGTAGCGAAGAATCAATAACTGTTAGATCACTATATAAAATATTCATTCTGCAATACAGAAAACCTTATCACTGAGCATCAACATGAGAACATGATAAAGCATTGTTGAAACAACTACAATCATCTAAAAGAGTACATGAAGTGTCTGAGTTTAACCAGATTAAGATTTAGAAGCTCCAGGGTTATCCATATTTTCAATGTTACAAGTGACAATAAAACTCTTCAATCTAGCTGGATCCACACATGTAGTGGTCCTATTTTCATAAGTGACTTTAAATAAGCAAGGATGAAACTAACCAAAACAAGCACCAAGAGAATGAAATGTCAGCCTCGTACTGAGGAAGTTTCTGCAGCTGTCTGCAGTACTTTTATAGTCCTGAGCAAAATATAGGAGACTGCCTGACCATGAGATATGTTTAATTTATTTGACCGCTGAAAGAATGTGAGGTAGATCTGTTTACTCCAAGAAATATAGGACAACTCCTCTTGGTTGTCTAAAAGTGGATTCATTAGAAGGTTTGATGACCTAATCTGTGAGCACATTGGATGTTAAGCTAAGTTCCTTCTACCATATTCATTAGTTTAGGAAGAAAGAATTTAAAGAAAGTGAGCAGCTCAGTACCCTCAGTGCCTTCAGGTAAACTATGTATATTTAGGTTATTTCTCCTGTTTCTGTTTTCAAGTTCTTCCACTTGTTTTTGAAGAGAGGAAACTTGAGCTTGAAGAGCATTTAATTTGAGGTTAGTTGTTCCAAATGACAATATATATGGCTCAGCTGTGGTAAGTCTTTGTTCCACCTAAGGCCATCTGTCAGTAAGATGTTGTAGCTTGTCATTGGTCTCTTCCATGTAAAGTTACAAAGCACAAAGTTCCTCCAATAGAAGATACATGGATATTCTAGAAAGAAATTTAGTAGGGGAAGGCTGATAATTGTTAAGATGTTTTGGTGAATGCTATCCCAGTTAGTAGAGATGTCACAACAGAGTTCGAGAAGGAGTTGCTTTTATTGGGGGAAGCCACAGATTCTTCCATTTTATAGAACTGGAAGAAGATAGAGGCAATTTTATGAGAGGAGCACGTCAAAGGTGAATTCAATTTTATTAGTCTTCCCATTTAGAGTTGAGACACAATACCAATAAAAGTCACTGTTTATAGCAAATGTTTAAGAGCTCAGGCAAATTTTCCTTCATAAATTTGAACAAACTCATAGGCCTGTAAAAATGAATTTCAACTATGCCAAAACAACTGCATATGTGACAGACTCCTATTGTTATTTACCATCATACATCATAAACATTGCAGTACATTATAGCATGAAAATAAATGAGAATCCATACATAAGTATAGATGAGACATTATGTCAAAATAGTTGTCTAGTAAAAAATGGTGCTGCATTGTATACCATTAAGAATTGCAGATTTAAGCAAGACAAAGTCCAAATAGAAAGCTCTCTTATCTATAGTTTGTCAGCACAAAATGGGAGGCTTCAGCATTAAAAAAAGCCAAGCTAGCACCAACACATTTTATGTATGCTCCTCGTGTAGGTTACAAAATGGAAATAAGGAACTAGCTAAAATATTGATATGTTAACAATAATAATGTGATAATTGTTTTTTGAACTCTCCCTCTTCAGCGTGTTTCCTCTACTTGACTGGAGAAATGCTTGATTAGTTCAAAGTTAGTTCCATCTAAGACAAGCACAAACCTCCGTATATTATGGTATATTTAGTTGAAGGCTTGGTTTGCATTAGGCAGTATCAATTCCAAAAATAAATAAATTATAACAATTTAAAAAAAGGGTCCTCTAGGAAATAGCAATTGAAGAATATATGCCCGCAAAGCAGGATAATATAGCAGCGCAAACCTGAATAGGCTTCCCTTTGTGTCCCCAGCCTGGTCTGGCCCCAGCATGGTCTTCAAAGAAACATGCTGTGCACAACCAGCAGAAAACAAAGACAAGACGATGTCAGGCGATCAATCCAAGGTGCTCTCAAACCATGCCAGCCACCATGAGGACACACTTCAAAAACATATAATCCATTCGGTGCCATCTCGAACAGAGTCACTCGAATGTTGCTATCTTCAATGAACATCAAGCCATGCCCCCAATATTCAAAGAGAAAATCAACAGCCACCCCATTAGTAAGTGACAGTTTTGATTGGGATCTTTCAGCACACCCTAATCTAGCCTAACATTAACATTAACGCCCTTGGTTTGCCATAAATTCATGCACAGTGTCCTAGCACATATGTTCTAGGTCGACGGTGTCAGGAATTTAAATTTGTTGGACAGTACTCCATCATCAGCATTGGACATTACTTCTGCCATCCTTATGGACTACTGTCTACTAAAGGTAGAGGTGACTATTGGCACAGTCATCATGCCTGTACATCGAAAGGAACCACTGTAGGGCGCGGCACCCGTCAAATTGCAAAAGGTTTGGTGGATGGCTGCTGTCACTTGTGACCACTCTCCACCAAACTATTTTCTCCTAAAATGGGATTTTGTTTTTGAAAAACAAAATACAAATGACCTCCACACTTTTGGAGTATTCTCCTACGGTGTTGGGTTAATATTGTTTTTTATTCACTCTCACAGTCAGGTTTTTACTGGCAGTTAAGGGCAGAAAAATAGGACATTAAATCATCCACCCAAAGTGTGAGCTGTGTAATGTCCATCCTTTGAAAGCCCCTCCCTTATTGGGCTGTTGGATGATGTTTTCAGTTCACAGAACCAAGCCAATGGGGGCTATGTCATTGAAAACCTTACAGTCCAGGCATTTATATATGAGACAGAGAGACCAAAAGTTTGATGGACAGGGTACTCCTTCGCGTTACACAGACACAATTAACCTAGAATGAATTATCATAATCGACAAAAAAAGTCCTTGATTGGAGAATGCTGAATTGGTAAAAAGTGTTGGAAGTGTTGTCGAACAAGTTGTTTAAAAAAATTATTTCACATTTCTCAAGGTAAGGGATAGTGGCACACTCTCTTTTCCTAACTTTTTGACTTTACTTTTTTTATTTAGTTTAATTCTTGTTTGTAAAACCACTCAAGTACTTACTGTATGAAAATTGCAATTATGCAACCAATTACCATTAACTTATCCAAGCACATAAAATAATTGACATTTATGTTTGTTTTCCCAACATACCTGCTACAAATTTACCAAACATATAAATCCTCATAATTGTAGGTATTTATCTGAATTAATTCAAAGTATCAATGTTTTTATATTAACTGTGATATGGTGAGCTTCCAAATGTGATTCAATAAAGGTCAAGATAGCAGATGCAAACAAGTGCAATACAATAATTCTTGTAATTGGTTTAATGACATTCAGTCACAGAAACTGCAAAATCTCTCTACCCATGGGATTGCTTCTATGGGCCTTCATTCTCAAGGGTTTCACCATGCCCCGTCTTAACTTCGTATGCTGCTGCCTTAGCAACACATTATTTATCAATTATGAGCTGGTTAGTGTCTTAGGGGGCATAAGTATCAAACGATTTGTCATTCGCAAATGCTGCGATTCGCAAAAATGCAGCGTTTGCGAATGAAAAATCGCTAAACGCGATGTATGATATGTTTTCTCATCGCAAAATTTGCGATTCCTTAATTTTGCGTAAGCATTTAAGGAATCACAAATTGCGATTCCTTAAATGCTATGTATCAAGCACCAAATTTGGGCAATTACTCCTTAAGAATTCGCAAATTACCACCAACTTCAAGTTGGTGGTAATTTGCGATTTCTTTCACAAATGCACTTTTTTGCATTTGTAAAGGTGCCATGTGGTGCACATACATGCCCTTAGGTCATGTTTGTGCACCATATGCGCACACATGTTCATTTCAGGGGTGCATCAGGGTGTCCATATGACACCTTTGCACCCTTGAATTTATTCTCAATTTGCAATTTTCAAATTGTGAATCGCAAATTGAGAATGACTTCACATTCATTCCTATGGGCATCCTGGCCCATAGAAATGAATCGGAAAGTATTCCTTAATTGCAATTTTGCAATTTGCGAATCGCAAATAAGGAAGAGTAAGAAATCGCAAAGAAAATCTGATTTTCTACATACATCCCTTTTTGCAATTCTCAAATAGCGATTCTCAAAAAATAGCTATTTGAGAATCGCAAACGGGGATTTTCATACATATGCCCCTTATTCACTACAGAATCATAGATTGCATAGAAATGTCGATAAATCTGCTCCCGGGCAAGTGTATATAATTAATCCTTAATGTATTCAAATAAAATCCAATGTGCAATGACTATTATTAAATATGGATAAGTACCTACATACTTTTAACTGGTGATAATAAAAAGTGCTGTACAAGCTATGTGCTATGTTGAAGGTATCATACGTTCTTCCTAAAATAAATTTGTACCTTTCTTATTTTTTCTTATTCAATCAAGTATAGTCAACCTAGGAGCAAAGGTAGTGAAGCTAAATGCAGCAGAAGGTAAACAGCAGCAAAAGCAGCCACACCCACTTGCTAAATATGTTCTCAAAGTAGGATTTATTTTACCACAAATTACTCTTAATTATGAGAGCTGGCTAAATCACACTATTTATCTGTAAATTCAGAGAATTCCCGAAATTACTCTGATTACTCTGGCATAATAAAAATTACTCTCAGGCCTAGTTTAGACAAGACACCTTCTACATATGTTATTTCCTCAAGACTAAACTATTGCTTAAGGACATGAACCTCTAGAACACCAGCTGATAGTGAACAATGGTGAAACCACAAATAGTCTCTACACAGGCATACATGACACCAATTTGTCTTTATAGACATTTATGGCAGGTTTCTTGTAGTTGCCACCACAGATGTCCTTACAGCTCTTAAGACATTTGGCAATGCCTGCACCAAACATTATTTTACGTCATAACATGTGCATCTATTATCAAATTGAGTCAACAAATTTCAATAGATGTTCACAACCTCCAAATTCAGTTTCTTCATTTCATCAAAATATGTCACCTTCGTACTGTCAAGGATGACAGAATGCTTAATTGTCTTGGCATGTTCATAATGGGTGCTTAAGTCTCCCTGCTGCCCGATCAGAGTCATGTCTCACAGCAGTTGCGGAGTGCCTATTGGGCTAAAAGGGCTTCAGGCCCCCAGCTCATCTTCTTTAGCTCGGGCTGCAAGGTTCAGCTGACAGCATGCAACAAACTTTCTGATTTACGTTCACTAAAATTCAAGAGACATAACACCAGCCAAATGCAGTAAGCCTCTAAAAGGCTTCATCAACCCTCTCTGCCACTGCCCCCCACCTTTTCTTTTCTTTGGGATGGACTGCCATCAAGGTGATGGCCTTGCCTGAAGGCAGGGATTTCACCTCAGCACTGTTAAAGTGCTGTGCAGCATGGGGTGAGAGTGGGAAGGTGTGCCCCGGATGAGGAAAAGGAAGGCCAGTGCAGGTAAAGCTTTTCCTTTGTAAAGCAATTCCTGCTGGAGTCATATACCAGGGTTTGCTGTCTATGCACTGGCAAAGAAGCAGAGGAGGCCCATGCAGAACGAACCCAGGAGGCATTTAACCCTCAGCTGCACACAAGACCTTCGGGAGGGGCTGGATGCCAGGACGACAGTGCTGATGATGAATCCAACGGGAACACGCTACCTTAGCACAGGAGTGCCTACCAAATCTACATTGCTGAATCCTTCGTCGCTGAAGCCCTGAGCCTGTCTTCCTTATCAGGCTGCCACGGACGCTGCTCCTTGCCGCACCCACTGCGCGGGTGCCGCTGCGTGTCTCTCTCATTGGGAGAGTGCGCCTGGCGGACTTGGGGGCAGTGAGGCGGTGAGTCATCGGCAGGGGTGAAGCGCGGCAGGGACTCGCCCTACCAGGAGTCCCTGCGTGGCCTACCAACATCCGGCCAGGGCCCCCTGCTAGCCCCGCCCCCGCCCGGCAGAGTGAGTGGATAAAACAGATTTCCACCCGGGGACAAAGCGGGAACACGCTACCTTAGCACAGGAGTGCCTACCAAAATACATTGCTGAATCCTTCGTCGCTGAAGCCCTGAGCCTGTCTTCCTTATCAGGCTGCCACGGACGCTGCTCCTTGCCGCACCCGCTGCGCGGGTGCCGCTGCGTGTCTCTCTCGTTGGGAGAGTGCGCCTGGCGGACTTGGGGGCAGTGAGGCGGTGAGTCATCGGCAGGGGTGAAGCGCGGCAGGGACTCGCTCTACCAGGAGTCCCTGCATGGCCTACCAACATCCGGCCAGCGCCCCCTGCTAGCCCCGCCCCCCGCCCGCCTTCCGGGTTACTTAAGAAGGAGCAGAGACCGCTCTGCGGGACACGAGCGGGACGCCCGGAGCTAAGCCCGGGCAAAGGGCGGGCCCTCACAGGCCAGAAGAGGCCGGGCCGGGCCACCCTTCTTAAATCAGTAAGGTATTTAGCCATTGCCCGCATTGTGCACTCTATTCTTATATCTTACCGAGTGCCATATCTTGCAATTACTCCAATACTGACTTTGTCATTTACCTGCACATCCTTTTTTTTTTTGGGTGAATCAATACAGTATGAGGAGGGGTTTGAAACCTGGAAGAATGCCTGTTCTCCGATCAAAAACCAAACAAAAGGAGTCCAACCCTCAATCGGTCCCTACCCTTACTGCAATTGACATTATGTTACAACAGACTATAGGGGCAGTATCTTCTGCTATAGCCAGCACAGAAAGGAGGCTATCTTTGCCCCCAATAATACTCGTGCACGACTCTCAGGAGGCAGCAGTTGACACCACGGCTTTATCTCTAGATGCTACTGATGATCTGGACTTAAGCCTTGGAGTCACTGCCTCTTTTGCTGAGCTCCCTTGCGGTCAACCTCCTACCGAGTTATCAGGGCCTACTGAAAACACTCTCCCTGATACTCCCACAAGGGATATTGAAATGCCAAATAATCCAACTGCAGGAAAAGAGAGCACAAGCATCTCAAGTAGCGCCCACAAGAGCAAGAAAAAATCTAAAGCTAATGTACGCAATCACAATTTAGTGACTCCAACTTTCAATTCCTCACCAGGCATACCTTGTTGGGTGGCAAACATGGTAGCTGACCTGAAAGCCGATCTTGAGGATACGATTATAGCACACATCAAGCCCCTTATGTCAAAAATTGACAGACTGACATCATTAGTCAATACTAAAGGGTTTGGGTCAAATAAGCAGAGTGGAAACACGGGCATAACATCCCAAGTGGGCACTAAAGTGGGGACATCGGGGGGACCTCCCAGCAAACCAACAAAGGATGCTCCTTCTAAACCCAAACCAGCCCCAGCCAATTTAGCGTCAACTATGCAACATCCGATCTACACTGGGAAGAAAGCTTCGAATGCTGTCTCAAATTCTACTACTTCTTCTATCCCGCAGCCCCAGCAGGCTTCTAGCATAAGCAAATCTCCCAAACAAGGAGGCAAGGACGAACAAAGTACTGGGAAATACACAACACCAGTCCCCATACCTACTACAAACAAAGAAGCAACGTCTAAACCAACTCGCTTCAGGACACTCAATCTACCATCAGAAGCAGCACCCTTTGTGGTGGTATTGACGGGTGTACCACCGCTGAAGGAAGGAAGAAGGGAATCCTTTGTTGAGATAAAAAATAAATGCGCTCAATGGTTACAGATAAACCGACCTCTACCCCCACATATGACTGGAGAAATACTAGCAGTCAGAAGAGGAGAGTGGATAGGCAGGAACATCAAAACAATAGCAGGGGATTTTATAACTATTAATTTCAAGAACCCAGCAGTAGTGAACTATATCTGCAGTGCACATAACAATGGAGATAGCACCAAAATTCACCCACTCCCCCTCTCCTTTTTCTATCCATTGGCTCCTAGACAACATATTCCGAGGACAGATCTACCAATTAATAGAGCATATTTACAAGCTCCACACCATAGTTTCCACCAATGGCAATTACCTTGGCAGGGCCCTCCTGTAGCCGACCCCTTCTTATCCCAGTTTGCACACTGGAATAGGTTTTGTGCTCTTGAAGATGTAGACTGACTCACTCCTGTAGCAACCAACATTCCATCCTTGGACCCGAAAAGGGGGGAGGTGACATCCACGATAGATAGTTTACAGTCCAAGTGCTCTAATCCTATAACTATCATAGCTCCTAGTAATACCCAGCCAATTTCCTACAATCACAAAAGTAACGGACTAAGACCTCACTCTAATACTAATATTAAAAATAATCGTAACTTTGATAAGGACCCTTTAAAAATCCTTAGCTGGAACCTTGCAGGGATCCATAGGAAACTGGGTCTGCCAGAATGGAATGACCTGATCGATGCGCACAAAATTTGCCTGTTCCAGGAGACTTGGAGCATCGAACCACTCCATAGGGTAGGTTTTGTAACTTACTTTATACCCGCAGAGAAAGCAATACGGGGGAGGGTAATAACTAACCTTGAGGCACAACTTAGGCACAACTTAGAGACCATGTTGAAGGTGACCATATCCTAGTAGCGGGCGATTTTAACTGTACCTATGAGCCTCTCCCTATGGTTGATATTCCAGACCTAGATGAGGATGTGAGTAAATGGGGTATTCCACCACTAACCATCCCTCCGATAAAAAGATGGTCCCGAAATGCTATTCAGTTAAATGCGATAGCTTTAGAGTTCGGCCTAAGAGCTACCAATGGCCGCACTTTGTCCGACCGCTTGGGTGCTCCCACATTCAACCGAGTTAACCAAACCTCTAGGATTGACTATATCCTATTGGATCTAAAACTGTGGGGACTGCTGCAAGACATGATAGTTATACCTACAGTCGAAAGCGACCATAACTCGCTATCCTTAACTTTATCTAATCCCTGGTTAACCAAAACAACTGTGGCCCCAGCCAAATGTGCACATAGCACAATGGTTTCCTCCTGCGGTAGACGCCTAAAGTGGTGTAAAATCTCTGCTGATGCGCTTAAACTCTCTATTATAAACGATGTATTAAAGGCCTCACAAATAGAACTAGATACTACCAACTTGGATTTGTTAGCTGAAAAAGCTACACCCATTTTTGAGGCGGTCGTAAAATCTATTGGGGAGGTATTCTTGGTAAAAGGCTCCGCAGGCAGGAACCTGCCCAATCATAAATCCAGGGGAAAGCACGACTGGTACACGTCATCATGTAGGAGGGCAAAGTCTCTCTTAATAGAGGCTGTTAAAAGTAAATCTCAATCCCTGATCAAGGCGGCTAGAAAAGATCATAAGAGAATATTGACACTTGCAAAAAGAGAATGGGAAGAAGAGTACTGGCGTGTACTTAAAGAGGCCAGCTCTAAAAAAGATCCAAAATGTTTCTGGGACACAATCAGAACCAGAAATAGACCAGACAGCGATCTTATAACTTGTAGCATCCCAAGTCAGGCATGGGTTAGCCACTTTCCAAAACTATACACTCGTCAAGCTGACCCCACTGACATTTTTGCCCCTCACGCTGCTGAATGGAAGGAATGGGCTCCAATTAGGAGCCAACTGGAAGGGGAGCCCCAATTTGAAAGACTCGACTTCACTTTAAAGGAAGTCGAGTATGCCATAAGTACCATCATTCCCCAAAAAGCTGCTGGCCCGGATGGCATTCCTGGGGACCTTTTGAGATCAGACATCCCGAGGTGGGGCAAACTTATACACTGTTTACTCACCGCCATTTGCAGGGGAGCTCCAATTCCTTCATCTTGGAGGGGGGCGGAGGTTGTTCCCATTTATAAAAAAGGTGCCAGGGAAGACCCGTCCAATTATAGACCTATCAGTCTACTTGACATTAGCCAAAAAGTAGTTGGTAAGGTTCTACTGATTGGAATCTTAGACTGGATAGACGAAAACAAAATCCTTTCGGACTACCAGGCAGGATTCAGAGTGGGAACAGGCACAATTGAGCAAGCCTTTAGGTTGATGATGGTGTATTGGAAGGTTGTGGTCA
The DNA here is from genome assembly GCF_964261635.1 of Lissotriton helveticus. NCBI lineage: Eukaryota > Metazoa > Chordata > Amphibia > Caudata > Salamandridae > Lissotriton > Lissotriton helveticus. The sequence goes on along the minus strand of NC_136069.1, from coordinate 596,458,450 downwards.
TAGGCAAGGGCAGTCTTTACCTCGCGTTTATCGATCTAAAGACTGCCTTTGACCTAGTACCGAGGGAAACTCTATGGAGAGTCCTTGATGACATGGGGATGCCATCCAATATTCTCTCACTACTCGTTAGGCTACATGAAAAAAGTTTTGCTCAGATAAGGCGGGGACCAGAAGGCGAAAAAACCAGCAGTATCCCAGTTGAGAGAGGGGTCCGCCAGGGATGTGTTCTAGCTCCCACCCTTTTTTCCCTTTACATCAATGGGGTGGTCGAGCACCTTCAGAAACATCCCTCAGATGAACCATCCCTGGCTGGAGAGCGTATACCGACCCTTCTCTTTGCGGATGATACGCTGCTAATATCTAAAACTCCAATAGGATTACAAAGACTACTAAACAACTTCCAATCCTTCTGTTCCAAGCGAGGCCTGGTAATCAACACTGACAAGACTAAATACCTTGTGTTGAACCCACCCTTGAAAACAGTACACCCGCCTACCCTGAATGCAGAACCTCTGGGGAGGGTAGAAGTTTTCGACTACTTGGGCATTCGCTTGTCTCACAAAATGCATTGGGGCCCACACCTTGACAAGATGTTGCTGAACCACAAGAGAATAACGGGAGCCCTGCTGAAAGAACAACGATCTTGTGTAATTAGACCCATAGCTGCGGTCCTTGAAATCTACGCAGCTAAAGGGCTGAGCTCTGCTCTCTACGGGGCGGAGCTATGGGGTTCTTCTATCACCAACGAATTGCCAAAGTCCGAGAGGAAATTCTGTAGGGCGATTATGTCACTCCCGCAAGGCACTCCTATGGTGCCATTAATGCTGGATCTAGGCTCTCGCCCCATTGACGACCTAGCAAAATTACGTCCACTTTTGTTATGGGCACGCCTCTGGAGAGTCCAGGAACTTGGTAAATATGCGGAGGGCCTCTCAGAAATCATGTCTCTACCAGGGTGGCACAAAATTAAATGGCTGAGAGACATGAAGACTTTGTTATTTAATTTGGGCCTGAAGGAAGCCTGGACAGATAGATCCTCTCCCCCAAAAGCAACCCTCAAAACTCTTTACTGGAACTGGGTTACATCACAAAGGAATTCCAATGAATCCCTGGGCAGACTCACCGAGGATTTTCTGAAATTCAAGGACCTACCGTAACGGGAACTGTACTTGGACATTATTGAAAAACCTTTTGATAGGGCCCTTTATTTTAAATTTAGAGCTGGAACTCTCCCCCTGCATGCCTTTTCATCACGGTGGAAATCCCCTGCGCAAACCACTGAATTTTGCCCAGTATGTACAAACAGACCAGAGACAGTGGCGCACTTCATGTTTGAGTGCGGAGAGTATGCCCTGCCTAGGAAGAAATGGCTCAAACACTTGTGTCGCCAGTTGGGCACTAGACGTCATGTGGAGGCCTTACGCATACTAATGTCTGACAGCCGCACCTTGTACGCTTGTGCTCTAGCCAAGTTTTTAGCATGGGCCTGGTCTATTAGAGCCAAAAGGCTTAAATCAATTGTTTAATTCTTTTTTAAATGATTTATGGAAAGCTTTTTTTTTTAAGTGAATAGCAATATTTTTTAAAGTATTTGGACACAAATTTTTTTTTGCATATTTGTTCTTTCGTGTTGTTTTTATTGTAAAGCTTTTATGATAAATTTTATCGAAATAAAGCCTTTTTTTGACTTTTGACTTGAATCCAACTCCAGAGAATACTATCGAAAGGAAAGGCAGCAAGTTTTCAAGAGCCTCTTTACTTGCTTTGTGAGGGCTGGGGCACATAGGATCTGCACCAGCTGAAAAGGTGGTGATTGTAACTTTCTGGTCAGGGTATTATTGCCAAGTTTTGTGTTTTTGCGAAGAATACATAGCCTGGAATTTGACCTCAGTCTTTTAAAGCACAGCAAATGTAACACACTATAATCAAAATGTAAATGCATTTTTATTTCTCATACACCCTCTGAATATCAGCACAGTTATTTGGGGTGCCGCTGTGCAGCACCCCACACACCCCGACTTCCAGAGCCTATGAATTAAAGTACCATACTTTAATGGCTTTACTAGCAAGAAATGAATATTTGCTAGTGCTAGAGTTTGTTACAAAACTGCAAATGGGCATATTGCAAAATCTGAAATTCCTTCAGTGTCTTAGGGGTGGATTTGTAGATCATACATGTGCCTTACGCCCCCTTTTTTGTGTGAATGATGTCGTTGGCCAGGTTTGGTTTTTCAGAGAGTAGCATGTTATATTCTGGCCTCTTTTGAACCAGTTTCATGAGCTTTTTATTAAAAAAAAGGGGTTATTGCAACCATTCATATAATATTATTGTACGACATTATAATGCATTTGAGTGAAACTTTGGGGTCGATTCCGATCCAGTAAAATCACCGTCCGTACGACTCGCATCCGGAGCCGTTTCCGTACGACTCGTACATACGCCATACCACCCGACGAGTACGATCCCGACTGGTGTACCAGGACGCGAGTCGTACGGTCCACATCAGGTAAGGGCGATCCGTACGGAAAAGCTCACATTCACATACACACCGTACAGCGCATACACCCCATGATCGCAGGGGTAGGGCGTGTACCCCTGCGATCATGGGGGGTACGCGCCGTACCCCTGCAACCACGGGGTGTACGCGCCGTACACCCAGCGTACACGGGGTACGCGCCGTACACCCAGCGTACATGGGGTACGTGCCGTACCCCAGCGTACATGGGGTACGCGCTGTACACCCAGCGTACATGGGGTATGCGCCGTACCCCAGCATACATGGGGTACGCGCCGTACCCCATGTACACTGGGTGTACAGCGCGTACACCCCGTGGTCGCAGGGGTACGGCGCGTACCCCTGTGATCATGGTGGGTACGCGCGGTACCCAGGGGGGGCCGTTCCGTACCTGTTTCGGGGCGAACTCTGCTTTTACGGCAGTTTCCAGCTCCCGTAGAAAAAGGGTCGTACGGAGCATACCCAACACGGATCGTACTTGCCGGGTCGTAAAAAGCAGCCGTGAACCGTACAAACGTCGTGTACAGCGGGTTCCGAGGGCGATTTGTACGGGAATTCTATTCGTACGGTCGCTGGTACGATTCGTACAGATAGCTGCATTGGGTGTGGATCGTACTACGCCGTTCGTACGGGGACGGCTACGGGTACGATTCGTACGGAAAAAAATGCTCCGTATGACGATTCAGAGCGCTTTTTACCAGATCGGAATCGACCCCTATATTGCAAGATGAACAAATCACTTATGTCCATGTTATTATATAAATAGTTGAAATCACCCCTTGTTGTACAATTTAATGCTCATACAACTGTCTCAAAACAACAGAGACTGCAACATCCTTCTCTCTCAAAAAGCAAGGTTGGCCCAAAAAATTGTTCACATATAAAAGGAGACATTTGACACGTGTCTTGGACTTGTCCTTCCTCACAGACTCAAAATGTGTCGTTTTGAAGTGTAATGAACTCTAGGAGTAATAAACATATTTTTTTTTACCGTAAATCCATTAACGCATGGTACTTCAATACATTGGGGTAAATTTGCAAGAAAGTGGTTAAGCCAAGAAGGCTAAAGACATGCTTCGTCACTTTTTTTTTTTTTTTGAAAACTTTTTATTAATTTTAAAACAAGAAAACAAAAGAACAATACAAAACAAGGCAGTACATTAAAACGGGTCATCACTTGGCCTGTGGGGGGGGGGGGTGCATAGAGAGATCAAGCGGTAGTGCAATCAATAATGGGGGGGGGGAAAAAGAGGGGGGGAGGGAAAGGGGACCAAAATATACACAAAAACAACTATCTTCCTGCGGAGGAAACGTCAGGTTGGGAGGAAGACAAATTATCATCAAATTCTGACATTGGGGGAGTACAGATATCTCCACGGTATGCGTTCCATTGGGTCCACACTTTCCCCCATTTGCCTGGTTTGCCGCGGGAAACATACACAGTTTTTTCTCGAAACATGCACCAATCCATGTTTTGTGTCCACCCCAGAAGTGTCGGAGGCTTCTGAGCGCCCCACAATTGGGCAATATCACGCTTGGCTACCATGTTGCCCAAGGTAACCCAACGGAGCTGCGCTTGATTGTAGTCATTCGGCTCCCAGACATTCAACAAGCATCTTCGAGCTTCAGGCATTAATCGCACTCCCGTGACCTCACTCATAACTGCATGCACAAAGTTCCAATAACGTATCACAGCAGGGCATTCCCAGATAATATGAAGGAACGTAGCCAACATACCGCATCCGCGCCTGCACAATCCATCCATCGAAAATCCCATTCGAACCAGACGCGGGCCAGTCACATACACCCTATGCAAAATCTTTAGTTGAACGAACCGAAGACGTGCCGGGATAGCCACTTCCTTCGGGGAAGAAAGAGCAGACTGCCAATCCTCATCATCGAGTTCTAGACCATCTCTGGTCCACAACCCTCGAAGACTATCTAGTAGATCAGTCCTGGTATTGATCAACTTTTTATAAATCAGCGAGATCGTGCTATCAGGAACGTGACCATCCAGAATCCGATCCTCGAGCGGGGATGCCTCCGGCACGTCCGAGCCAAGTGGAAAAACAGACAAGACCGCATGCCGGACCTGCGCATATCTGAAGAATTCCTTATCATTCAGCCCATACTCAACTTTCAATTCCTCAAACGTCTTGACCCTGCCCTTGATCCACACGTCATCTACCCTACTGATCCCGATCATGTCCCACCGATCAAATCCCTTCGATTGCCAAAGGGAGCCCAGTTTATCCGAAGCATATAGTGGGGTAGCCCGGGTCGGTCTGTCGGCCCATCCCGTGGCCGCCGTAGCTCTACGCCACACCTGCACTGCTGTTTTGGTGGGGCCCGTGAGAGGTGCGCCAGCTGATTTCGCATATAGAGCCCTATCGTAGTCCCCACCGGGTAGCAACCATCTATCCATCGCAAAAGCCGGATTTAGTGGGGGAGTGTAGGTGCCATGATTGATGGCCCCCAATTGAGAGGCCCAGTAATAGCGACGAATGTCCGGGAGAGCAATGCCGCCATCGTACCAAGGGATTGTAAGCTTCGAGAGGGCGATGCGAGGACGGCCCCCCCATCACAATTGCCGCTGTAGACTCTCAATCTCACGAAAATAATCCGCTGGCACTACATCAAGCGTGTTTTGAAGCGCATAAAGGAATCGGGGGAGTGACATCATCTTAAACAACGCAGCTCGTCCCAAGGGAGAAATGGGGAGTCTGCTCCAAGTCCCGACATCCGCCCGAAGGCGTCTGAGAGGGTGCAGCAGATTGCGCTCATACCGAAGCGTGGGGTCCAAGGTGACAAAGATTCCCAGATATTTGAAACCATCTAGTGCCACCGGAATAGGACAATCACGGGGCAGGAGAGGAATGTCACCGGAGAGAACATAAACGCAAGATTTAGACCAATTTATAACTAAGCCGGAATTTTTACGGAAAGAAGTCAAAACGTCGAAAAGGACAATTAACGACTTTCGGGGCGATGTGAGGTACAAAAGGATATCATCGGCATACAGAGATACACGGTCTTCAAATTCCGGAGACCATCGAATGCCCTTCATGGATGGTTCCCATCGCAGCCAAGCCGCCAGTGGCTCTAAAGCAAGGGCGAACAAGAGTGGGGACAGCGGACAGCCCTGGCGCGTACCTCTACCGAGAGCAAAGGAGGCCGAGACACGTCCATTTACCACTACCCGGGCTAAGGGATCAGCATAAAGCAATCGAACCCAACGGATAAAGGCGGGCCCAAACCCGAATTTGGAAAGGACCGCCCAAAGATAGGGCCATTCAATCGTGTCAAACGCCATGGTGGCGTCCAAAGACGCCAAGATGGCCGACACTCTCAATGTCCCCGCTCGCGCGAGGACTCCATGCAATCGCCAGCTTCGTCACTTTTGAAATGCAGGGTTGCACCATATTTACTATAATATGATGCAGCCCACCATTTCCCCTTGCACTGGTGCTAAATTTAACTACCTAGCGCCAACGCAGGCACCCTTGCACCATAGTGCTGTTTTGTAACTTCTTTGTGTGCTGCTTAATGCACCACACATAGAAGTTGCAAAACTGCATTTTTTATAGTGATTGTTTATGTGGAGGAAGCGGGACCTTCCTGCAAATAAAGAACCATTGGCGTTTTGCTGTTTCCATGTGTGCCGCCTAAGGAAGCACACATGGAAAGAGCAAAAACTAGGAGAAATAAAGTATTTCTCCTCGTTTCGCCTTTCAAGACCAGGTTTTCCTTTTTCTTAATTTTGACGCTGCCTACTTTTTACGCTGCTCTTGTAAGTAGGAGGCAGAGTCAAAATCAATGGGTGTTGCGGTGGAAAGCACACCACAACACCCATTGCGCGCCGCTTTCATGCTAAGTGTAGCATGAAAAGGGGCCTTATTTACAAGGCAGCATTAAGCCACTTAACATGGCTTAACTCTGCCTTGTAAATAAGGTGAAGCTCCTATTGCCATCCCAATGTCACTAAAAGTGACTTTGTGGTGGCGATAGGGGCTTGTAAATATATCTGGAAGTAGAGCTGCGTGGAGTGCTGCAGCATCCCCAAAATAACCATGCTGGAATTCAGAAAGTGAAAGATAAATAACAATGCCTTTCATTATGATTGGACATGTTACATTAATTGAGCATTAAAAGTTAGAGGCAAAATGTCAGGATACATCTTCTGTCAAATTGGTGCTTATTCTTCTAATATGGAGATTGGCGTTTGCATTTCTTTCTCTGACTGTTAAGAGTGGGAGGATTTTGCAAAGTGAACTATGTCACAATCTTGCAGAGGTATGGGAAATATAGTAAAACCTGTAAAATGTGATTATTTTTTTCTAACACTTCAAAATTTTAATGACTGCAAATGAACTGTGCAAAATTTTCAATATATAGCAGAAGTTAGGAAAGAACACATGTAGTGCATTTTTTAATTGATGAAAACAAAGATTTTAATTCAATCAAAACAAATGAAGGCACTTTACTTGATGATGTACAAGTGATAGATATTGTGAAACCTGATTTCCACACATTATTGTTTAAGTACTAGATATTTCAATCAGTAAAACTTCATGTCTCTTCAAATTTAGTGTCCATTTCAATAGAAAATGTAGTGTCTGTAAACAACAGGGTGCTACCACACCATTTCTTAGTAATATATGTGCACTAGTGTGCTGCAAAATGTATCAATGGCAACATAAAAAATCCTGACTACACTTCTGCTGAATGAGTGTGGATCATTTGCTGCACTTGTTCATTTAACATGAAGCTTACATTTTCCACAGTTGCTATGACTTCAGTGATGTAACACTGATGTCAGGCCCCCACTCTGAAAATTGTTCCACCACCATTGCTTTAGTGCAAATGAAGGGAATGAACCCAAGCATTTCCATAATTCACCAGGGTGTTAAATTACTGCCGTGGAGTAGTTCAAGCTCTTTCATTTGTGATAAAGTAGAAAAACTGTGAAACTAATTATTTGCCTAGGATCAAACAATTTGGTGAAGCAAGGAAGCTGTGATTGATCTAAAGTTTTGTAGTCTCATCCCGTGCTTTTCAACCAGTAGATTAGTATCTCTTTTTAATATAAAACATCAATGCTTTGTTTTTAAATCTTGGCATATGATGTTAGAGCGTGCCACTTTTTTTTTCAGTTTTTCGCAGCACAAACTGGGTCCGAGGTCATAAACAAACCTATAAACAACAAATTCAGAGTAGTTGTACATTTCTTTTTCGAAGGGCATTAAGGGGCACATGCATCAAGCAAAATACAGGTTGCAAAGGGGCCGATTCGCAGTATCAGTTCCTTTGCGACCGGTATTTTGCCATTTGGGATGCATCAACCCAAAAGCCATTCGCAAATTAGGTAATCGCAAATTTTGTGATTACCTATTTTGCAAATGCATTTAGGGAATCACAATGTGCGATTCCTTAAATGCAATGCAAGAAGCAACCTGAGATTGTGACTTTACATTAATGAATCGCAAATTACCATCAACTTCAAGTTGATGGTAATTTGCAATTACTTAGAAAAAAGCATAAAATTGCATTTTTCTAAGTGCCATGTGGCAAACGCACATGCCCTTAGGGCATGTGTGTGTGCACCACATGTGCACACATGCATGTTTTAGGGGAGCATAAGGGTGTCCTTTAGGCCCCCTAGCACCCTTGAAATTCCATTTGCAAAATTGTGAACGCTGTCCCATTCATTCCCATGCGCCTCTAGGCCCATAGGAATGAATAGGAAGGCATTCCCTAATAGCAAATCACAATTTGCGATTCGCTATTAGGGAATGTGTAGGAATCGAAATTTATTTAGCAATTCCTACATGCATCAGGAATTGCAAGTCCTTAATAGTAATTCCTTAAGCATCGCTATTAAGGAATCGTAATTACTTACTTTGATGAATGTGCCCCTGAGTGATTTGCCCAGGATTCAAAGGATTTGGAGCCACAGCTGGCTTTTAAACCTGGTTCTCATGTTTTGGGGTTGGTATCGCCTCATATTAAAGCTTGCCTCACTTGGACTCAGGGTCCCAAGAGGAAGAACCCGAGCTGTGGTTCTATGGCTCTGGGCCCAAAAAAATAATTACCCTGAGCTAGATAGAAACAAAATGAATTCAGTCCAGGCACACACCTGGCACCACTTTCTGCCAACTGGAAGATGGATTTCATTGCAGTTTACAGACACTATCTAATGCACAGCAAACCACAGAACTGTTGGTACACAAAACAGAATAACAGCATACCCCTAGTATATTAGGGCTGACATTTTTTTATATTTCCCTCTGTGCCATATGCATATCTCACCGTCCCATATGCCAAGAACTGCTTCCAATGTGCTATCACAAGCATTTTCCAAGAGGTGCCCTTTATACCAAGAACTGCCTCCAGTATGTCAGCACCATCATTTCTCCACAGGTGATGCCAAGAATTTCCTCTGATTTGACAGTGTTAGTATTTTGCAGGGGGTTTCAGTGTTGTGCCAGTTATGCCATGGTACACCACAAAATTACATCGACTATGCATGTGTCAGTATTTTGGCATGGGTGTCCCACAAGGGAATAGCCCAAAAATTAAAATACTCCCCGGAGACGGGGAAACATGGCGGCAGCAAGCTGAGTTGCCGCGGTGCTCCGATTCCATGCTCCCGCTGCTAGCTGTCATGGAGTGTTGTGCGGTCCTGTGAGGATCGATACGATATGGCAAGACCTTGAGAAGATTTGAGCGATCTATTAGGGACCAGTTTAAGGATCTGTTAAACGTTTTTGCCCCCTTAGCAGTTTAGCGGTTCTTACTATTCTGTTTCCCCAAGGCTTACCGGCGTCTTGTCTGGCGTCTTCGGCGTCCTTCATTTCTTATGTGTTTGGAGGCGTGTTCCCTCTCTCCCCTTCCTCCTGGATCCTGGCAGGCAGCAGTGAGTGTCTCGCCGTTTTCGAGTCTCTCTGCCCACCTGCCCTTAACTCGTCCGGGTCTGCGGATTTGGTCCCGGGCCGCCCTGGAGCTCAGGAGAGGGCGGCGGTTCCGGAGCCTATTGCACGCTTCTCGCGTGGCAAACAACGGCTCCAGCAGTACTGGCCCCGGCGTTATCTGTGAGGAGACACTGGCTGACGCTGACGCTGAGGCAGGATCGGATTCACTACAGGAGCCTAAGGTGTTTTTGGGGGGTCCACGGGGCCCTGCCGCTAAGATTTACGGTGAGGCTGTGGTGTGCCCTGAGATTGATATCAATTCCTCTAGTGGTGCACCAGTATTAATACCAAAAAAAAGAGGTAAGCGTGGTTGCAAGAAGAAGGGCTCTGGGTATAAGAGTGCTAATGTCAGCCTTGGTGAGAGTGATTTAAATTTAACATCTGCATTACCTGTTAAACCACTTTTCAAGCCTCTTTCTCTGAGATTAAATGTATCTGCTAGCCCGGATTCTGGAACAATAAAAACAAAGAAGACCTCTTCATATTTGAGTGCAGAAATCTAAGCTAAGTGGGCAAAAATGTGTAAAACAATAAAGGGCCATAACCTAGCTATCAGTGCTGGGTCCAAAATCACACCATCATTGCGTTCTTACTTTAAAGTAATTCCACAGGTATTGCACCTCTCAGAAGATCAGGCCCTGGCTCAGCCTGCTCCTTCGGAGTGTCAATTGCTGGACTTAAGTGGGGCTGGTAGGACTAATGTTATGGAGGTACCCCCTTTCCCTATTCCTGAGGTTGGTCTTAAGACAGATGCAGTGGTCACAGAGAGCGGCCCGCCCACTCAGGCAGTTGATAAAGTACTTTTGCACTTCACGTTGTTAGAAGGGACACGTACAGAATCAGAGGGAACGAAGGCAGAGAAAGCACAAATGGCGGATGCCTTGCAGGAAGAGCCCTCGCGGAGAGATAGTGACGACTCTATGACTACCTCTTTGCAGTCTATGTTCCTAGCTCTGTCCGCAGACATTAAGAACGGGTTTGATGCATCAAAAGCAAATCAATTAGAGATAAGAAATTTCTGTGAATCTCTAGATAATAAAACCGATGTCCTTAATGCTAGATCAACAGCACTTGAAGAGACAGTTGCGGGACTATCGCTACACCTAGATCAGGCCAAAGGCGATATCATTAAGCTTAAGAGAGAAGATCTTCTAATGGCCGAAAGGATGGAAACTCTGGAGAACAACGCTAGGCATAGTAATATCCGTATTTTAAATGTTCCAGAGGGAAACGAGGGGTCCGACATTAAACAGTATGTGGTTTCCCTTTTAAGGGAGTCACTGAGTTTGGCGGAGCTACCTGAAGACCTGGCCAAGGACATTCAAGGCATCCACAGGGAGTCTTTTAGGAAAAACCCTCAAAGAGATAAGGGTTCGCAGCCTTGAACTGCAAACCTTGTTGGTGGGTTTCTGGTCCTTTCGTTGTCCCCGGACTGCTGTGCCATTGGAGAGTGAGGAGCACCGACAAACCGGGATTTCATCGCCGCTGACGGGGCCGGGACTGCGAGACCCAGGGTGCATAGCGCTTCATCACCACAGCGCACCTGGTGTCTCTTCCCGCCCCCAGCTCCCGTGCGGCTTGTTAAGGCTCGCGGCCCCCGCTCCGCGGGCGCCGCTCGCAGCCTTGAACTGCAAACCCTGTTGGTGGGTTTCTGGTCCTTTCGTTGTCCCCGGACTGCTGTGCCATTGGAGAGTGAGGAGCACCTACAAACCGGGATTTCACCGCCGCTGACGGGGCCGGGACTGCGAGACCCAGGGTGCATAGCGCTTCATCACCACAGCGCACCTGGTGTCTCTTCCCGCCCCCAGCTCCCGTGTGGCTTGTTAAGGCTCGCGGCCCCCGCTCCGCGGGAGCCGCTCGCAGCCTTGAACTGCAAACCCTGTTGGTGGGTATCTGGTCCTTTCGTTGTCCTCGGACTGCTGTGCCATTGGAGAGTGAGGAGCTCCGACAAACCGGGATTTCACCGCCGCTGACGGGGCCGGGACTGCGAGACCCAGGGTGCATAGCGCTTCATCACCACAGCGCACCTGGTGTCTCTTCCCGCCCCCAGCTCCCCTGCAGCTTGTTAAGGCTTGCGGGGCCCGCTCCGCGGGGGCCGTTCGCAGCCTTGAACTGCAAACCCTGTTGGTGGGTTTCTGGTCCTTTCGTTGTCCCCGGACTGCTGTGCCATCGGAGAGTGAGGAGCACCGACAAACCGGGATTTCACCGCTGCTGACGGGGCCGGGACTGCGAGATCCAGGGTGCATAGCGCTTCATCACCACAGCGCACCTGGTGTCTCTTCCCACCCCCAGCTCCCTCTTATAGCCACTTCTACATCCGCGCACGGGACTTAGCCCGGGGCTAAGCCCGGGCAAAGGGCGGGCCGTTTGAGGCCGTTCGAGAACGGCAGAGACCGGGACTGGGCAATCCCCTTTGCATCCCCCAATTCTATTCATTATGGCTATGCGTGAGACCAGGAATAAGAGCACATTAGCTGCTGGGACTACTGCAGGCACTAATAAAGGTACGTGGGACACCTATTTTGCAAAGGCGGGGTCTCTTCTTATTGATGAGATTACTATCTTGGAAAGACGAATATCGCAAGAAATAGACTGGGTAAGGCGATCATCCATGGGCACAATAGCGCTGGCCAGGACCCCTGAAAAGACACTGGACCCCATCGAGTCTATTATCGGGGAGAATGGAGCTAGCGGTGTGTCAGACACACCTGATCAAACTATTTCTACTCTATTGGACGATTTTGATACTAGTGCCCCTGTAGAGCTGAGCTTACTTCCCCTACCTTCCCCCCCCTCCCCCCATCAATGTTATTGTCAGTCTGGTTAATACAGACGACATTACCGATGCAGGTAGCCGCACCACGCAGGGGGATAGAGAAGGAGCCATCCCAAAGAGAAAAAGAGGGCCACAAAATCAAGGGGGAGGTAATGCTAAGGTAGCTAAGCATAACCCTTCAGTGGAAAGAACTAACTTGGTATCCGGCAGAAAGGCACACACACCTTTGAGGAGAAACACGCCATTACCATTGCCAAATCCCGTCCCCAATACACCACCTCAGACACCCAGTTGTTATGCAACCTCATGCGAGGAAGATATCACCGTTGCTGACATTGGGGCACTCTTGAAGACTTTTCTAAGCCCCTTGGAAGCACGCTTAACTAAGATCGAAGCCAGGCTAGTGTCAATTGAAAAAGCTACTGTCCAATTAGCAGATACCTCCAAAAAGGATAGCACCTCTGCTAAAAGTGGGGGGGGGGGTCCAGGAATAAGAAGCCTACACCCATGCCCCTAGTAAAAGAAGTGGCGAAGGTGGTGGCACCTGCTATCATGCCCGCTCAATCTCAACCCCAACAACCCACCCCGCGTACAGTTCCAACCCAGCTGACCGATCAAGCCACATCGTCACGCCCCTTGGAAAGGCCAGCGGTAGCTACTCAGGGAGACCTGGGCATTATTAAAAAACACAGGATGGTAAATTTACCGCCGGAGGCAAGACCATATACAGTGATCCTAGCTGGGGTCCCAGAGCTAAAACCACCTTCAAGAGAACATGTCATGGCTCTCAAAATTAAGGTGGTCAGTTGGTCTCTATCAACAGGCCCCTCCCCCCGGGAATAAAGTGTGATGTCCTCATGGTGAGGAGAGTCCCATGGTTAGGCAATACACCAAAAACGATAAATGGGGATTGTGTCCTAATTAATTTTAGGGACCCCGCGACTGTTGCACACATCTGCAGTTGGCCCTATTCCGACCCTGGGACATCTATCCAGCCCCTACCTTTATCCTTTTTTTATCCACCAGCGATTCCTGGGAGAGATGAGGAGAGATGGGATATCAACCATGGGGGTGAGGGTAGTTGGAGCTATAGAGGCAGGAGACCCACATTTCACCCCATTGCCCATCACCCGACTTATTTTCCAATTTACAATAGGTATAGCACCTTGGATTTGGTCGATTGACAGAGTGTGAGTTCGAGGGGGGAGGTAGTCGGGCGAGTTAGGGGGGCTACGGAAAGGGGAATTACTACCACTAAAACCGGTAACAATAACCCCTGTTGGCCAGCCTGTGGTGAGGTACAACATTCTTGTAGAGAGGTTCATACAAACACAGTCGGGAGCCTGAGTGAAACCTTACAAGGACTAGGGGACCGTCCTGCCAGCAACACGTTACCAACGAAACCAGTTGTTATGGAAATTCCTCCACTCCCCACCCCGAACCCCAGACCGCCCACACTAAACATACTATCCTGGAATGTGGCTGGCCTGGGGAACAAAATAATTTCACCGGATTGGAGTTCATTCATTGAAGGAAGGGACATATGTATGTTCCAGGAAACCTGGGCGAGAGAGGAGGTCTCACACTCAGGTTTTGCATCTTATTCTGTCCCTGCAAAGTGGGGGGGTAGGGGGCACCCCTCGGGCGTGCTTGCGACCTGGGTGGCGGTTGACCTGGGATGTACGGCAACCGTGCTTCCATCAGGCACTGCGGACATTCTTGGCCTCCTGTTGGAGTGGCCGAACTCTAGAAAACTTGTGGTGATTAACGTCTACTCCAGACCAGTTGGCATCTCACAGGAGTCACGTACTATCGACGACCTTTCGGCCATCCTAAGTGATATCACACAGGGTATTCCCCTCTTGATTGGAGGGGATTTAAACTGCCACTTCGAACCTCTACCGGGCTTAATGGATGGTTTCTCTCAGGAGGAGGATGCACTTTGGTCCGTACCCCCTACGGCAGCACCAGCACCTAGAGCTTGGACCCCGTTGGCGGTCCAAATTACTGGTCTAACTCTCAAACATGGCGTACGGGCTTGCAACGGACGCACCAACTCCGACATCCCTACTAAATGCACATACAATAGAAAAGGGAGGGAGGCGAGACTAGACTATATTCTAGTCCCAATTGCGTTGTGGTCCCATATTACTGACTTCCGGGTTATACCTAGGGAGGATAGCGACCACAACGCACTGGAACTGGAATACGCCCTCCCAGGCATTAACGATAGAGGACCCACGAAGGATGTCCCCAGTAATGGGCTGGTGCTGACGAACAACAGAAGGAGAATTAGATGGGAGAGGTTTGCCTCAAACCCAGAGAAAGTATCAGGACTTTATGCCCGGGTTATTCCCACACTTGAAAAGGTCTCAATGCTAACCGAGCAGCCCAGCCTGCCTGGCTTTAATGAGCAGCTCTGGCAGTTGCATGAGGACATGGTCAAGTCTGTGGAGGAGGTTTTCTTTATGAGAAGGAAGAGTGGTGATGCTCACTATACCTGTCCCACTTGGTATAATGTTGCTTGCCGCAAGGCCAAATCTGACCTGCTGACCTCGATCAAAGAAGGCAGAGACAGATCTGTGATCAGGGCTAGAAGAAGGGCTTACAAATCCCTGATTTCGCATGCCAAAAGCAAATGGGAGCAGCAGAAGTGGGAGAATCTAGCAACATCTCTGTCATGCAGGGACTCACGTAAATGTTGGCGCATTGTAAACACGGGATCTGAGGAGTTAGCCTCGGCCATCGAACCTAACATCTCGGCCAGGGCATGGCAAGATCATTTCCAGTCTCTCTATGGGGTTGATGACTGTGCCCCTAATGAACCCTTACCAACTATCAGTACGTCATCAAAGGGGAACCCCTTTAGCGAAAAGGAGGTAAGAAAAGCTATCACAGGGCTTACATCTGGCAAAGCCCCTGGTTTGCACGGCCTACCGGGGGACCTATTTAAACAAGAGCCCGATGTATGGGTCCCATATTTAAGAACGTTATTTAACGCCGTCCTTGGGGGCATGGATATACCGGTTACTTGGCTGGGCGCAGAGATAGTCCCTATCTACAAGAAGGGGTCGCCTCTGCTCCCAGCCAACTACAGGCCTCTCAGCCTCATTGACGTAACTCAGAAAATTTTTGGTAGGCTGATACTCGACCGCCTCCAAAATTGGATCGAGGAATTTGCCATCTTAAGTCCTTACCAGGCCGGGTTCAGAATAGGGGTCTCAACAACTGATCAGATCTTCCGTTTGAACCTTCTGTTCTGGAAGACTGTGACAATAGAGGGCGGCAGCTTGTACACGGTTTTCGTGGACTTGCGAGCCGCCTTCGATTTAGTACCGAGAGATAAACTGTGGAATGTCCTGGCGGAGCTAGGGGTCCCGGGGGATATTTTGTTAATTTAAATGCGATTACACCAAGGAAATTACGCCCGGGTTAGATGTGGCAGAAGAGGGGCACTTTCAGACAGATTCCCCATTGGCAGGGGGGTAAGACAGGGCTGTGTGCTGGCACCGACCCTGTTCTGCCTCTTTGTCAATGGGGTCATTAATTATTTACATTGATGCGCCCAAGCTCAACGGCAGCAGGGTCCCCGCTATTATGTTTGCGGACGATACCCTGCTCCTATCCAAATCACCCATGGGTATACAACGGGTTTTGGACGGGTTTTCGACCTTTTGTGTGGAGCGAGGGTTGGAGATCAATGCCATGAAAACAAAATCCATGATCTTCAACCCTCCTCCAACAACTCGTCCAAACCCCACCATAGGGACGTTGAAATTAGAGAGGGTTCTTACCTTCGAATACCTGGGCCTAACCATTAACCAAAACCTGACTTGGGACTCCCATTGTATTAGGGCCAACATGAAACTGGCACAGTTAACGGGTGGGATTTGTAGGATGGTAAGTAGGTCTACTCTTAAACCTTTTGGCCCCTTATACATATTTATAAAATGCAGGTAAGAGGGGCCGTTACCTACGGCGGAGAACTGTGGGGCCATGCAATTGCCAAGAAACTGCAGATCAGCGAGAACAATTTTATATGGCAGCTGGAAGCCTTACCATCTGGCACCCCACTCCTTCCGCTGAGACTAGATCTGGGCCTTAGACCTATTACTGAAGAATTGGGACTGAAACCCCTAACCTACTGGCGTAGAATTTGGAGCTCACCCGACTTACTGAGTTACAGGATGGAGCTCACAGAGATCCTACGCCTACCAAATGCTTCCCGGATACCCTGGCTGAGATACATCAGGCTAACATGCGAGTCTCTAGGAAGGCCGGAATTATGGCATGACCCGGGTAATGCTTGTGGCAGGACCCCACGTAAACTTCTGTCGAGAGAGTTTTATGAGCAAAAGCTACTTGTCTCGATTGAGAACACACGTGAAGGGTCCTTAACCAATCTGTTCACCATGTCCAAGGACTTATATCTCCCCGAGCCTGTCCTTGATGGAATTAGCCCCGTCCTGACAAGGAAACTTTTCATGCAGTGGCGATATGGCACACTTACCCTTGGGGCCGTTATGGACAGATGGGTTAGGTCCCAGCCCCCTACACAGTGCCCAGCCT
Source organism: Lissotriton helveticus (assembly GCF_964261635.1). NCBI lineage: Eukaryota > Metazoa > Chordata > Amphibia > Caudata > Salamandridae > Lissotriton > Lissotriton helveticus. The sequence goes on along the minus strand of NC_136069.1, from coordinate 596,441,618 downwards.
GCCGACATCCTTATGAAAATGATCTCCACGTTGTTTTTTTTCTGTAAAGCCTACCAAAGACTAAGAAAATACTGGCTTGTTCCACTCTTGAAAAATCTCGGGTTTAGGCTACATCTCCCAGCCTATAGAATATTAAAGACTGACTTATCTCCCCCAATTGTGTTTGCTGTGGCGAAGTTTTTAACAGCTATGTGGCATATTTGTAATCATTGTATCAAGCTAAGTACGGACAAAAGCATTGCTTGATGATCTTTAAAATTGTCATGCTCCCTAACTGTTCCTTTTACATCATTCCCCGGAATGTTTTTAATTATTGCTTATTTTCATTGTTTTATCCTATTTTTAAATTACAAATTGATTTTCCTTCTTTTTAAATCTTCAATTTCTGTTGTAATCTGTTATGATCTGTACTGATCGAAATAAAGATTGAAAGAAAGATACGCCCCATAAAATCCTTGTAAATTTCCACACTTACACACTTAAGGAAAGTATTCTCAATTCAGCTTTGAAGCATAAATCATTGGTTGGGAAAGGGTTCAGCTTTCAAATCAGATCAGACCTATCTAGGGCTACCCTTGAGAAGCAATGGGAGCTTGGCAGGCGTTTGGAGGCATTTAGGAGTGCAGGCGCATTGGCTCAACTTAAGTTCCCTGCCTCATTGAGATTAATGCACAACAACAAAATGTTTAACATTAGGTCTGTGCAGGAGGCAGATGAGCTATTACTCACCTTAGGGGGGCTAAGGGAGGTGCTAAGGGTTCCTTTGGTTGAAATCACTGTTTTTACCGCCCTTAACAGCATCTTAGTATCCCTCCCACTTTTTTTCTTGATTATAAAGGGAAGTGGGGATGGTAGCAGAAATGAAGAAGAAAGAAAGGTTTAAATAAAGATGAAAGGGTAAAATTAAAAAAAACGAAAAAAACCCGACATTTTAGAAAAAAAAGAGATAAAGGGAATATGAGACGATAGAGAAAGGAATGAAAAGTAAGGATATTCTTCCTTCTTACATTAAGGTCTGGCTAGATATAGGCCTAGTAATCTAGTCTCTTGTAATTGTCCTCACTTTTAATCTTTGGGTTTGTAGATAGCACAGTGGGAGTATTGGGTTGGGGCACTATCTTCTGGACTCGTTCCGGATAGATAGGGCAAGGGTTTCCCATGGGGGGGGAGGGTAGTTCAGGGCACAGGGGGAAGGGGGGCTCGGGAGAAGTAATAACAAAAACCGAATTTTCTGCTTGGAGCAGCTTTACTTTTGGTTTAAAGTCATTAATTGTAGCAAGGCAACATTACAATTAGGGCAGAGTTTTGGGTATTTAGCCGCTATGTGTGGTCTCGGGGTGGTTCAATTGAGCCCTTATGAGTAGTATGAAAATTGTCTCCTGGAACGTGAATGGCCTCCGCACCAGACCCAGGGCGCATAAGATCATGCAGTATTTACGGGACTCTGATGCGCAGGTCATCATTCTCCAGGAGACACATTTATTGGAGGCTGAACTACTTTCATTAGTAAAGAAAAATAGATGGATTGATTTCTCTATATCAACTTCGCAATCCACTAACACCAGAGGCGTGACAATTATTTTTAAAAGACCACTCAAAGTAAGGTTAGTTTCGAAAATGGTGGACCCAGGTGGCAGATGGGTCATCGCTACAGTACTAATTGCCGGAGCACAAACTACGATATTGGGCTATTACGGGCCTAACATAGATGATCCCTCTATATTAAAATCTACATTTTCACATCTTTTGTCTTTCCCGGAACCGACGATACTGGCGGGGGACTTTAATATTGTTTTGGACCCGGCTTTGGATAAAACCCCCAAAAGTCGGCCTTTAGTCCTTTCTAAGACTAGGCTTTTTTTACTTAGATCTATGAAGCACTATGGGCTGGTTGATATTTGGAGGGATAGGGCCGGCAAGAAGCAGGGGGTTTCTTATCGTAACCAGAAATATCATCACCAGTCTAGAATTGATTTTGTTTTAATTAATCATAGATTGGTAGAATTTGCAAAAAATATTTGTTACCTCCCATCCCACCTATCAGATCATTCGGGAGTATTTATGGAACTCGAGGGGTTCCCTAAGGTTTCTAGATCCTGGACGTTTGACCGCTCGCTCTTATCAGCAGCAGATGACACATCTTTCCTAATTACGGAAACCTAGCACTTTATACAGACCAATCTGGGGTCAGCTGCTTCTGGGATTGTGTGGGACTCTTTTAAGGCCTTTTTAAGAGGCCTTATTACCAACAAGGTCTCATTTCGAAGGAAGCGATATAGGGAGGAAGTAGCTTCCATAGAAGCTGAGATGATGGAAACCCAAGGCGAGATTGATCAAGCTTTACCTGAGAATCCTACACAAGCACTTTGTAATAAGCTAGTATCCTTAAAAGGTCAGTTGGGTTTGGTGCTTAATCAACGTCTGCAGGAGAAATGGGAGGTTAGCAAGATAGCCCATTTCCAATTCGGTGAGGGAGCTGGAAAACTTTTGGCCTGGAAAGCTAAAACTGACCAGGTCCATAATAACATTGAGTCTATAGTTCATAATAAAGTACCTTATTCATCAGATGGTGACATCAGGAGAATCTTTAGAGATTTCTTCCAAACAATTTATCAGGAAGATAAAATCTTGGACCAGGAACACATTGACAGCTGGCTGGAAAAGGTGTCTCTCCCTTCCTTATCTGTGGAGCAACGGGCCTCCCTGGATAATACTATTACGGAAGAGGAGGTCTGAGCAGCTATCCTCAACAGTAAGAAGGGGAAGGTGGCCAGTCCAGACGGCCTCCCAGCCGAGATCTATAGGGCCCTGGAACAAGCAATCGTACCCTTTCTAACCATGCTATTCAACCAAATCCTGCAGGATGGATCATTTCCTCCTGTTTCCTGGGATAGTGCTTCAATTACTTTATTTTAAAGCCAGGGAAGTCAGCACTGTCCTGCGGGTCATACAGGCCCATATCCATCGTGATCGTGGACTATAAGATCTTTGCCACGGTTCTGGTGAAGAGGTTAAGTATAGTAGCACCAGACATTTTACATCGTGACCAGAAGGGGTTTGTGAAAGGCCGTCAACTGTACGAACTGACCTATGACTTGATAGGGGCCATAGATATGGCAACAACTGATTCACTCCCACTGGCAGTCCTGACGCTCAAAGCTACCAAGGCCTTCGACAGGGTGAATGGGGCATACCTGTCGGGGGTCTTGGATAAGTTTAATATTGGAGAGAGCTTCCGTCGCGCAGTCAGACTTCTATATTCAAATCCATCAGCCAGTGTGCTGGTGAATGGTGAATTAACTGACCCCTTTCCTATTACAAGGGGAACACGTCAGGGCTGCCCCCTTTCCCCCTTATTATTCGATCTATATATAGAGCCCTTAGCCCAGTTGTTAAGGGAAGAGTAGTCAATTAAGCCATTTGTATATGAAGGGTGGGAAAGAAAAGTGGCTTTATATGCCAATGATAGTTTGTTATTTTCTTCAGACATACGTACAGCTTTTCCAGCATCTATTAAACTGGCTCTAGAGTTTGGGGAAATATCTGGATACGAGGTTTATGCCTCAAAGACCGAGGTAATTGTTTGGAATGATAGAGATTGTGGTACGGAGTTTCGGCTCTCTCCAAGTTTGCGTTACTTGGGTCTGAACATCATTAAAGACATTAATAAAATTGCCATAACCAACTTTGCTGCTGTCGCAAGGGAATGCCGTAAACTCATGCAATCTTGGTCACATCTCCCTATATCCTTTTTGGGGCGAGTTAATTTAGTCAAGATGACTATCCTGCCTAAGGTGTCATTTCTTATTAATACTATTTCCCTTTTTTTTGATTTGTTAGCTATATCTAAGTTACAGGGAGATATAACGTCTTTTATTTGGGATAAACATATTCCAAGGATTGCATGGAAGAAGCTCAGGCGCCGCAGGGAGAAGGGAGGCTTAGCAGCTCCTGATCTACAAATATATGCGTGGGCGTTCCAACTTTGTCATGCTCGAATGTTGTTAAAGATGCCCGTAGATCATGGGGTTGGTAGCATGTTCTCAGCCATGCTTAAGGGTGAAGCAGTAGCGCAGTCACGTTTTTTGTTTAAATTTGGAGACCCAAAGTTTTTTAAGAAAATCAAATTGAAGGTATTACAGGGGATGGCAAAAATCTGGTCTAAGGTGAGGAACTCAATAAAGCTTGGATACTTCTCTAGTAGGGCCCGCTGTGGGGATCCCCTGGAAATCCTGAGTGGCTAGAAGATAGTCTAGCTGCTCCTCTGCGGGATGGTGGGCTGGAGATATGGGGAGATATTTTTGTGGAAGGAAGCCTGTTGACATGGGAAGTCTTAAAAGGGAAGACATGATTACATCTTTCCAAATTTAAGCATATTCAGATTGTTAGTTGGGCACATTCCTATACCTCGCAGGCCTCAGCTCGCAGTAGAGCTCCAGTTAGGGGTGGCAACCAGCTTGAGACGCTACTTTTGGACAAACCATCTGGCAAAAAAGAGGTATATTTGTGGTACAATTTGATACAAGAGGAGTCTGACGGGGAATTCCAGCTACCCGAGTTGTTGTGGGGCTCTTCTCTTGCCTGCTGTAACCTAAAAGATCGGTGGTCTACATAATTTAAGGTCCTGTGGGATATTGTGAAGCCCGCATGGTTGCGTAGGAACCACCTTTATACACTTCACAGAGCATATTACTAACCACAAAGATTGTCAAAATTCGTCCAAGGTTCCTCGGTATCCTGTGCCAGATGTGGTTTAATAGATGCCACCGATGCCCATATGTTTTTTGAATGCCCCTCTGTTTCGGCCTTCTGGGACTCCATCAGCAATTTACTTACGACATCTTTGGGCCTTCAAATTTTGATTGATCTCCCTCTCGCAATCTTGGGAGTGACTGATGGAGTGCGGAGTCCGGCGAAAAATCTTCTCTTTTACTCCATCCTATTTGCTAAAAGGGAGATTTGTAAAAAGTGGAAAGACCATCATCCACCTACACTTTTAGACTGGCGAGCTTCGGTCCTACAAGTGTCCAAACTTGACTTGGCAAGATCTGGGAACCATAACAAAAGATCCTTTTGGCATTTGCTTAAATGGAATTAACCGTCCAGGCTTTTTTTTCCCCCCGGTCCAATGATTATGCTGCTGTGGTTTACTTCCCTTTGTGTGCCTGTCCTAAGGTTGGATCCCCAGGTATGATGGCAGTATTGTCCACGTCTATATGGTTTCGATTCGCAGGTCTTGAAAGGCCTTTGCTTGCTGAAGGGTGACGGAACAGGAATATCATATAACCGTTACCAGTTATTTACTGAGACAGCGCAAAGGATTAAATCAACCTGTTATATATGAAACCATGGTGGAAAATGAGGACAAAAAAATTACAATTAAAATACTCCCCACTGGAAACTGAAGCTCTGATGTCACCAGGCAAGTGGAGCAAGTTTGCTTTAACCTGCCTGGAACACTTCCCTTTTCTCTTTCATGCAAGTGTCTATCCATTCATCCTTTCAGCCTTCCATCTATATTGAAGTCAACCATTTGACCGTTACATTCTGTCATCCATTCTTTCTTTCATCCATGATTCAATCTTTCACCATGCCATCCATTCATTGGCCATTTCATCCATCCATCCATCTATTCACACATCTATCATCTATGCATCCATCCATCCATCCACACGTATATCCATTATTTGACTTACCCATGCATCAATAAAGTCTTTCATCCATAAATTGATCCTTTTGTACATCCATTTATCCTCTCAGAATTCCATTTACTATGCAATCCTTCCACCCTTCCTCTTAGATTTCCATTTACTCTGCCATCCTTTGACCCACCCAGCCAGTCATCCTCTCAGATTTTAATTTGCTCAGTCAGCCTTTCACCCACCCATCAATCCATCCTTTCAGATTTATATTTACTCTGCTGTCTTTTCACCCTTTAATCCATCCATCCATCCTTTCTGATTTCCATTTTCTCTGCCATCCTTTCACCCACCCATTAAGTCATCCTCTCCGATTTCAATTTATTTTACCATCCTTTCAGCAACCCATCCATCCTCTTAGCTTTCCATTTATTCTGCTATCCTTTCACCCTCTGATCCATCCATCCATCCACTCTGATTTCCTTTTACACTGCCATTATTTTACCCACCCATCCATTTATTATCTCAGATATTTATTTACTCTGAGATTCTTCCATCCATCCATCCATCCATCCATCCATCCATCCATCCATCCTCTTCGATTTCAAATTACTTTGTCATCCTTTCACTCATCTATACTCCCAGAATTTCATTTACTGACATCCATCCATTAATTTATCCATCCATCCATCCGTCCTCCTTGGATTTCCATTTATTCAGAAATCCTGTCACCAACCCAACATCTCATCCACTCATCCTTTTATCTACTCATTTACCCATCCTTCCACCCACTCATCTTCTAACAACTATTCATCTATCCTTTCACACACCCATCCTTTCACTCACTCACTCATCTATCCTTTCGCACACCCACCCTTTAACTCACCCATCCATCCTTTCACTCACTAAACCTTTCACCCATTCATAGATCATCCGTCCTTTCACCCACTCATCCATTTTTTACCCACACACCCATCCATCCATCCCTTCACCTACTCATCCACCCATATTTTTACCCACTCCTACATTAACTTGTCCATCCTTCTTTCCCCTTAGTATCAACCTAGCCCTCATTAATTTCTTTTTAGTGTTAATTATGAGCTTTTATCTGCCAGGTTGCAGACAAAAGAGGCCAATAAAGAACCCAACTCCCTGCTGTGGCTGCTAAAGCAGGGGGTTCACGACACACCTGGTGCCCCATATGCCAGGTATTCCACCTCTAGTAAGCCAGTGCCAAGCATTACCTCTAGTATGCTAATGTCAAGCATTGCCTTTAATATATGCCAAGGCCAAGTACTTTGTTGAATGTGTTATACTAAGAGTTTCCTTTTGTATTCCTGGGTCAATAGCAGACTCCAGTTCAACTGCCATTTTTACAAAAAGTGCTCAATGCTGGGTGTTAGCAACAAATATTTTATTATTCAACAAGTTATGGATGTGGTGCCATTCCCACACCACAACATCAGGTGCGTTAAACCACTAAGGCCCAGGTTAACTAAGTGCTTGCATTGTCTCTGCATGATGCAAGTCCTCGCAAATCCTTAACTGGGACTTACTAAACCACACAAAGCCACCTTGTGTCTCTCTGCATGGTGTACTAAATCCAAAGTAACAGAAGGCAGCACATAGAGCTGCCTTGAATTACCTTGCGTTACGAAGTCGTTCCATGGGCGGAGTTAGGGCATTCTCGTTCATCTGTCCATGGATTTCGAAGCAATCCCACATTTATAAAGGTCAGTAACACTGGCATTGCGTCTTAACGAGGAGAAATATTTACATTTTTACTTGTTACTTCCTCTTAACATTCGTGCTGCATTGAGGTATCCCTTTTTTCACAAAAATAATCCTGCTAATAATGCAGGCAGTGTTGTACCATGGTGTCTGCATTGACACTACTTGGCACTCATTGAGCCATTTCAGGGAGATAGCAGAAATGCGTCATATGTTTGTAAATATGGCACAATTCATCTATCTCCCTTTCACGCAACACAGTGCAGCAAGTTCCCTTGCTACACTATGATACATGAAAGTTTAGTAAATCTTGACCTAAGTATTTTTGATGCCTGTTCATTCAATTGGTGATAGAAATGCATGTATTGAATTCCAAGAGGACAGAAGTCTTTGCTTCGAACATTGGATACTGTGACCTTCTAAGGATATACTCAGGTGATTTTGCAGTTTTGTTTGGGTCTGATTTGCTTTGGACATTTTCATATTATAAGAAAGTTCTGGCATTTGTTTGAAGTTTGTCATTTGTGAAAACTGTGGCATGCTAATTGTACAGAAAATCAGGCAACTTCTAACTTACTTCTTTGAAGAGTTTGTGGCAATTTAGGGTGGTACTGGATGTTTAACTTGCATTTCTTGCTGCTTTATTGGAGAACATTTTATGATTCCCCACATTTTTTTAATGATTAAGTAATTGACCTTGGAGCCTTTGTAATTCTTTTGTATGTTTCACTGGACATCGCTATCCACTCACAGCAGGAGGTGAACACCAGAGGCACTGGAACATAAAATGTTAAACGGTGAAAGATTGAGGATTTAATCCCTCATCAGTTACTCACACAAGACCTTTTGACAGCATGTGCTGTGTTAGATGAAGAGCTTGCCCTGTCATCTTCCGGAGATACTCCAGAAGAACATTTAGCATTTCTTGATTTTGGGGCTGTTGCATAAACATTCATTGGCACGCCAAAGGCTACAAGTCCATGTTCGAAACAGTCAAAGAGTTCATACATCTTAGATATAAGGAAACACATAGATGTCTTAAGACTCAATACAGTTTCATCATTGAAACCAGATGAGTTACGCTACCAACTTTTGCACTTTTCCTGGACACCAGAGACATCATACAAGTTGCCGGCAGTTCAGCAGGAAAATTTAAACACATTACTTGCGACATGAATGGGTGAAAATCTATGGACCAAGGGTTGTCGGGAGTGCTAAACTTGTAGGCGACTTATGTTAGATATGTGTATTCTTTGCCAGTAAAGAAGATGGAAGTGGTTCTCATCAAGCTGTCAGGAAATTTGTGTTTCAGCCTTTACAAAATGGAAAAATGCACAAAGTGAGTTTCGTTCCCATTCGTCCTCCGTGTATTACAAAGACAGCATGACAACAGCAGCTAAGTTCTCATCTGTTTTCAAAGAGATCTTTGCTGCTGTTCCAACTGTGATTGATCGCAAATGGAAGAAAACTATTTTAGAAAACAGAAAATGACTTGTGACAATAGTGGAACTAATACTGCATTCTGCCAAATAAGGTATAGCTCTTTGAGGACACAGAGACAGTGGGCAACCCATTACATCAAAGGCACCTGGAAAGAATGATGGCAAATTCTGTACTGCTCTGCACCTACTGCTTCAAGCTTCTGATGAAGTTCTGGCATGGTATCTGGCAACATGTCCTGCCAATGCAACCTACACATGTTGGAAGATTCAGAATTATATTATCTCTGCTTGCAACATTCTTAGACATAGAGTAGTGTAGCATGCAAACAATGCCTGATTGTTTGCCATTTTAGGAGATGGAACAACTGACTGCTATTATAGAGCAACTTGTTCTAGTAATTCATTTTTATAGAAGGTACATCTGTGTATGAATAATTCCTGGGCTTTGAAGAGGTTGAGGAGGGAACAGGGGTTGAGATTGGAAAAATAAATCTTACTTCTTTCAAAATATAGGGCGTGAATGTTGACCATATGTGTGGGAAAACATACAAGTGTTGTGCTATAATGAAAAGTGCTGTTAAAGGTGCACATGCACTAGTTTCAGAGCATGTGCTAAAGGCATTTTATGCAATTCGTGCAAGTCATTCATTGAACCTTGTGATTGGACATTCATGTGACGTACATGAAATCTAGATTTGTCTCTCAAAACTTACAGAAGTGTCAAATTGTGTAAGAGGCTCTGCAAAATAGATGGCTGTCCTAAAGCAAAATTTGCTACTTTGCCAGATTCAAAAACAGAAACTGTTAAGTGGCTTATGTGCAACACGGTGGGTTGAAAGGAATGCATCTGTTGTTTGTCTTGTTGATATGTATCCAGCTGTGGTTGACTCTTTGCTTGAGATATCAGACTGCCAACATCACACACCTCTTGCAAGAAAGAGTGGTTCTCACAGCTGTTCAATTCCATAACTTCATTGTTGCTTTACACATACTGGCACAATTTTCTGGGCTACTGCCTCCTGCTTCAGCTGCAATACAAAATCCTAATGCAGATAAGTTGCAGTGCATAGGGCAGATTGAAAAAGTCAAACAGGTGATTCAAGAAACCAGTGGCAATGCTGGAGAAGCATCTCATGATTTTTTTGTGAAAGCCCATACCACAGCAAGGTAACTTCTGACCATGCCACACATTACTGGCAGGCAGACACAATGGGCCACTTACAATATTAGCGATTGTGAGGCCTACTATAGAATTTCAATATTTTTACCATTTATAGGCAAGTTATTAAATGAATTGTCAGAGAAAATTCAGCCAGTTCATGAAAAACGCATGCACAATGCAGTATCTGGTACCGAAGTTTGTCAGTCTTTTAAAAACTTAAAGGTCTTGACTTATATAAGGATGATATACCTGGTGCATGCGAGGATTTAAAAAATAAATATGACATGTGGGTAATGACATGGCTGAAGGTACGCATTGAAGAAAGGCCAATCAAAAGACTAGATACCTCAAGTCATGATACACATTGACTTCTATTCCAACATATACTGCGAGCAGAAATTATTTGCCACTTTACCAGTGACAACCGCATCCCTAGAATGGTGCTTCAGTTGTCTTCGCAGACTGAAAACGTATCTTCAGTCAGCAATTGGGCAAGAACAACTCCCTGGACTTGCAATTTCATAAGCTCAGTGTCCTCCTATGGAAGCAATTGTTGATGAACTGGCAGAAAAGAGTCACAAACATCAAGTAGTATTGTACAAATTGGTTCTATTGTGTTCCTAAAGTGCTTTGTGGGAAAATATATAGAAGCAGCCTTCTAATTCAATTTTCAGCACACTCTTTCCCTTTTTCATAGAACAATAGTGTACAAATGCATCAAATTAACAAAAATGTGTGCTCTAATTGTTATCCAGTTTGAAATGCAAATCTTTTTCTTAGCTTGGCTTGAGCATTGCCTTCCTCACTGTCTGCCATATTCATCTTTCCCCATTGAGTAACATGTTAGCCACACCCCTTCATTTGCCATGTTATCCCCTCCCCCGAAGTGAAGGTCTAGTTGCGCCTCAGTCTCACTTCATAAAATGAGTGTATTAAATGGTTTCCACACATCTACTCTCAAATTCATTAAAGTAATGTCTCGCTTCTTCAGTAGTATGTATCATATTTCTATTTACAAATTTATAAAGATTTAGTTTTGTATAATATGGAAACATTAGCAAATCTTTGTAGAGGTGCCAGAACTTGAGTGTTCACAGTGGACATTAACCCTGAATGTCACAGCTCTGGTGGATTTGTCGTCGACAACAAAACGCATCTTTATGCCCATCTAGATAGTGCATTGGAAACATTATGTTAAGCCTGATAAATCTTCTTTAAATGAGGCAATTGATACAAACTAGTCCTAAAAAAGGGGACGGGGCATCCTAACTAACTGTATGCATGGCTGCATCTATTCTCACTCTGTACTGCAATACTTCCTGGTTTTGCACAGCTACCAGTTCACCGCATCATTGTTAAAGCACTTCTCTGAACATCAGAAACCCCTTTCAACATCTTCAATGTAGGCCTAACAACAATTGACATCTTATCATATGTATACTCTGAAAAAAGTGGCCAGAAATCCTAAGTGAGTTGGAGCGGTTTGCAGCCTTGCCAGGTGTATAGAGCACTTTGTAAATTCGACAACAGAATACCACTGTTACGGTGTTGTGTTTATTAATAATATTTTTGACTGATTCCAACATACCATGCCTCAAAAACAACTGATTGCAAAGTACATCTTGTTCCAATAAGTAAATATATGATTATAATCACTGTTCAGAGTCAATTTCTGTTTCCATACCATACCAAATAATATTAAGTATTATTCGCAAAATAAATAAAGATGGAAAACTATTACACTTATCTTTTAAAAAAAGAGTGACCTTTCTTTGGCATTAAGTCACTTTATTGGCCTAGCTGGTTTAGATGGCAGGAGCACTTGTACCCAGACTCTTTGTTTTGAAAGCGATCCCAAGAGAATGGGTATATTGTCTGATTCAACCTGAGCCATTGAGATTGCAAGGAAGTATCATAAAAGATATGAAGGGGACAAGCTTGTCTATGCCCTCTTTTAAAATACTTGCCTTGGATATTAATCAAGAAGCAAGCTGATTGAGAAGGTTTTAGAGCATTTTTCAGCATCAGGGCATTGGAATCTGAGTCCTCGATCTGCACAAAGAACATTCAGCCACACTCAACAGTGATCACTTCATATGCACAACAACACCGTTGTTTTTGGCGGCTCTGTTGCATTTGGCGGCGGCGGTATTTGTTTTGATTGATTGTTGTATTCTAGTTTGTTATTTTTCTGGTTTTGGCGAGTACAAACTTAGACCACCTTTTTTGAAAAAACTGCAAAAGAAGCTTTGGATATGGTGGAAGACATGCAAACATTTACACAACATGCCAACTTCAGTTGATAGGCCCAACAGTACAGCTGAAAATCTGGCAGTTTACGTCTAAGTTTTTTCCAGGATAGCCAAATTGCTTTACTTACCTAGATAAAAGAAGACATCTTGCCCTGGATTTTGAGAATATCAGACTTTCCAAATTCTAAGGGGATGTTATTAAAAAGGTAAGTGTATTTTGGCAGGACGGGCATCTTAATCAGATTGACTCACCCAGAGAGAGACAATGGGATACTCTGCCATCTTTTTAGTAGGACATCAACCTCCTTTGAAACTCTATCTAGATTGATTTTAGGGATTTGGGCAGGATCCTGAGTTATTATAACTCCTATGTATCTAAGTTTTTTAGCAAAGTTCCTCTCCTGATCCTCGATGTTCCAGGTCATAATCTCAGTTTTCTCATTATTTATCTCATAGCCTGATAGAGTTCCAAACATTTCGGCTTCAGCTACAAGCTCTGGGAGTGTAATGTTAACATTAGATGATAAAAGAATCAGATCATCCGCGTACAGTGCTACCTTTCGTACAAACCCATTTATTTCAAAAGGGACAATCTTCTTATTTAATCTTATACTCTCAGTTAGTGGTTCTATGTATAAATCAAAACATTACAACAAAGTAATAGCTGATAAGCATTCAGTAAAGCATGGCAGACACATGCTAATGCCTCGATTGTCACCAAATTTAGAGATATATAGAACTTTGATCCAGCATGCAAATACATATAATATAAACCCCCATTCTATTGCAGATGTTTAATAGCTTTATATTCAATTTAACAAATTCTAAATTAAACACCATAGTGCAATTGGGATGGTAAATAATGCTCAACTGGATTAGGAGCACCGGGGATTTTACATTCAAGAGAAGATATTAGATATGTCTTATTGCTCCATGTGAATAATGTTTTTCTCTCGGAGCAAAAAGATCAGCTATGTAGCAGTGCAGGGGAAATCAGGGAAGATGGTAGTTGGGGCTTAGTGAGGAGATTACCAAGATAGGGGATTGCTGTTCAGGTCGTTTGTGGTCAGGAGGGCCAGATTGTGGAGTTTGGATTCGGTATTGTTGTGATATCTGTGCAAGGAAGGGTTTAAGTCGCAGTGTGTTTTGGTGAGTATTGCAGCAGTCTGTCTCTCCTGAACTTCCCTAACAATCTGCAAAAGTGCAGATCATTCACAGGAAGTGCACATGTGAATTATAGACAACACCTGGGTTTTACTCATATATTCTTTGAGAAATTGACCAAACCTCAATGTATAGATTTTAAATTCAATCATTAACCATAGCACGACTCGTTAGAACAAATTGTAAAAACTGAAATAATTAATTTCTTTTTTCTCATTCAGGTTAGGTAAAATCAAATGACAGTCACCGATTGGCTAAAATGTTTATCATTATTAAATCATATTTCCTTCAATAAATGCAATCATAGTACTTTTTTGAATTGCAGTAAATAGACATATTTTCCATACACTCTGGCAATTACCAATTTGGTGTAAACCATATCCTAATGAAAGTTAGTTTCAATAAGGAGTATATAAGTCTTCATTGTGTTCATGCTACTCTGACTGTCATGTTATAATATTATTGGTTGCATGGATGAGATGAAGATCGGTGGCCGCACTACTCCAACCCATACCTAGGAACTCACTGATTATTCACAGCTTTTTGAGATGATCAATAATAATGCTTATACAAGTGACTGGTCCCCAATTGGAGAATTATTTCAGGTGTTCTAAATTACAGTTATACTTTGTATCTACCCCCACACAGTGAAGCTAAAAAACTAATTGCTTCTGAACTGTCTGGGCAAATCATTCAATCTCACAGACTAACAGAAAGGTTACAGGACATGTAATGTTTGAGGCACACCAATTTGGGGAGGAGGTTAATGAAAATGTAAACCAGCACACTTGTCACTACTAGAATATTTTATTCTTTTTGGCTCATAATCTGTCAATAGCTGCTAGGAAGACGCCCCAGGGGCATGAACTCAGTAGACAAAGCTTTTGCAGACAATCTGAGAGCAGGATTATAGAGGCTCTTCTTCCTCTTCACAATTTGTGCTCTGCATTAATAAGGAGGCTCTGGCCCCTCCCTGGTTTCCTAGATGCCATAGGTGTCCTTACTCAGCCAGCCATGGGAGGAAAGTGTGAGATATTCCAATTTGTATTGTAAACAAGCTACTTCCAGAGGCAGGAGTAAAGTTGATATTGATTAGAGCAATCAGTTTCACTTCGGAATTTCCTGGCCCTTTTTTAAATTAAGGGTGAATCCTTTCCTACGGACAATATTGCTTAATTATCGACCCCCTCAAAAAAGAAGGTGATTGAACACATCAAGCAATATCATCCCTGGTTGGACATTCTGCTTGCCTTGTCCATGGGCAAGCATCCTTTTCTTCTCGTGCTGCAGCCAGGCCTTTTCCAAGCATGTTGAAACTGCCCACACTCTTTTGCTGATGCTAGCCCAATTTATTCATTCATGACAGTAGGACACTGTAATCTACAATTCAAAATGAGAAACAACATGACAAGTCTGGTGACATATTGTTCACCATAGCCGAACATAGGGGCTCATTAGGATCGCGGATTTCCCGCATCCTCCGGGCCGGCGGAAGCCACCGCCGGCCCGGAGGATGCAGGAAAACCGCCGCGGATGCTTTAAAGACCCACCGCCAAATTAGGATGGCTGGTGGGTCTTTGAATCTGTCCGCCGCTTTTCCGCCGCGGTCGCCTTCCGACCGCGGCGGAAAAGCATTAACATGGCTGGCGGTGTCTATCAGACACCGCCAGCCATATTATGATGGAGTAGAAAGTATGCTTTTCCACGGCGGCTTTTCCGCCGTGGAAAAGCATACGGACCTTCACTTCGGGGGCCCGTTGCGGGCCCCCTGGGTGAAGGGGGGCTGGGGGGTGCACATGGGGGGTACCTATGGTACCCCCCTGCATTTGCGTGCACAAAGCAGCAGGCACCGCGCGGTGCCTGCCGCTTTGTGCACGCAAATGCTTGAAGCTGCACACGCCGCAATGTTAAAAATAGAGGATGTGACCGCCACCCTGGTGGTCACATCCTAATCTGCATGGAGGGACCGCCGCTGCCCCTGGGGACGGTCCCTCCTACTCTATGGTGGCGGACGGACTCAGGTCCGTCTGCCATCATAATCGGCCCCTAAGTACATAAAGGTGTGCAAAATCTGTAAATATTAACCGCTTCACAATATTTATTCTGTGTGGCCTTGTATGCTTTACAAATTTTCAGAAATTAGTGGAATTTGCACTCTAATTCAATGTTCTTTTAGCTACAACCATATCTGTTGTACTAACTGTAGAATGAAAAAGTGGTAATGACTGATGTAAAGTTCCATATGTTTTGCTCGTCCTTGGCAGCTAGACAACAAATAACATGACTTCAATCTTTGGAAATGCATTTTTTTAAATTACCTGTCCAATCTTTTTTAGGGGTGGAAGCAACTTGTGTAATTGCACATAATGTAATCACTTAGAATTACCGAAGAATTCTGCAAGATTACACTTGAATTTTGCAAGAAGAGTAATAATTCAGAGATTAGCACTAAGGAAGTGAGAATTCATTTTGCACTAAGAAATAGTGCTAGATGCAACAGAGCGCTTGCTAAATGTGCTCTTGGGGTAGGATGTTCCCCAAACTTACAACTGGCCATTAGTGCTACTTTCTTAGCACAAAATGTACTATCTTGTCCTAAACAGATGGGAGTATGTGTTTTGCTCTAAGAAATAGTGCTAAATGTGGCAGAACATGAATAGCAAACACAGGCGTCCGCTTGCACTTGCTAAAAGTGTTTTTGTGGTTTGATTTTCTCCCCCACATTTATCATAAACACACGAGCGGGGGCATTTGTGTAATTATTAGTAATTCTGCATCAAAGAATATCGCGGAATTACCAAAATGACTTCGATTACTCCGGCATATTCTAACTTTTGCTTAGGCCTACTCTTTTTAAAGTTTGCACCATACTACCCTATGTGTTCGGTTAAAAACCATTTCCACTGCATGAAATCTGAAATCACCTTTCTTGTCCACCAAGGACTGGTCCAGGAGTACTGCAGACTAATCTTGGTATTAACACTGTGAGAGTCCGGCTTTTAAAAGACTCTAGATCATACAACCCATTAACCAATAAAATACAAAAGACATTCCCAAATTATCAAATTTTGCCTTTATTAAGTAACTTCCTGCAGAAGAAGTCTCAACAGATCAGCACAAATTTCACTTAATTTCATTACAGCCTGTAAATTAAAATTAATGAGACTGACACCCACAATTAACAATGAAAAATGCAGATTGTTATAATTACTTAAGGAATAGCATTTCTTCTCATAGAAGATTTAAGGTGTGCCACAAATTATTTGCAAGTCTTACATAAAACACCGAAAAAAGACATTTTAAATGTATTTTGTCAGTACAAAAAACAAAAATCCTTGCGAAAACCTTCCTCGTTTGGGAATCTCTCGCCATGCATAATTAAGCAAATTTGATTGCAATTAAGCCAGGCTTCTGCAGTCGAGTTTTAATTAATGTAAATCTGGCATCTACATCCCTAAGATTAATTTTCATGAATTAAAAGAAAACAACAAAGCAAATACGAAATAGTTTCAGTATGTAAAGGGCAGATATGAAAAACAGGCTCGTTTGCAGCCACCTCGAGTGCAGTAAAAGCAGCATTTGAATTTGAAGAGGATATTTCATTTATATGTGCTGTCGTCTGCAACGCCTTGTTAAACAAGGACATCTAAATTGCACAAAGCATCTTCTTAGAGATGTGTTTGAAATCGTTACATTTCCCTCGTAACAACACAGATTAAGTTTCAAAGAGTAACCTTCTTTGACTGCCTAACAGATGCAAACCATTAATATGTTCCAATCAAACCATTTCCTGGTAAGTGATTCTTGCTGTTTGCTGAGAAATTCCACATCTCTAATCACGCTTCCCTCCAGACTCCTTTTGTGTTTGGAAAATAAACCTAACTTCAAGATTGTTTACATATGCTTTGTGACATTATGGCTAGGTGCTCTTTGTGTCTGTTGAAGAATATTGTACTTCAAGGGAAAACGTTTTCCACTGATGTGATTTCAGACTTCAAACTGTATCTGGATTTTTTTTACTTTAGATTATTCAAAAGAGATTCATCCGAAAAGAATGTTATTTTAATATACATATGGTTATATACAAAATAACATTACACCTTTAGCACGGTATCCATAACAGATGTTATAATAAGTACAGTTCGCAAATAACATTAGAATGCTTTGCACTCTGAAATGAAAGACAATCAGACTATTCTCCCCAGTCTCAGCCAGCAGTGTTCCTTCAGGCTGAATAGGAATGAATGACACCCATCCAGCCCCTGTCCACCTTTCTGTCGCTGTCATTTCATTCAGTATAACACCTCTGAATACAAACTAAACACGTGCCTTCTTTTCTTTCATCAAATAATTTTCCTGTAAACAGCTTGGATTCACGTTTCTTAAATTCACACTAAGGGTTGAGTTTTCAATATGTGTATGTAGAAGATAAGCTGGATAAGTGCAAGAATTTTCAGTACTCCCGGCCGAATACCATTTTGCCGTTTGCAGCGCTGCATGTCATCTAATAAAAAGACAATTTTCCAAGTTTTTCCAGTAATTTGTTGATACCTAGGAGTAGCTTTCTTCCTTCGTCTTACAGAAGAGATAGTGGGGCATATTTACAAGCCCCTATCGCCACCACAACGTCACTTTCAGATAGGATCTTTGCCTTAGTTACATTGCGGTACAAAAGGGGGTGGTGATGGACCACCACCCCTTTTTGTACCGCTTTTTTCGCCATAAGTTGGCAGGGTATGCTCAGACTTGAGTCCCTTGGTCACTTTCCCAATGGATTCAAGCAAGCCTGGCTGAAGACGGCTGAAATGCCAGAAACCGGTCCTAGGAAACTTGTTTCCAGTCCAGGGAAGGCATGGCTTGGCAGTTCGGGCTGGACTGTTCCCATGAGGCACAGGGTCAGACTGATTTGCATATGGCCATGTCTGAACTGAGGTGGCAGAGTGGGCTAAAGAATGGTAATGGATTAAACCCAGATCTGTTGACTGGGTGTGAGTGTTTGATTGGTTCAGATGCTCCGTCCATCACCACCCCCTTTCTACCGCTTAGTTAGAAGGCAGCATTAAGCAACCTAACATGGCTTAAAGCTGCCTTGTAAATAAGGCCCCCTTTCATGCAACACGCGAAAAACGCGGGCAATGAGTGTTGTGGTGGGCGTTCCACCACAACACCCATTGAATTTGACGCTACCCTCTATTTACAAGAGCAGCGTAAATAGGAGGCAATGCCAAAATTAAGACCAGGGAAACCTGGTCTTAAACAGGTGAAACAAGGAGAAATGCTTTATTTCTCCTCGTTTTTTCTGTTTCCGCTTGCTGTTTCCACTCGCCAATGAGTGTTTATGTGCAGGAAGGTCCCCCTTCCTGCACTTAAACAATCATTTAAAAAAAGACATTTTTGCAACTTCTTTGTGTGCTGCATTGAGTGGCACACGTAGAAGTTACAACACGGCATTTAAAGATTTGTTTATGTGCAGGAAGGAGGACATTCCTGCACGTAAACAATCTTCCCCTTAACACAGACAGCCTTGCACTACGGTGCAAGGGTGCTTGCTTTGGTGCTAGGAAGCTTAATTTAGCGCCAGCACAGGGGGAAATGCAGAGCTGCACCATATACTAGTAAATATGGTGCAGCCCTGTGTTTCTAAAGTGACAAAGCACATCAGTAGCCTTCTTAGCTTAACAACACACTTTGCCACTTTCTTGTAAATATGCCCAAGTGTGTTGTTTAACTCAGCCAGCAATTGTAGACTTTCTTGCTATATCTGTGTCATCAGGTGCATATTATGTCAGTAAGTCAGAGGTATATCTCACCCTTCTGTCAGTAAGAGCAAATGACCCCACAAAGGAAGACAGACAACAAGCAGTTTGCCACTCTGATCCCTCACAATGTTCATCTTAGTCAGAGGTTTCCAAAAGATGGAACAAGAAGACCCAGTAACACCGTATCAGCACCAGAGTGTGATTCTGGGGGGCTTACATGCAAAAAATAGCCCTATATTCTAATTCACTAGCCATTTTAAGCAGGGACTTGAAAAACAATTCATAAAGGATTATAGATCCAAGTAACAGAGATTAACTGTGATGTTTTTCTCCAAGGGGTTCAGAGTGACATCAAATAGTCAACAAGAGCAAAGCTCCAATTCTCTATAATATCATTCAGAATGCCAAACAAAACATCATCCCCATTATTTACTGTTACCCATCTACAATTTTATATAATGGACGGTCCACCTAAATGCTCTGCCCCTGCTTTAAACAGCTATGCTGAGAGAGAGGAGTGGTGGGGGAGCCATGCACAACATGACCTAAAATGCCCGTACCCGTGTGATAACAGATGTTCTGCTACCAACCCCCACCAACTTATGACCATCTTGCCTCCACTTCAAAAACATACCTGCCATCCTGCCACATTCTCCCACCACTCACAGCATTGGCTCCTCCCCAAGTAAACTTACTAGGTGTCCTGCCACTCATCCTCAGGACTATCTGCATTTATTACCCCTTCTCACCTAAATAAATATAAGGGTATCCTGACACCCACCCACAACACCCTCTAGCTGATGCACCAGCCTCAGGGCAAGTGGTCTTCTCTTCCTGGGTGATGAACCCCTCCCCCAGCAAGGACATTAGCAGACCTTGGTGCCTAGTCCTGGTTCCAGCAGCTAGAAGACATAGTGAACTTATCTCGTGTTGAACAGTGTTGCTGAAGAATGTTTGGGACTCATGCTCCCACCTTTATAGTGCACGTCCAGACACAAACTTGATTTAGTGTCTGATCTTTTTAAATTTGGGTTGTAGGTGATACTTTAAAGTGCTCCCTCCTTTGCTTTGCCTTTTGTCAAAGGAACTGTTTGTCACAGCATGAGTAACACAGGACAAGGGGCTAACAATTGATCATAGTTGGTTGTCAGACTCCACTGAAATGTGCCTAATAAAAGTCCTAAGCCTTCCTCTCTATCAAGAGTCCCGGTCCACAGCGCCAATGATACAGTCCCACCATCTCCCTGACAATCAACCCAGACTCCCCTGATCAGTAACTCTTCTTGGAATCAAAGAGAGCTTTGCAGTGTACAGAAGATGCTCTGTTCCCCTTCTATCCCACCCCAGCCCTCAGGAATATTAGTAATACACATCTCCTGTCTTGGGGTTGCAGTCCTCCCCTCTCCTAGCCTTTCCTGGCCAATGTTTCTCAAATAGAACCCACAGAACATTATCTTATGTACCATACACAGGTACATACATATCACTGCATGCACACATACATATCATGCATTGTTTGGCACTACACACAATCCATGAAAGCCAAGGGAAAGTTAATTATGCAGCCATGGCACTTTACAGAAGAAGGCCAGTAGACACCACTCCTATGATATAGATAAAAAGGTCTGTTCACACTACTGATCACTACTAAACACAAAACAGATATGCTGCTACTACTATGCTCATGTCACTTAACGCCTAGTAAAGGTTGTAGCTGCAGAGGCAACTCCTCCGCTAAGGCGGAGGTGCGTTGCCCCACTGCCAGGAGCAGCCAAGAAAGGAAAAAATAAAATGATATTAACAGAATGTTATCATTTAATATTTTCCTCCTGCTGCAGCAATGCGTGAGGGGGTGGGACGGAGCCGCAGGGGAAGAGCGGTAGAACACTCCTATGGCTGCGCGCAATGACTGGTTGGTTGGCCCTCTTGTGCTGCCCCAAACATTCATGTGCACTCCCCTGTTCTCCAAGCAGGCAGAATTACAGCCTGCATGGAGAACATGCCCACCCCGCCAGCCCCTGGCTGAGCGCCGTATCACAGTGCTCAGACCAATCACAATGCTCCATTGGAGCATTGTAATTGGCTTAGGGGTGGGTGCCTGGCAGCCTGCTTCCTGTTCTGATCTGGAGTTGGACACAGGCGAGTAGGAGTGGAGACACGGGACCCAGCGGGCGGCAAAGTACTTTTTTTTTAAAGCAGCATGCGCCCCACACCTGCCCCTTCACCTGCGAGCCGTGCTGGTCCCCCCTGAGTAGCCATCTACCACTCTCAGGGTAGCACATGTGTGCCCCTCACAATTAACAGGATCACATTCCTAGGAGACAGGCCTAGGTCATGGAGCACACACACAGCCCATGACTAGAAATCATGGGCAGTTACCAGCAGCTGGGGCAGGGGCGTAACAAAGGCCCCCGCAGCCCACGCGGTGGGGGGGACCCCGCAGTCTAGGGGGCCCCATCAGCAGCACAATGCTGACTGGCCTGATCTATGGGACCAAATGCCGTAAATATTAACTCGCAGCAGAAGAGTCTCCGATATTCCTTCTTCTCACGTATGCCTATAGCCTTCTGGTCAAGTTCGCGCTATTTAAAAACTGCCCCAAAAAATGTTATTCACGTATGCATGCATACTGTAAATCGGGGGGGGGGGCAGAGGTCAATGGAAGCTGAGGCGACGTGCAGGAGCTCTTGAACTGTCAGGACAGTGCCAGTGGAAGTATTCTTTCCTCTAAGTCCGTGAGGCGTCAGGCAGGCAGCATTGAAGTAGTGTGGCTCACTGGTTAGAGGCGGCAGACCCGAGAGCAGAGGACGGCCCGGGACCAGGGTTCGATTCCCGGCGCGGCAGGTTTCTGGACCAGGGTCAGCGGACTCGATAATTCTCTCGCCTCGGTGCCCACTCTGATCAGCGATCACACTCGGCAACTCTGGGCATTAGCTTGCCTCATCTTCACTAACGGCCCCACCAGACCGCCGGGGATGCCTGGTCTCACCCTGGAGATACCCATTAAGGGACCATCTCTCAGGGAAGCCAGGAAGGGTTTCGCAGCGGTCGAAGCGCCTTGGGACCCTACGGGTAAGTAGTGCGCTATATAAATGCCTATACATACATACATACATTCATTAGGTATTTTTTTTCTTTCAATTTCCTACCAATGGACCTGGGCCCACGGGAGCTGCTGCCCGGTGCTCCGGTGGGAGATTGATTGTGAACCTTGACCTCCACAGACACTTCAGGGCGGCCCAGGGCAGCAGATCAGAGTGGAGACATGGCTTGGCTTTCCTTGAAGTGCAGGGGCCTTCTTTTCCCAAAGTTTTAAGTTGGTTCCAGTGTAAGGTAGGAAACATTTTTTCTTTTAATAATAGAGCAGCGTTTATTTCAGCTGTTGTGATACAGGGTTAATTGCATGTTCAGCAGTCAGGCTTACTTCTCCTGCTGGAGTGTTTTCAATTTGGTTTCGCTTTTATTTCTTGAGGTGCAGATGCTTGTGTATTATGTGTACTTTTGTTTTTAAACTGGTTCCACCGATGAATGAGAAGGAGTCAGGGAATCGGCCCTTTTAACCACGACAATGTTTTCATAATTAAAAAACACCTTCTGCCGAATCCCTTGTGTCTCCAGGAGTTTTCTGGCAACGATTAAAATGACGCCAAGATACCTGTTATGAATAATGTCCCTGCTGGAGCAACATCAGCATTCTGTCAGTGGCAGTTTTCACCCATCCTGATGTAGCACAGAGGGTTAATATGCCTGCTGCAAAGAATGTGTACATGCAGATCACTAAAGAGCATTTTATGTGAGTAGCTCAGTGGGTTACGGCTTTTGTCACAGAGATTATTTATTTACTTACAGTTCATAAATTACAATCGTGATAGAACACAATTATGTATGAACTGCAGTGACGAGTTTGTATTCAAACTGCGTGGTAAGGTTAAAACATTATAGCCCCCAAGACTCTCATTATCCTAATTTTGCTAAAAGGTTTAGTTTGGGTAAAAATACATTGTTTTTAGTAAACACCAACCACTGTAGTACGTTTTAAATCCAGACCAACACTCAGACGCAATATACTGCCTACTAGTATGGATGACATGTGATTCTACAACTTAATCCTCACTATTTTATGTAACATTTCCTTTAGACTGATTACAAACGTATGATTTATTGTCTCACTATAATGTGGGTATGATGTAAAGTGCTCCGACACCCTACACTAGTAATGGTGCTTTCTAGAAGTTTCAAGATCCTCTTTTAGTTTCTCATTCCTCATATGGGTGTAACTTTTGGTATTTATCTGTTTCCATGGATGCCATTGCTTGATTTTACTCGAGAGAAAGTGTCAGTCTTAAGTGTCACACATTGGTTGTTGAATGTCACTCACAAGTACATTGAAACTATGAAAATGTCACACATAAGCAATGTCAAACCTTGGCAGCTCAGGGGCACCTGTGGTGCGGGGGGGGGGGGGCCTCGTGCTCCAGGGGGCCCCTCAGTCTGAGCAGAGCCAGCAAGCCTAAATGGTGCCCCGGCCTTTTAATAAATCATTGGTCTCCCAAGCACGGGCCTCGCTGTCTCGGCTGGCAGCCCACCCGGGCCTCTGACAGTGTTGCCAGACTTGGCTATTTCATGCACAAATGGACGATACTTTGCCCATTTGTGCGGGGAAATAACTCTCCTGGCAGAGTGCAGAAACTTGGGCTTTATTATGCCCTGTGCGCGCCAAATTTAAGCTGCGGCGGTGCCACCAATCAACTGATTGTAGCTCCTAAACTCAGCAAGCAGGGCGGTCAATCATCAATAGCGCGAGAGCGCTACCTATGACGGCCCTGCTGAATGCTGCTGTCCTGCCCCCAAGAGAGTCTGGACCAATGTGCAAACAAGGAACATCAACAAGCAAAGCCTCTCCAAAAGTAAGAGTACTTTCGACCAATCACATAGGGGAACATTCGTAGCCAGTGGAGGATAAGGGCCCTGGGTCCCTCATGAATAGAGGACGTCCATCTGGCAATGCTTTACAGTCTGAGGAGCACAGGGTCGACTACAGGATGAGCAATGCAGTACTTTGGATCTGCACCAGTAAGTTGATATTTGTTTTGTGTTTGACACGCACATAACGAGGAGTGCTACCTCCTGTTTGTAAGAGGCTGCATTAGTCATCAAGTTTAAAGCAAATTGCAACTAGCAAAACACTCGAGAGTACACGAATTTAAGATAACACACGGGAAAATTCTGTGATTTGTTTATGTGGTTTGTCTAGCGAACATGGACTGAAGAGATAGTTATGGAATTAACTGCTAAAACCATGCTTCAGAATCGACCCGATTCACGAGGGAGGCTTTAGATTTTAAAGCCAAAAAGACTTTATTTCACCTGTCTCACTCCTAAAATTGGTTCTGCTTCATTAGTAGTCAGAGGAGAAAATCAGTTACCATGATTTTATTTTCAAAATCCTCCACTATCCAGTTCCAAAATGTTGTCCCTTTCCTGTTCCAAAATATTGGCATGCATAAAACTGTGTGTGTATGTGTATATATATACTAGCAGCCCGTCCCGACCTTGTCCGGGAGCAATCAGGCTTCAGGGCCCCCGCCCGCCCCGGCCCCCAGCCCGCCCCGACATTGTCCGTGGGTCCCCCGGAGTAGCAGCCTGTCCCGACCTTGGCTTCAGGGCCCCTGCCCGCCCCGACATTGCCCGTGGGTCCCCCGGAGCCTTACCTCATCCGCCGCACCTCCCCGCGCTCCTGAGTTCACCGGTTCGCCGCTCCTCACCGCTCCTCCCCACCTGTCCGCTGCTCATCTCCGCTCCTCCCAGCCTGTCCGCCGCTCCTCCCCGCGCTCATGTCCGCCGCTACTCCTCGCGCTCCTGGACGCCGCTCCTCCCCACGCTCCTGATGTCAGCATGCACGTCGCGGCCGGCGCTACTTCCATGGGACTACTTTTTATTTTCACGTACATTTTTAAAATAACTTATATTTTTTTAATTTATATAGCCTATGTCCATCTGCACACCCTGACAATTACAACGATGTATCGGGTGTGTGGATTGGAGCTGTGGTTCCCGAGTTTACCCGCCTCAAAGGTTCAAAGTTCTTCCTTTATAATAGTAGTATATATATATATATATACACATAAACATTGCACCCAACGACAGATAAGATGTAGCTTGAGAAATAAAAATAAATGGTGCAAGGACTTTGCGCCACATGGATAGACAGTGTGCTCTATTGCATTGTATCAAAGCTGCATTTATATGGCGCTTCATGTCCTTTAGGATGCCATATTGAATGTATTTATTTATTCATTTTTAAAGTTTTATATAGCACAAACATGATCCACGGGGGTATCAGAGCGCTTTACAGTACATAATTATCACATATTATACATCATGCATTGTCGGATGAGTATCACACTACACCATAGGGTAGTGCTTGGCTGAAAGGATGTGCTTTCTATGAGCCTACGTGGGCAGCATGTTTGTGTGTGTGACTAGAATAATGCTCTTATGGTGTCTTATGTCACAGTTCTTTATAGTGTGAAGAGAGAAAGGGTAAGCGAGGGACAGGACTTTGGTTATAAATAGCTGACAGCTACAATTTACTCTAGAAGCCAAATGTGTAGAATATGGTGATTACAAATAATTTTCATTCAACCTCCTCTGTTGAGCACACCAAATAAGTCTTCCTCACTCTTAAACCGTTTGTAAATGCAAAAAGGCATTTTTAAATGAACAAAAGCCTAATTGCAATTCAGTAACCTAGTTTAATCATGTATGTCTAGTAAAGAGGAAGAAACGACAAAAGAGAAAGAGATCTGCCTGATTGGTTTGCATTATATTCATGTCCTATGAGTCAGTGATGACGGGGGATGGGGGAGCGTCTAGTTGGAAGGAATATCTTAAAGTCTTCAAAGATGGCAGCCACGTATGGCAGATCTCTTCATGCATTAGGCGCATGTCCGCTTTGAGATTGAGTGGGTTGGTTCCGGTGGATTGGTGGTTTCCAGACAGTGTCCAATTGCAGTTCTGATCTGTTATGGTAATACTTAGCTGGACTACACGTGATTTATCACCATGTGCAATCCGTATACTTGCCATTCAGCCTGCAACTGGCAGTGCAATGGTTATGGTCCTGTGACCTTTTGGCACCACTGAGAGGGTATAATTAACACCCAGCCTGCAATCATTACACTCAGCAGTGATAGAATCAAATTGTGTCAGCCCCCAGTGCTACCTGGGCACTATTCTCATGTACCCTGCGCGGTGTGCAGCCACCCCTCATGCAATCTAATGGCGGTGTTTCTGTGACTTTTGGAATGCTTGACTAAAGTGTTTTCTTCTGTTCTGTAAATTAGTTTTGAAGTCAGGGGACCCACTTTCTTTGGTATTCATCTTTGGAAGAAACAGGTTTTTACTCCCTTCCTGAAATTACGGTAGACTTGTAGATTTCATATCTTTGCTGGCAAGGAGGTCGAGTGTTTTCCTCCTGTACTAAGAATGTAGCTCCACTAGTGGTCTTTTTTTAATTAGCAGATGTGATGAGCTGAGGTGGTAGTTCCAACAGTAGTGTTCTTCTCTGTATCCTAGGAATTTCACTTGTAGCTACTGTGTGCCTTCCACTTGAAGGTCTCTATGGAACTGTAAAATGCCTTAAAGACAGAACATCAGACTATTGATGCTTGTAGGGTCTCCTAGTTTTAGAATAATCTACTTGTCATCTGCATAGTTATAGCAAGTGAGGTAGATTGATCTGATCAGGTAAGGTAGAGGTTGAACAAGACTGATGAAACGAGGGACCCTTGTTGGATTCCGCAGAGTAGTACGTGAGCAGCTGAGGTAAATATTAATTTAGATATAAAGCTTTATCTGTCGTTGAGGTGGGAGGTGATCATTTATTTATAGGTCCAGCTTCTCAAGTCACAGTAGTAGTGTCCTATGATAGACAGTATCAAAGGTTGTTAAGTGTAAAGATACCAGGCCAAGAAGCAAGGGGATTGAAGGCCACTGCCTAGAGACCATTTGCATATTTACATACTTTTGTAAACTGGTTATCTAGGCGTAGTTTTTGCTGGTTCCAGTACCCGCTGGGCCCCCGCTCTGCCTATTCCTTACATTTTAAATTTAAATTTACTGCTGGGAGAATGCATTTCATGAAAAGGAATATAAAGTAGTGTTGCCAAAAGAAAACTGCCAGCCATGTGTTGTTTAAAGAAACTGAAAGACCTCCTCTTGACACTAAATAGGGTTATAACAAAAATGTATGTATTCATTTGTAATGTGACTTTTCTGTCTTTGGTCCCTTTAATTATCAGTCATGGATCATTCAGGCAGCCCTAGAACACAATTAAAAGTGTTTTCTATTTATATTTGCTGTTCAAATTATGCACAGATAAGTGCTGAAAATACGGCTTTAGGTGATGTTTAATTGTGTCCTCTACGGGCATCAAAATAACGAGCTGGCAACCCTAATCATAAGACTGGAAGTTTTTTTGCACGATCAGCACATTATTTCCTATGCCCTCTATCCCTATTAATGCCAGAATAACAATAGTTTAACTTATACCTGAAACCCTATGCCAGTGTCAATGATATGCTGAGTTGCTTCAAGTGTCCGGGAATGCACACTGCATTCACACAACTCACTCCTCATTCTCGCCCTTCACTTTTATGCTCACCCTGCACTCACAGTAATCACAATGCACTCACACTGACCACCATGCACTCACACCATTCACCCGCTCACCCTGCACTCAGTCATCAATCTGCACTCGCAGAGCACTTGTGACTTGCACTGTTCACCCTGTTCCTCACTCTGCAGTCACACGAGCACACTACTCACCCTGCAGTCATGTCACACTTCACCCACCTGTCCCCTCACTGATCACTCTGCAATCTCACTTAAACAAGCCCTTCACTAACAGTGCATTCTATTGTCCAACTCAGCACTTACATATGGTCAGCTAACTCACCCACTCCTCTTACCCTACTCTCACACTGTTGCATCACTCACTGTACACTCTTTAATCTATACCTACTCGGGCCCATTAACTTTAAACAGTAGGCACAGTATTTTCAGAATGGACGCCTCTGTGCAGTAATTACCAAGGTAGGATTTGAACAAAATAAATACCATAAAGGGACCTGCAGAGAGATGAAAAACAAAATAGTGTGCATATCTCTCACCTCGTAAGCCAACGTTAAGCGCTGCTTCCTATTGCACAATAAGCTGCATGCACCCCAGTCAGTGGTCCTCATGCACCACATGGAATGGGAACACTTCCAACATAGCATCAAAACAAATACAACGCCCTTCCAACCATACACCCTCCAACCAAACACCCTACACATATTGTAGCTTGCTATTCATATAGTCAAGTGCTTCAGTGCTCCACATAGGGGTAGTAGGCCCTCGGTAAATATAACAATACAATATATTCAAGACCGCTCCATCCCCTGTCTTCTTGGCTTTGTCCTTTAGCTCCTGCCTCCTTGCCTAGATGTTATGTTATGTTATGTTATGTTAAATTTGACTTGTAGAGCGCACGTACGCCCGTAGGCTTCATGGCGCTATAGGAAGTTTTCAGAAACACAACACACCAACAGGAGGACAGCCTGGAACAACTAAGGATAGGCTTCCCTAAAGAGCCGGGTCTTAAAGGCTTGTCTAAAGGCCAAAATATCCTCGTGTGACCTTAAAGAAGCTGGCAGGGAATTCCAGAGGGAGGCAGCAAGAAAGTGAAAGGAGCTGCCGCCCTGACGTTGTTTCCTAACAACAGGCACCGTGAGCAGGCTTTTGTGACTGGAACGAAGGTTGCGAGAGGGGACATATCTGGCAAGCAAGTTGATGATAAATGTGGGGCCCTTGCCTTGTAGTGCCCTGAAGATAATGCAGCCGGTTTTAAAAGCCGCCCTCTGGGCTATCGGCAGCCAATGCAGATCTGCCAGGCCTGGCCTGATGGACTGCCATTTAGGAAGCCCACAGATCAGCCTGACCGCCTGGTTTTGAACTAGCTGCAGCCTCTTGAGCTGCCCGGCTGGAAGACCCAAATATAAACTATTTGAGTAGTCCAGCCTAGACAGCACAAGGGCGATGGTCACCTGTATCAGGGCAGAATGGGTTAGGAGATGGGCAATCTTTCTAATCTTGCGCAGCTGAAAGAAGCATGCGGAGACTACTGTTCGTACCTGACTTTTCAAGGAGAGGTCTTCACTAAAGATGACTCCAAGGCTCTTGACCGTGCGGGATTTGGAAGGGGGATTCCCCATCTCCGGAGGCCAAAATTGAGGTCCCCAGCTGAGTTCACTCTTCCCAGGCAAGATCAGTTCAGTCTTGCCTGGGTTGAGTTTTAGGTGGTTAAGGCCCATCCACCTCTGGATGTGAGCCATGACCTCCCTAAACTCAGTAACAGCGTCAGGCGAGCCTAGGGGGAAAATCAATTGCAGATCATCTGCGTAGTTAAAGATCCACACTTTGAATTTCCTCAAGGAGTACAAGAGGGGACGCAGGTATAAATTAAATAAAAGGGGGGACAGGGAAGAGCCCTGAGGGACACCGCAGTCGTTCTTAATTCTAGGGGCTGTGAAGGTGCCCAGTCTCACTGCTTGAGTCCGGTCAGACAAAAATGATTCCACCTAGCTCAGGGCAGCACCTCTGAGGCCTGCCTGCCCGACACGGCCGACCAAAATGGTGTGGTCGACCGTGTCGAATGCAGCAGACAGGTCAAGGAGTACCAGTGCCTGGTGGACGTTCCTGTCTGCATTACACCGAAGTGTGTTCTGGACTGCCAGGGTTACCGTCTCGGTCGAATGGCCTGGACGGAACCCAGCTTGATTGGGCTCTAGAAACCCAGTGGTTTCCACAAAGTTGGAAAGACAATTGGAGACGTGAGCCTCCAATAACTTGGATAAAAACGGCAACAGGGATATGGGACGGTAGTTTGATGAGTCCCGGGGGTCCAGACCTGTTTTTTTTATCAGAGGGATTAACAGGGCATGTTTGAAACCAATAGGTACCCTGCCCTGGGCAAATAATTTGTTTAATAGGGGTAGGATACCCTGAGGGATAGTCTGACCGATTTCAGAGAAGATGTGAGGGGGGCAGATGTCGTTTGGGGATCCGGACTTAACCCTCGCCAAAAGTGAAAGAAAAGTTTTACCATCGATGGCCGGGAAGGCATCTAGTACAGAGGGATTATAAAAGGCGTCATCCAAAGGAAGTGACGTTGGGGAGCTAGCAATGCTCGACTTAATAATAACAATTTTTTCTCTGAAAAAGTTATTCAGGGAGTCACATAGCTTCTGCGTGGGAGCTATTGAGGGGGCTGTCCTGTGTAGATGTCTACGTTATAGGGCAAAGTGGTTGGTGGTGTGCCTAGCGGACGGGGGGCCCCCTCCATGTGCTTTGCAGGGGGGCCCCCTCAACTTTCGTTACGCCACTGAGCTGGGGCACTCATGTTAAGTGTGCACGTCTGCCACCATGCCAGGATGTTTCTGTCCCAACAATAGGCAATGCATTTTGAACAATCTGGAGGAATTTAAGTAAAGTTGTTCCCACCCCTAAATAGAACATATTCCCATAGTCCAGTCTTGAGGTCACCAAGACCTAAACTATGGTTCTCTGAGCAGCAATAGGGAGACAGAATAGGATTTTTCTAAGCCATTTTATAATGCCAAAACAGGTAGCGGCAACCTTATTGATTTGATGGCTCATAGCGAGTTTGTCATCAATTCACAGTCTTCATTTTTTTTGACTGATACTGGAACTGGGAGGACTGCCCATGGTTGAAGGCCTTAGCTCAGAGTCTCAGGGAAAAGAAGTATTCCCTATCAACGGTACCTCATTTTTATCACCCTTTAATTTTAGGGAGTTGGAGCATGTCCAGGCTGATACTTGATTAAGGCAAGAGTTGAGAGCCTGCACATTGTGGCTATCCTTAGCTGAGAGTGATTCATTAAATTTGTGTATCATCAGCATATGAAAAAAGTGTAAGTCCCTAATTCTCAACAATATCCTCCAGAGGCCTAACTTACAAATTAAAAAGCAAAGGACTCAGAGTCTACCCCTGAGACACACCTGAAACAAGTGGTAGAGATTTCGATCTTTACTGGTTGGTATGTACCTGAAAAGTACGATCGCGCAAACATTTTTTTAGCCAGGCAAGATCTGTGTCCTATATTGCCATGCCTTGAATTCTCTGAAGGAGCATTCTATGATTCACTGCATCAAATACTGCACTGAAAAAAGAATAAATGAGCAGCTCCACCATTATCCAACTGAGATCTTAGGCAATGCATGACACAGAGAAGAGGTGATTCAGATCTTTGACCAGCACAGAACCCAGATTGTGAGGAATGAAAAAGGCTATTACCTTCTGTAAACTCTATAGGTTGCTTATTCACATGTTTCTCTAACACCTTAGAGTAGGTGGGTAGCAATGAAACAGGCCTGCAATTGGACAAAAAAGATGATCCAAGTTACGTTTTTTTCAACACTGAAGTGACTAAAGCTGTATCTCATTTGGGAAGGGTGTTCAGAAAATGCAGAACCATACCAACTTTCTGTAGAGAAAATTGTCCTGGCACTCTCAAGAGAGTACAGCTAATCATATCCGCCATTTTACATAAATTGAGTAGAAAGCTATGAGATCCAGTGCATGCTGCCTATTACATTGCAAGAAGCAAGATTTCAGTTTCTTACTTCGTGGTTGTAGGAAAACATTAAGGCAAACCCTAAGAATTCTACTGATTGCGCTGGACTTCCACAAGTAGCATGCTTAATCACAAAGTTGCAGTAAGGTGGAGAAAATCGAGTATTCATGGCACGAAAGGTCATGACCACGTGAAAGAGATTGTAAAGCTGAGTAATGATCCCAGATTCAATCAAAGGTATAGATATGTAAAGATTTGTGGAGTGAGACCATATTGAAAGTTAAGACTAATTGAAAACTTTGAGGTCTTGTGATAAAAAGGTTTATAGGCTTCCCCATTTCGAAAAGCCCATGCTAGATCTTTGTTTAAAGCTGGTTAAAAACAAAATGCAAAGTTTTGATTAATGCACAGGAAGACTTACTGCACTTCAAAGTGAACCCATTTTTTTTTAATCAAACAAAATAACTTGAGAGAGAATTACTTTAAGGTTTAGACTAAAAAGTTGGTGAACTTTACCAACTTTTTAAGTGCAAACAAGTTAACTATGAATGAATATTAGCTTTGTAAAGTGCAAACTTTGCCCAGAGGCATCAAGGATCTGCGGAAAGGGGCCAACAGACGATGGTGTATAAGGCTCACGATGTTGAAAGGGTGAAAAGCAAGTCTTCAGTGCTTTACGGAAGAAAAAATGAGGTTCCAGTCCAGCGATTGAGGAAGGAAGGGAATTCCAGAGTTTGCCCACAGCAAGAGAAAAGGCTCTACCGCCCCCATCTTACTTTTCAGAAACTCTGAACTACCAGCAGATTCTTGCTGGCAGATCTTAACTGCTTGGTAGGGACATATCTTCAAAAGAGCCTTTTGATGCCTTCCAACCCGATATTACAGAAGTCTGGTGAGTGAGTCAGAGGGATTTAAATAGGATGACCCGGCCAAGAGGGAGCCAGTCCAGCTTACTGATAGTAGCCAAAATTGAGTGGTATTTGGGGAAGGCCCATCACCAGCGTAGCAGCAGCGTTCTGCACCAGCTGTAGTCAATGCACAAGTCCCTTGTTGATACCCAAGGAAAAGGAGAGAAATTGAGAAATCTTCCTAAGGGTCCTAATGATCCTAAAGCAGGTGCAAACCATTCTACTAATCTGGGGGCTCAGGGAGAGGGATTTGAAAACTATCATGCCAAGGTCTTTAGCGCTGGACCCCGGCGGGGGCAAGGGCCAAGCGTATCCGGCCACCAGGCCTCTGACCAGATGTCCTGTTGGTTTCCAAAAATTAAAACCTCCTTTTTGTCCCCACTGAGTTTGAGATAGTTCCCTACCATATAGGAGGCCACTGCCTGCAAGCAGTTTTTAAAATTTGTTGCTGAAGCTTCAACACTGTTAGTAATGGATACCATAATTTGAGGTGTCATCGGCATAAGATAGCGCCTCCAGCCCAAAAGATCTTACGACCCTGGCGAGAGGGGCAACATAAGCAATGAGGTGAGCAATTTCAGGGCAGAGCCCTTGATCCCTATTTTCTTAAGCCTGCCCACCAATCTTAGAGCAGAAATAGTATTGAAGGCCGCCGTAAGGTCCAGAAGGATCAGTAGTGTCGTATGAGCAGCGTCAACCTGACATCTGATGTTATTAAGTACAGAGGTTAACGCCGTCTCAGTACTGTGCTCACTTCTGAACCCATGCTGCAATCCATAAAGCAGCTGATGCTCCTCCAAATAGGAACTGAGATAGAAATTCAGGTGCTTCTACAAATTCTTTGCTGGGACAGGCAATATGGAGATGGGACGATCATTTTTTAACTCTATGGAGTCCAGAGAGGGCTTTTTTAAAAGGGGTTTAACCACTGTGGTTTTCCAAGAGATGGGGTACTGCCCCGATGTACTTACAGCATTAAGTATTGAGGTCAGGTGAGAAACAATTACCGCCCTTCCCAGTTTCAAAATCTTCAAAGGGCAGGACTCCAATGCGGAAACAGACTTGATTCCATTTGGCAGGTGATCTGTGTCCTCTTTTTGAAAAAGTATACACCCAGGCAGACTTTAGCTACAAGGAACTGGCTAATTCGCAACACATTTTGTGAACAACATATGATGAACACACAAAAAATAAAAAAACAATTAGTACAACAGACTGTTATGATATCAAAAATATATTTTTAATCTCGATTTTTTTAAAATATAAAAAAGGGTTAGTAAATGTCACTGTGTATATATGATGTATACAATCAAGAATTTGATACATTGGTTATGAATTGCAATTCCATGATACAATGTTAAAACCAAAACAGAAAAGAAAACAATTAAAAATTAGTCTTTTAGTTTCAAAATTATTTCTCCAAATTTTGCTAGACTTGGGCTGTGTCAACGCGTTTCGACAAATCTTTTGTCTTCATCAGGACTTTAGAATGTGCAGCCACTTTTTTTCCACAAGTAGAAGTTGGTAGTAACCTTCCACCGTAACCTTTTTGGAAGACTGCACGAAAGTGATGTTGGGAGTGAGGCACCTTCTTTATATTAGATGTGGGCGGTATGTGATATCTGAGAAAGCAGTATTCACTGCGTACTTCTCACTTCTACCTCCGTCTACTCCTCGTCAGTCTTCAACATAAAATACGGCCAAGGGTCGATTTCTTTAACCGTCGACAGAAAAACGGTCCACTTAATCGTTTTTAGCGGGTAAGTTCCTCATCTAGTAAACACAGTTGTCCCAAACCAAATGGTGCGTGATGAAAACCCGGGATCTGTGAGAAGCCGCGGTCTTTGAGGGCGTTTTTCGATTTTACCGCTCCCAGCGTTTTACAATTAATGATGGTGAAACATAGGATTGCTAGTGATTTTACAATCCCCAAAAAATCCTTTCGGATTCAATTCGATTCGAAGACCGGAGACGGCGGCGTTTTTGCGCCTTTTCGCTTCCCAGGGGCTTATTTCAGTGCGGTACCTCCGTGTGGATATCAATTACGTTATACAAGGTAAAAAGTGGAAGATTACTTGAAACCCTGACGGAAGGAGACGCACTGCATATTGCTGTCTGAAAAACGATTTTTGGTCAAGACAGCACCTAACGGGCACCTTGTATAACGTAATTGATTAATTACCGCCCACATCTAATATAAAGAAGGTGCCTCACTCCCAACATCACTTTCGTGCAGTCTTCCAAAAAGGTTACGGTGGAAGGTTACTACCAACTTCTACTTGTGGAAAAAAAGTGGCTGCACATTCTAAAGTCCTGATGAAGACAAAAGATTTGTCGAAACGCGTTGACACAGCCCAAGTCTAGCAAAATTTGGAGAAATAATTTTGAAACTAAAAGACTAATTTTTAATTGTTTTCTTTTCTGTTTTGGTTTTAACATTGTATCATGGAATTGCCATTCATAACCAATGTATCAAATTCTTGATTGTATACATCATATACACACAGTGATATTTACTAACCCTTTTTTATATTTTAAAAAAATCGAGATTAAAAATATATTTTTGATATCATAACAGTCTGTTGTACTAATTGTTTTTTTATTTTTTGTGTGTTCATCATATGTTGTTCACAAAATGTGTTGCGAATTAGCCAGTTCCTTGTAGCTAAAGTCTGCCTGGGTGTATACTTTTTCAAAAATTATTGTTTCCCTGACCCAGGAGTCGATCCTTAACAGGGGGTCCCTGATACTTACCCAAGATCTGTGTCCTCTTGCCATAGAGGGGGGAAGGAAAGTAAATTGCCTTCCTTCACAGGAGTTACCAGAAGATCAGCAGCAGAGGAGTGCGATGAAGAATCTACTTTGATTCCCTCTGCATTGAGGAGTTCCAGGGAGGAATATAATTCCATGATTATGAAATTAAGTAACTCAGTACTGCTCCAAGGTAACTCAGATATTAGCAACTGCACATAGGCCATGTGCACTGCGGACTTGCCTTCCACTTTGGGTTATGTGTAAGGCCTTGCCACAGGGCTTGGCTTGTAACCAGACCCTGCTGCCAATCCGCTATAAATGGCTAGAGGCCCTGCGCAGCGGGGGATTTGTCTTCTGAAAGCTGGATGCGGTATATCATTAAAAAACAGTAATTTGAAAAGGACACTATTAAACATTAGGTCCAGGAAAAAAATACGCTAAAAAACCCTCTGTAATTAACTCTATAGGGTGCAATGCACAATGTAATCCTTGCCATGTTTTCTGTTGGTAGACAGAATTGTCAGTGTTGTCATAAATGATGTCATTTAACATGCCATGTCATATGTAAGGTAATAAGAAATGCATGCCAGGGCACAAATTATGGCTAGTGTACCTAACCATACCTGAGGAAATTCAGTGGTTTTGTTTTCTAACTGTGCCTGCTTTTTATGGGATTTTCAATTGAAATTCTGGGTTGTATTTAAACATACATGAAGGTAACCAAAGCTACGTATAAATTTAGATTAACCTCTTCAGTAATTGTTCTCTATAATATATCACATCCAGCTGTTTCTTGTTCCTAACCTACTATTTACAACCAACTCCCACTGCATATGGCCATCTCCCATGCACAGTAATGGACAAAGGGTTTGGTATATGGCTAGGCCCTGCACCTAACTCTGCACCTGCCACAGGTGTCAACCAACAGCTTGCACAAGTCAAGTACTTTGGCTGTTTTCATTAGGTGGGCAGCCAACTCCTGAAGCGTATGCAAACATTGAGTTACAGTGTGCATTGTGTGCGTTGCATACTATTACTATCAAATTTCATTGATATTGTGCATTTGAGCTAGGACACCACCTCAGTTCATGTATTCCCAATGCTCACTGTGCACAAGCTTTGGAAATCAATAGTGAATTTTAGGCACATGGCCAGACTGTGTCAGACCATGCTTCAAGCATGGAGCCAACCACAAAATATGGCTGTTGACCAAGTACAGGTATAGTGCACTGAATGTCTCTTTTCTCATTTTAGGAATCACTAATCCTGCACAAAATGTATGCATCCTGAGAGCCAAGGAGAGTCTATGGGACCATCAGAAATGCGAGGATTTTGTAAAGTTTGTTGTATATAGATTTTTGTAAGGATTTCGAATTTAGATGGATCAAATTACATTGAGAAAAATAAATTGATGAATTCAAATTGAAAGTGTGGTTAAGAAGGACTGGTTTCATTCCGTTTCTTCTTTTTTCAAAAGTGTCTAATAAGCGGCAGCACTCGCAATTGTATTTGTTTACTCTTCAAAACTTGAGCACCCATGGGATTCATGGTAGACTCTCACTCCCGCAGGATTAAAGCCGCCGAAAAATCCCCCTTGGCCAATCAGATCACTGATCGAAAGTTCTGTGCTTCCATCTGGACACCAGCAAATACAACCGCAGACATTTGGGCCCTTAATTTCTCACTAGTTTATGAATGAAATATGAATGAACAAGGACACATTCTAAAGATAAAAATTGTAAATGTTTATTAATATTCTATAATCTTAATTTGTAAAACATTGTAAAAATAATTACATGTTGCTAATTATTCATTACATTATTTGTGTCCATAAAAATGTTTGCAAGAATATAGATTAATACATATTGTATTGCAAGAAAAAACAATTAGAATCATATTTTTCTTTAAGAAATATTGTATTCATTAATTAAAGTTGCATTATACAATGTTGCTGTTATTGGAGGCCCGGTTCTCAAATTAAACAACTGAGCTACAGAGGAAGGCTTGAGAGAAGGAAGAGGACCGATAAGAAGTAGCATAGCCTGGGGCTCTTAGAATATCCCAGAAACTAAGGGCCTGATTTCGATTTCGGCAGACAGGTCACTCCGTCACAATGATGAAGGCTATCCTGTCTGCGGAAATATAAATCTCAAAGGATATTATGGGATTTAAATTTCGGTGGACAGGATATCCGTCAGCGCTGTGATGGAGTAACCCATCCTCCAAAATATAATCAGGTCCTAAGTCTTGCATTTTCTATATTACAGGCAGAATCAGAAACATTGATGCTGTAGCTTTTAATTGTTGTTGTAGCCTTTAATAGCCATGTGGTCCTCTGTGTAATGTATATAGATGACATATTCTGTGTTTGGAGAGGAGATGAAAAAGAAGCCCTAGATTTTGTTGAGTCCCTCAACAGCAACACTTTGAATCTAAAGTTCACATGTTCCATGGATAGGAAGACTATCAAATTCCTTGATGTGGAAGTGCAGGTGCATGAAAATAGAATAGAATGTAAACTGGACTGGAAGAAAACAGCAAGCAACAGTTTATTACATGCCGAACGTTGCCACCCAGTGAACCTCATAAATAGTATACCATATGGGGAGCTATCCAGGGCACCTCGGAACTGCAGTTCTGACATAGCATTTCAAAAGGAAATGGGGAACATGAGAAAAAGGTTTGCTGAAAGGGGCTATCCACAGAAAGTTATCAACAAAGCGTGTGAAACATTGAAAAAAGTGGAAAGGGATGAGTTGCTAAAAGTCAAAACTGATGACAAGGAAGAGGAAACCACCCTTAGATTCATTACATCATTTAGGGCCATATGTATGAAGCTGTTATGCGATCGCAAACACTCCGAATCGCAAAAAAACAGTGTTTGCGATTGCAAAACACAGCCATGCTATGTATGAGTGACATCCTCATCGCAAAAGTGCAAAAAATGGAATCTGAGAATAAATATGCGAATTCGCAAACAGCCATAAAACATTTTCAAAATTCTTAAATGAGCAATTCCTAAATTGCGAATTCGCAAAATGCAATGCATCAAAAAAACGGTAATTGGGAAAACTCAATAATTGCAAAATTGCTTATCGCAATTACCACCAAATCTGAACAGGTGGTAACCAGGTGCAACCTATTTAAAGAGGCCCACAATGCCACAGTACTTTTCCACAATGGCTGGGTTGTATGTAATAGCCAGGAGGCTGCGACTCAGAGCTGCTGCATAGAGAAGGAGACGCCAGTCAATCAATCAATCATACCATTTGTATAGCGCATTACTCACCCGGGAGGGTCTCAAGGCGCTTGGGGAAGGGGTATGCTACTGCTCGAACAGCCAGGTCTTGAGTTGTCTCCTGAAGGCGAGATGGTCCTGGGTCAGCCGAAGGTGGATGGGGAGGGAGTTCCATGTCTTGGCAGCCAGGTAAGAGAAGGATCTTCCTCCGGCGGTGGCTCTTCGGATGCGTGGTACGGCTGCGAGGGCGAGGCTGGTGGACCGTAGCTGGCGGGTGGGCGTGTAGAATGTCATGCGGTCGTTGAGGTACTTGGGGCCCAGGTCGTGGAGAGACTTGTGTGCGTGGGTGAGGAGCCGGAACGTGATCCTCTTGTCGATGGGGAGCTAGTGCAGGTTCCTCAGGTGGCTGGAGATGTGGCTGCGTCGGGGGACATCCAGGATGAGTTGGG
The DNA here is from genome assembly GCF_964261635.1 of Lissotriton helveticus. Classification (NCBI taxonomy): domain Eukaryota; kingdom Metazoa; phylum Chordata; class Amphibia; order Caudata; family Salamandridae; genus Lissotriton; species Lissotriton helveticus. The sequence continues at coordinate 596,402,481 of NC_136069.1, read as the reverse complement.
CGGAGGCGTTTTGGATGCGCTGGAGTCTTTTCTGTAGCTTGGCTGTGGTCCTGGCATAGAGGGCGTTTCCGTAGTTCAGACGGCTGGTGACGAGTGCCTGGGTGACTGTCTTCCTGGTCTCGGTCGGGATCCAGCGGAAGATCTTGCGAAGCATACGCAGGGTGTTGAAGCACGATGAGGAGACGGCGTTGACTTGTCTGGTCATCGAGAGGGAGGAGTCCAGGATGAAGCCCAGGTTGCGTGCGTGGTCGGTTGGCTTGGGTGCGGTGCCCAGGGCTGGGGGCCACCAGGAGTCGTCCCAGGCGGAGGGCGAAGATCCCAGTATGAGGACTTCCGTCTTGTCCGAGTTCAGTTTGAGGCGGCTGTCCTTCATCCACTCGGCGACGTCTTTCATCCCTTCGTGTAGGCAGGTTCTGGCGGTGTCGGGGTCTCTGGTGAGGGAGAGGATCAGCTGGGTGTCGTCGGCGTAGGAGATGATGTTGAGGTTGTGCTGGCGTGCGATGGCTGCAAGAGGTCTCATGTAGACGTTGAACAGGGTGGGGCTGAGTGAAGATCCTTGCGGGACGCCGCAGATGACTTCGGTGGCCTCGGAGCGAAACGGGGGGAGGCGGACTCTTTGTGTTCTTCCGGCGAGGAACGAGATGATCCACTCCAGTGCCTTCTCTTGGATGCCGATATTGCTGAGGCGCTGGACTAGGGTGCGGTGGCAGACAGTGTCGAAAGCAGCGGAGAGGTCCAGGAGGATGAGGGCCACTGTTTCCCCCTTGTCGAGCAGGGTCCGGATGTCGTCGGTGGCTGCGATGAGGGCGGTCTCGGTGCTGTGGTTGGCTCTGAAGCCGGACTGCGAGGGGTCGAGGGATCCGTTCGTCTCGAGGAAGGCGGCAAGCTGTCTGTTGACGATCTTCTCGATGACTTTAGCAGGAAAAGGGAGGAGCGAGATATGGGGCGGAAGTTCTTGAGGTCGGTGGGGTCCGCTGTTGGTTTCTTCAGTAGGGCGTTGAGCTCGGCGTGCTTCCAGCTCTCCGGGAAGGTGGCGGTGTTGAAGGAGGTGTTGATGATGTTCCGGAGATGGGGTGCGATGGTGGAGTCGGCCTTGTTGAAGACGTGGTGTGGGCAGGGGTCGGTCAGTGATCCGGAGTGGATGGTGTTCATCGTGCGGGCTGTGTCTTCGGTGGTCACCTTGGTCCAGGTGCGGAGGGTGGTGCTGGGGTGCGTTGGTTCTGTGGTTGGGTGCGTGGATGGTTCGCCGAAGCTGTTGTGGATGTCGGCGATCTTGCGATCTTCAAAGCGCGCATTACCCTGTTCCAGCGGACTGAGGAGGAGATCCATATTAACTACAAGCTTGATGAAGAGAGCATCCTTTAAGGAGCTCAAACCCATACTTGAACACCCCACACGCAGGACACAAACTATCCCCACTCATGTATACGTCCTGTGCTCACTGCACCTCTTGGCATCATGGAGCTTCCAGGGGGTGATAGCCACAGCAGGAAGGGTGTCACATAGTGCACTTTTGCACTTTTTCCACGCGTACCTTGATGCAATGGTCCAGAGGCGGCATCACCACATCCACTTCCCCAGAACACCACAGGCACTAGACCAGACCAAACAGGAGTTCTGTCAAATTGCACAATTTCCCCACATCATCGATTGCATTGATGGGACCCATTTCGCTATCTCCCGCCCTCCCAGAACGAGTATGTGTTCAGGATTCGCAAGTCCTACCATTCCCTGAATATACAAGTGGTGTGCAATGCCAAGCACATTATCACTGACATTTGTTGCAAAATACCCAGGCAGCACCCACGACTCATTCATCTTCTGCCACAGTGGGACCCACCGTCGACTCACCAATGGGGAGTTTGGTGAGGGCTGCCTACTAGGTAATTGCATAGGAAACAGTGAGACAATAGTAAAGTACAGCAGTGGCAGGACAATGTTTAACCTATTTCCTCTTGCCCCACAGGTGACAGTGCGTATGCTGTCCGTGACTACATATTGACCCCGTACCTAAATCATGCCAACGCTGGGGAGCGGAGGTACAACAGTGCCCACACTGCCACCTGCAGTACCATTGAGCGGACCTTTGGTATACTAAAGAGCCGTTTCCCCTGCCTGCATAAGAGTGGAGGGGCACTACAATACAGCCCTGAGACCTGCTGCAAGATTGTAGTTGCGTGTGCCATGCTGCATAACATCGCCACAAGGAAAGGCACCCCAGTGGAGCTCACCGGTTTGGAATCATCAGATAAGGATGGGCCAGCTCCAGGATGCAGGCAAGCCAGTGTTATTGGTGCGGCTGCTGGGCGAGATGAAATAACACAGAACTATTTCTACGTGAAACATTTTGACACAATGCTATGCATTCATGCTAAGCTGTGTTTAATTTCCTTGAGTTCAGGATGTATTACATCACACAGCCTGTGTAGCACACAATGTAGGTATTAATGTCCCGCACATGTTGGGCACACAGTGCGAATAAACAATTGTTCACAGGTGTCTGTGTGCATTGGGCTAATCCACTCATTGCCATTTGGTAGTCAGGGCACCTCAACGGCGGCGCTGATGTCCCATAGCTCCTTGCCCTGAGTGCACATTGCCATCTTCAGTGGCATCTGCAGCTCTGTCATGACGCACACTACGGCGCCTGTCCTGTGGGAGCGGCGGAGTAATGCTCCTCCTGCTTGATTGGGCGTCCTCCTCCAGTGACTAAGCATGGGCGTAAAATCCGTTCCGCTCGCGGATTTTTCGGATTTTCGTCAAATTCGCAATCCGCGAACTCTCGCGAATTTGTCGAAAATCCGTGAATTCGCTCGCGGCAGATTTTTTGCTTGGTGATACAATATTGCGGCGCGCGGCCTGGTGCACGGCGTTCACTTTCCGTCATTCAGCGTTTGCCGAGTTGTTTTTCTCGATCATATTTTGCGAGTGCTGCGCCATTTTGGAGCTTGCTGCGGGATCCCGCGGGAGTTTGGCGCCCCCGAATACGTAATCGCGGCTTGCCACCTTGCACAGCACACCTCGCGAGAGTTCGCAATTGCGTACACGTAGTTGCGGGGGAAAGGAACAATCTCGCACTCGCGAAATAGAGATTTAGCAATTCTGCACAAGAAATCCACCAGCAAACAGGATAAACCTTCAGAAAATGATGATTTTTATCAGAATCACTCCTCAGGTTGACATTTGCATGGCCTTTTTTTTTGCAAGGAGTCCATTTTTGGGGGGGGAAGGAAGTGCCCCACAGTCTCCAACTTCCTGTTCCTGTCCAGCAGGCTCCTCCCAGTGCTTTCTTCATGTGCTGGTCACTTTCATTTGTACCTTGACCTGGAAGGATTACTTTTTGTGGGTGCTGCTGGATATTTGGATTTGAGGCCTTTTTGACTTTCTTTGGATCACTTTTGGATTAGAAATCAACTTTCACAAGTAAGTTTGTTTGGGGCATTACAGTTGCTGCAACTACAATTTTGGAACTTTTTCAGAACATTAAATAAAATATATTGTGGGTAGCCACAGTATCCAGTAGGACCAGTGTTGTTTATGGGTGCATGATACAACTGTTTTGTTGAATTTAAACACCATTGAGGCCATGGATGGGCTGGGATTGTGCTGATTTTTGTTGTTTTTGTCGTTTTTTTGGGGCTGCTGGTGGGGCCCTTTGCCCAGGGGTGGTGAGTGTTGCATGGGCCTAGTCTTTCTGTGGGGTGTCTTCTTGAATGTAAACACCATTGAGGCCATGGATGGGCTGGGATTGTGCTGATTTTTGTGTTTTTGTCGTTTTTTTGGGGCGGCTGGTGTGGCCTTTTGCCCAGGGGTAGTGGTGCTTGAACTGAGTGTGCCTGTGGTGTGGTCTCACTCTCTTTAATGTAAACATCCTGGATGGCATTGGATTGTGGTGATTTCTGGGTGTTTTTCTGTTTTTTTGGGGTGTACTGTTGATGTGGACTGGCCATGTGGGTGGTGGTGGTGGCCATCTTGAGTGCTGGCTGGTACAGGCAACATGTGCTTGGGGTGCAAGGGGCCATTTTGAAGAGAGGCAGTGTCTGAGGCCTGCACTTATTTTGCCTACTTTTCATCCATTATCCCCAGGGGTAGTGAGTGTTGCATGGGCCTAGTCTTTCTGTGGGGTGTCTTCTTGAATTTAAACACCATTGAGGGCATGGATGGGCTAGGATTGTGCTGAATTTTGTGGTTTTTGTCGTTTTTTGGGGCTGCTGGTGGGGCCCTTTGCCCAGGGGTGGTGAGTGTTGCATGGGCCCAGTCTTTCTGTGGGGTGTCCTCTTGAATTTAAACACCATTGAGGCCATGGATGGGCTGGGATTGTGCTGAATTTTGTGGTTTTTGTCGTTTTTTGGGGCTGCTGGTGGGGCCCTTTGCCCAGGGGTGGTGAGTGTTGCATGGGCCCAGTCTTTCTGTGGGGTGTCCTCTTGAATTTAAACACCATTGAGGCCATGGATGGGCTGGGATTGTGCTGTTTTTGTGTTTTTTGTCGTTTTTTTGGGGCTGCTGGTGTGGCCTTTTGCCCAGGGGTAGTGGTGCATGGACCTAGTGTGCCTGTGGGGTCTCACTCTCTTTAAGGTAAACATCCTGTATGGCATTGGATTGTGGTGATTTTTGGGTGTTTTTCAGTTTTTTTGGGGTGTACTGTTGATGTGGACTGGCCATGTGGGTGGTGGTGGTGGCCATCTTGAGTGCTGGCTGGTACAGGCAACATGTGCTTGGGGTGCAAGGGGCCATTTTGAAGAGAGGCAGTGTCCGAGGCCTGCACTTATTTAGCCTACTTTTCATCCATTATCCCCAGGGGTAGTGAGTGTTGCATGGGCCTAGTCTTTCTGTGGGGTGTCTTCTTGAATTTAAACACCATTGAGGGCATGAATGGGCAAGGATTGTGCTGAATTTTGTTGTTTTTGTCGTTTTTTGGGGCTGCTGGTGGGGCCCTTTGCCCAGGGGTGGTGAGTGTTGCATGGGCCTAGTCTGTCTGTGGGGTGTCCTCTTGAATTTAAACACCATTGGGGCCATGGATGGGCTGGGATTGTGCTGTTTTTTGTGTTTTTTGTCGTTTTTTTGGGGCTGCTGGTGTGGCCTTTTGCCCAGGGGTAGTGGTGCATGGACTGAGTGTGCCTGTGGGGTCTCACTCTCTTTAATGTAAACATCCTGGATGGCATTGGATTGTGGTGATTTTTGGGTGTTTTCTGTTTTTTTGGGGTGTACTGTTGATGTGGACTGGCCATGTGGGTGGTGGTGGTGGCCATCTTGAGTGCTGGCTGGTACAGGCAACATGTGCTTGGGGTGCAAGGGGCCATTTTGAAGAGAGGCAGTGTCTGAGGCCTGCACTTATTTAGCCTACTTTTCATCCATTATCCCCAGGGGTAGTGAGTGTTGCATGGGCCTAGTCTTTCTGTGGGGTGTCTTCTTGAATTTAAACACCATTGAGGGCATGGATGGGCAGGATTGTGCTGAATTTTGTGGTTTTTGTCGTTTTTTGGGGCTGCTGGTGGGGCCCTTTGCCCAGGGGTGGTGAGTGTTGCATGGGCCTAGTCTTTCTGTGGGGTGTCCTCTTGAATTTAAACACCATTGAGGCCATGGATGGGCTGGGATTGTGCTGTTTTTTGTGTTTTTTGTCGTTTTTTTGGGGCTGCTGGTGTGGCCTTTTGCCCAGGGGTAGTGGTGCATGGACTGAGTGTGCCTGTGGGGTCTCACTCTCTTTAATGTAAATATCCTGGATGGCATTGGATTGTGGTGATTTTTGGGTGTTTTTCTGTTTTTTTGGGGTGTACTGTTGATGTGGACTGGCCATGTGGGTGGTGGTGGTGGCCATCGTGAGTGCTGGCTGGTACAGGCAACATGTGCTTGGGGTGCAAGGGGCCATTTTGAAGAGAGGCAGTGTCTGAGGCCTGCACTTATTTAGCCTACTTTTCATCCATTATCCCCAGGGGTAGTGAGTGTTGCATGGGCCTAGTCTTTCTGTGGGGTGTCTTCTTGAATTTAAACACCATTGAGGGCATGGATGGGCAGGATTGTGCTGAATTTTGTGGTTTTTGTCGTTTTTTGGGGCTGCTGGTGGGGCCCTTTGCCCAGGGGTGGTGAGTGTTGCATGGGCCTAGTCTTTCTGTGGGGTGTCCTCTTGAATTTAAACACCATTGGGGCCATGGATGGGCTGGGATTGTGCTGTTTTTTTGTGTTTTTTGTCGTTTTTTTGGGGCTGCTGGTGTGGCCTTTTGCCCAGGGGTAGTGGTGCATGGACTGAGTGTGCCTGTGGGGTCTCACTCTCTTTAATGTAAACATCCTGGATGGCATTGGATTGTGGTGATTTTTGGGTGTTTTCTGTTTTTTTGGGGTGTACTGTTGATGTGGACTGGCCATGTGGGTGGTGGTGGTGGCCATCTTGAGTGCTGGCTGGTACAGGCAACATGTGCTTGGGGTGCAAGGGGCCATTTTGAAGAGAGGCAGTGTCTGAGGCCTGCACTTATTTAGCCTACTTTTCATCCAATATCCCCAGGGGTAGTGAGTGTTGCATGGGCCTAGTCTTTCTGTGGGGTGTCTTCTTGAATTTAAACACCATTGAGGGCATGGATGGGCAGGATTGTGCTGAATGTTGTGGTTTTTGTCGTTTTTTGGGGCTGCTGGTGGGGCCCTTTGCCCAGGGGTGGTGAGTGTTGCATGGGCCTAGTCTTTCTGTGGGGTGCCCTCTTGAATTTAAACACCATTGAGGCCATGGATGGGCTGGGATTGTGCTGTTTTTTGTGTTTTTTGTCGTTTTTTGGGGCTGCTGGTGTGGCCTTTTGCCCAGGGGTAGTGGTGCATGGACTGAGTGTGCCTGTGGGGTCTCACTCTCTTTAATGTAAACATCCTGGATGGCATTGGATTGTGGTGATTTTTGGGTGTTTTTCTGTTTTTTTGGGGTGTACTGTTGATGTGGACTGGCCATGTGGGTGGTGGTGGTGGCCATCTTGAGTGCTGGCTGGTACAGGCAACATGTGCTTGGGGTGCAAGGGGCCATTTTGAAGAGAGGCAGTGTCTGAGGCCTGCACTTATTTAGCCTACTTTTCATCCATTATCCCCAGGGGTAGTGAGTGTTGCATGGGCCTAGTCTTTCTGTGTGGTGTCTTGAATGTAAACATCATGGATGGCATGGGATTGTGCTTATTTTTCTGTGTTTTTCCATTTTTTGGGGTGTATAACTGAACTGATGTTCCTCTGTCTTCCATTGCTTTTAGGTGCACAAGACTCTAGAGAACCACCAGTGCCAGGAAGAAGTCCTGCAGCGGTGTGTGTGTGCAGCATAACGTCACGCGACGTCACGTCTGGACACAGACAACTCTGCAACTCGTGCAACTGCTGCCTGCTGTTCTGAAGAAGATGGCCCCAAAAAAAGTTACCCGTAGCTCCTCTAGCAAGAAAGTTGCCAGTAAGAAGCAGAAGAAGCAAGTTACCAAGGAGACTGGTGTGCCGGGCGCCCCTTTTTTTGGGAGTAAAAAAAAAGTATGCCTGCAGCAGCAGCGGGATCTGCTGGGGACCAAGCTGGGAGCAGCACCCCCGCTCCATTGGGCTCAGTGCCACCATCACCACCACGCCAACTTAAGTCCAAGCCCTTCAGTGCTGCAGAGGCACTTAGTCTAGTTGTTCAATCACCATCGACCAGTGATGTTGGCTCATCGCAAGAAAGTAGCAGCAATGTCCCTCAATCAACACAGGTTGTTGTAACTCATCTGACGAGTGTTGAACAACCACAGCCGCAACAAAAACCACATGTGCAAGTACAAGCCCAAGTACATGTGGAAGGAGAGGCAGCGCAAGGAGATGCGCAAGCAGAGGTGCATGGAGGGTCACAAGTGCCCACAATAGTTGTTCCTCCCGAAGTAGGGGCACATCAGGAAATCGACAATAAAGGCGAGGTATCATTTGAGGAAGACACTCCTCCAGATGATCATTCATTGTCTTCCACACCCCTAGCAAGGAAGAGATCAAGGGTGGTGTCTACATCTTCTTCAAGCACACCTCCTTCTGATGATACGGATCAAAATTGGGAACCAGCACCACTGCCGTCTGAGAGTGAGGCACATGATCTGACAAAGGTAGTTAAGCGTAAAAGGAAGCTCGTCCAAAGTCTCAGAGTTATGGAGTGTGATGATGAGGCTCAACAAGAAGTGGCGGATACTGCTGCTGATGAAGACTCTGACAACGACGACCCAGTCATCATAAAGGTCACTGCAGCCCCAGCGGGCATGCAGCAAACAGACATTTTGACCCTAGCCCGAAAAGCTGCTGAGCGTGATGATGATGATGTTGTCGACGAGGAGGCAGTGGAAACACCACAATCATTGGAGTTAAGTACACCAACTCGTACCGCTTCCATATTTCTTTCTCACAAGAAGGGACCTCCATCCACCTCGACCTTAATTAGTGGCGGTGAAAGTGCACAACGTACAAAAGTTGGGCAATCCAGATCCTCCACTTCATCTGGCATTAGCAGCATGACCACCACCACCAGTATCGCCGCCTCCTCCAGGCCCCACAGACACTTCAAGTCCCCAGTTTGGGACTTCTTTACTGTTTGCCCAAAAAGGGAAAAGTTCGCCATTTGTACCCTTTGTAAGCTTGCATTTAGTCGTGGTAAGTCAGGTACCAACTATGGTACCGGAGGCCAGAGAGGTCATCTTGAGAGACAGCACACTGTCCAATGGTTTGCGCACCTAAAGGCGATCAAGGAAGCCCGAATTGGAAGTCAAGAAAACGTTGATGTTGCATCTGATGATGACGAGGAGGAAGAAGACGTGTCAAACACTTCACTTACACCCAGTACCCCTGTCAGCAGCACACCCCATGTGAGGTACACTAAGAGTGTTGGAGCGAGTGAGACACCAACGCACAAAAGTTCACCAGCGAGCATAATTGGGTCAACGAAGTCATTATCATCCCGTAAATGCTTGGTCCAGGGCAACATTAGAACCATGTTTTCTTCAGACGCGCCATATGAACGCAACCACCCACTGACGCGTCTGTATAACACTAAGCTGGCTAAAATGCTAGCTGTGGACCTTCTCCCTTTTTCTTTTGCAGAAGCGGTAGGTTTTCTAGAATTAGTGGCAACGCTCTGCCCTAAATGGAAGGTTCCTAGCCGGTTTTATTTTGCCAGAGTTGCGGTTCCAACACTACATGAAGATGTGCTGGAGGCGATTGGGGCAGCTTTGAAGAAGAGTGCTGTTCACACAATACATCTGACAACAGACATGTGGACCAGTGGCGCAGGCGCTGATTACATGTGCATCACTGCACACTGGGTCTCTTTTTCAGGTGTTAAAGCAAAGCTAAACGTAGGTGTTGACCCGGACCAAGTTTTTAAAGCTGCTCGGAAACATGCAACACTAGCCATGTTTGGCTTGGAGGAAAGTCACACATCACAAAACATTTTGGACGAGTTTAACAAAAATGTCTTTCACTGGCTGTCCCCAAAAAAACGCCAGATTGGTTATGTTTCCACGGATAGTGGCGCCAATGTAGTTAAGGCCATGGCGCTGGGTGACTATTTCAGAGTGCCGTGTTTGGCGCACTGTATCAACCTGGTAGTTCAAAAATTCTTGAGTGATAAAGACAGTCCAGCGTGCGAGGTAATGGCCACCTGCCGCAAAATGTGCAACCATTTCAGCCATTCTTTTAAGGCCCGGAAGCATCTGAGGAGCCTGCTACTTGAACGTCGAATGCCAGTGAAAGCACTCATCCAGGAGGTGGCAACACCTTGGAACTCAACCTTCTACATGCTTGAGCGTCTGTATGAGCAGTATACGGTACTCGATCACTATTTCTTAAAAGAGGGTACAGCTCAGAAGGACCTGCAGATGGGTGCGGCGCAATGGGACATAGTTAAAAGCCTGACAGACATGCTTCGTCCTTTTGAGTTCTTCACGCGTGCAGTCAGCCAGGAGGACTGTAATTTGGGAAAAGCTATCCCATTGTTGTGCATGCTGGAGCACCAACTGAAGGCGGTGTCTTCTGAGTTAGAAAAAGATGAAAAAAACAAAGACCCTTTTCTTTTGTCGGAGAAATTATTAGAGCGCCTACGTGGTGATGAACGTCTTAAAAAGATCAACTCAGAACAGCATTACATTTGTGCTACTATTCTGGATCCACGCTACAAAAAGGCGCTGGCAGGCCAAGCATTCTTTCCTTTTGCTGATGAAGATGTTAAAAAGTACAAACGTTGGCTAGCCTGGTCAGCCAAGAGGTTTGAAAAAGAACGGCAGGATATTGAAAGAAAAGGCAGTACATCAGCATCAGCATCAGCATCAGCATCAGCAGGCCATCCCCAGTCAAAAGAATCCACTTCTGCACCTGTGGCTGTGGCACAAGTGACCTCTCAGCCGTTAAAGACACCGGCAACCGGATCATCTGCACCACACACAAGAGTAACAGTGGCTGCTGAAGAGGATTGGCTAACTTTGCTTGGGTATGGTTCTCGAAAAAAGGTCACAGGCACAGCAAAAAGTAAGCAAAGTGGAGGAACCGTTGAGGACCTTGAGTCGATGGTGCAGGACTATCTGAATGACTCAACAGAGGTCTTTCTTAATGATGAGCCATTGCAGTATTAGCATGGGAAAAAACAATTGTGGCCACAGCTCTCCAACCTGGCTATAAACTATTTGTCTTGCCCACTCGCAAGTGTGTCTTCTGAACGTGTTTTCAGTGCTGCTGGTGGCATTGTAACTCCCAAACGGAGCCGCCTCTCGCCCAAAAATGTGAAGAGGCTAACAATGATCAAGATGAATCAGCACCTCATACCACCAAATTACAAAGTACGAGAAAGCACGCCGCATGAAGACGAGGAGGACGTCAACGTAGATGAGGGGATTTGTTCTCTGTTCGGTGACGCTGACCTCATCCTGCCTGAATTCGCAGAGTATGATGACGAAATCTTCTTCTTATTCCCTGACACCGAGCCCTGAAAATGAGACAATGAATCAATATCTTTCTTTTTCGTCCTTATTCACTTTTATTCCTGTGTGTCTGTCTTTCTTTGTTTTGCACAGTTAATTTAATTCAAACTTTAATCACCTAATCCCAAAAACAAGCCCATCAGCAGAACTGTCTTCACTTGTTTGCTTATTGATTTGAAGGTGCCGCAGTCTACATTCCTCAGGTTCACAAGTTCAGAAGAACATGCTCCTCTATCCTCCTCCTCCTATTTCCCTCAAAGCAGAGGGCTGGATTACGCCCAATGAAGAAAGACTCAGCACTTGTGGGGGTGTTCTACTTCTTTGCGGGTGAGTTGACGGCTCTGGGCCCACTGCTGTGAAGCTCTAATAACGGATAAAAGTGTTTTGGACCAAATATGAGGCGGAAATTTCTTGCTGTTTTTGCTGACTTGCTTGCCTTTGAGGTGCTCTTTGGCGGGGTTCCGGGTGTTTGTGGGTGAGTTTTGGGGTCTGGGAGCACTGCTGCGACAGTCTAATCTTGATTGCATTTGCTTTTCAGGAAATCCGTGGTGGGAAACCGGAGTTATGATGATGACCTAGCTGCACAGCGCGTTTGGACCGAAGGCCGAGAGATATTGTAAGTATGAGATTTTGATTTTTGGCTGTTTGGGGGTGTTGTCGCGTGCTTTTTTGCGGGTGGGTTGGCGGGTCTCTTGGGGCATTCCTGGGAAGGTCTAATACCGGATAGAAGTGTTTTGGACAAAATCCATAAGGAAAAGCCTTTTTTTTGCTATTTCTTCTGACATCTTGCTCAATGTAGCGTTTTCGGGGGCCTGTTTGGGGGGCTTCCTGGTGTTTGTGGGTGGGTTGCGGGGTCTCTGTCGAAGCACTGCTGCGACAGTCTAATCTTGATTGCATTTGCTTTTCAGGAAATCCGTGGTGGAAAACAGGAGTTATGATGATGACCTAACTGCACAGCGCGTTTGGACCGAAGGCCGAGAGATATTGTAAGTATGAGATTTTGCTTTTTGGCTGTTTGGGGGTGTTGTCGCGTGCTTTTTTGCGGGTGGGTTGGCGGGTCTCTTGGGGCATTCCTGGGAAGGTCTAATACCGGATAGAAGTGGTTTGGACAAAATCCATAAGGAAAAGCCTTTTTTTTGCTATTTCTTCTGACATCTTGCTCAATGTAGCGTTTTCGGGGGCCTGTTTGGGGGGCTTCCTGGTGTTTGTGGGTGGGTTGCGGGGTCTCTGTCGAAGCACTGCTGCGACAGTCTAATCTTGATTGCATTTGCTTTTCAGGAAATCCGTGGTGGAAAACAGGAGTTATGATGATGACCTAGCTGCACAGCGCGTTTGGTCCGAAGGCCGAGAGATATTGTAAGTAGGAGATTTTGCTTTTTGGCTGTTTGGGGGTGTTGTCGCGTGCTTTTTTGCCGGTGCGTTGGCGGGTCTCTTGGGGCATTCCTGGGAAGGTCTAATACCGGATAGAAGTGGTTTGCACAAAATCCATAAGGAAAAGCCTTTTGGCACTTTTTGTAACTTAGGGTTCATTAGGGTTAGCCCTAGCAGCAGGATTGCATGTGTTTCGGGGTGTTCTAGATTTTTGCAACTGAGTTCTGGGGTCTTAGAGCACTCTTGGAGCGATGCTGGCTATGGATACTTTTGCTTGCTTGCAAGTGGTTTGAATACAATCCACGGTGGGTAAGGGTGTATTTGGGCCTACTTTTACTTTCAAAGTACATTTTGTCACCATTTTTCTGCTAGGCCTCGTTTTTTGAGATCTGATTGGGGGTCTTCTACATTTTTGCGACTGGCTTTAGTAAGGGTCTTGGTGGGAGCATTGCTGGGAAGGTCTAATTTTGTTCTAAAACACAGTTTACAGTACACCTAGCTTGAGGGGAAAGATCCGCTAAATTAATTTGGCCATACTTATTTATCCTTAAAAAGGTGACTCAGACAGATTACGCAATTTCAAAAATATTGTACTGTCTATTAGGAAAATCAAAGTGTGACTTTTTGCACCACACAGCGTACATACCTTATATTTATTTATCAGTGGTATTGTAATAGCACTTCCTGTTTTCCGTTCAATAATTACAGGCCGGGTTTCAGTCAACATCCGCCAGGCAGGCAGTGGACAGGGTGTCTTCTGTCAGTGGTCACTGGTCACCAACATTGATGGACGAAGCGTCAGCTGGAATGGAGGAGTGCCGCTAATAAGAGGAATTGTTTGCTGCATGCAACTTACTTACCAAATTCAACAGGACAACTCCAACAACATACAGAATACAGATACAGTATCCATTGTTTTCTTCTATGAGTGTGACTGCATGTGGTTAGCTTTAGTTTGTACCCTAAGATTTCTTTATCTTCAATTATTGTTTGTCCATGCTGTGCTTTTTTTTTCTTCTCTCAACAAAACCTACCCAAAAAGAAACCCCCATTCCCATCCATTTTCCAAACCCTAACCCTCTTCCCCCGGGCTGTGTGGTTTTGCTTGATGTCTGACTAAATGACATCAATAATTCCACACACTTGCTGGGGAGGATAAGGTCATAGCAACAGGCTGGTGAAGGAATACGAGGATATATTCTAGACTTACTCAGCTTCAGTACTATTTCTTGTAGTAGTAGGAGCCAATGTCAAATAAATTCAACGCAAGTACTAGTTATACTTGCAATACTTTACCATTTGTTAGGCTACATTGTGGCACTGTTCTAGTGTACTGTCACCTGCTATATTCTCTATCGTACCGTAACCGTTGTAATGCTACAGTAAGGACAAACCAGGTTTCGTTTTCTTTTTTTCCATAGGCATGCAACTTCCACTGTGTCACACCACTAGTACCACCGCAACGAGGAAATTTCATCCGCCCAGGATTGCCAACCTTAATCCCCATTTCACGTGGAGCCAGCCCTGGGCCTAGCCCTAATTTCTAACACAAATTACAGGTAAGATAAGCATTTGGTGGGAGGTAGTATAATGGAGAATTAGGACTAGACGAGAGATTGACGGTAGTACTACTAAAGTCCTAGGACTCTTCAGGAAAACAAACTTACTGTTAAACCCCCACCCACCAGACTGAAAAGCAGTAAAAAACAGGTATGGTCAGATAAAGTTTAAAAAAGTATATTTATGTAGCCCTAACAAAATAATCTCCCTCAAGACCCTCCCTAACCCCAATGATTGTCTTTGAAAAGTCCCAAAAAGAACCCAACTCCCAAATCCCACCCCCCAAAAGTCTCTAAAAAAGGGCAAGGGACACTCCACTACTGGAGGGTGCTGGAGAATTTTGCAGCCAGGGCATCATACTCCTTGCGGAGGGTGGCATGGTCGAAGCGGAGGCCCTCCACCAAGTTCTTGTACCTAAGGACCTCCTGCTCCAGGTAGGACATTCTGATTCCTAGGCGGCGCTGGCGTGCCTTGCAACTCCTGTGGGGGGCAGCTGGTCTTTTTGCTGCTTGGCGGTGGCGGTTGGCTTTGTTAGCCCGGCTCCGTACCGCTGGAGCACTGCGCTGGCTGGCAGCCCGTGGGGGCACGGAGGAGGATGCAGCTGTCCCAGTGGAGGATGTTGTGGTTCCACCGGTTGACTGCGTGTCCTCCTCCTCCAGGGCCACCAGCCGCCGATATTCGGCGACAGTGGCATCCAGCCTCCGTTGCCGGGCCATTCGAGCCTGCTCCCTCCGTGATGTCGATTTGGAAGGAGCAACTATATGAAGAAAGAAAGACATAGTCTGTAACCAATGCTCCTTAACATTAATAACACAAAGTGATTGAGCCGAAAGTTGTGTCACAGTACAAGTAGCAAATTGAAAGCACAGTACATAACTATTGAGGACAGTATCTATCTAACCTCCCACTTCTGCATCCTTGCTCTAACATTAGTGGGAGTTTAATGAACAAATTCTACGACCACTATGGACTTCCATTACAGTCGACTATGACAGTACACCAGTCTTATTCTTCTTCTTCTCTCTTGTTTAGGAAAATTGGTACGTTATCTTATGCAAGCCGGCAGAATGCCAGCGCAGTGAACTTGCACCCGAGAAAAACAGACGCACACCATGATGAGTGAGACAGACTTGGGTTACTGTACCGGTCCAGTACATGCAGGTGGTGAAGCTATTACTTTTCTATTACGGGTGGCACTGAGAATACTCTGTTACAAGGGCTACTGCTTAATTAATTTACCTTTCACCCTACAGTGCAAATGAGTACTAGAAAAGGAAAATGAAGAAGCTAAATAATTTGATTATCTATCACTTCACATGGGATGTATTTGATGACATATGGGATGACTTTAGGTGCTTTGCTTATTATTGAGTGAACAGTGATACACCCACACATGAATGACGTACTACTACTAAACTAAAGTTATTAAGAGAGGTACGGAGTGTCCACCGTAATAACCGGATATATGCTGTGCTTGCAGTTGCAATACAAACTACTGCTACTATTCATGGTAGTATTGGACAAATTTACAATTTATTTTCCTTGCCTTCCCTACACTGGAACGGACGTGCGGGTGCGGTGTTACATGCTCTTCAAGGTAACACTTAGTTCATCCAGTGACCATCTACTCTCTCTAGATACACATGTGCTATCTAAGAGTCAGATAATACCATGCTCCAGGCATCCATCCATTCAAAGTATATGCAACCATACAGTTTCTGTTTCACCCACCCAGGCTGTTGTCCTTCCACCCATCCTTGCTTCATCATTGACCCAGCCATGCACCATACCATATTCTTTCCTTCCCAGCCACCTCGGGGGCCAAGCAAACACATATCATTCTTCTTTGCCAGCCATCATAAAATTTCTCGTCCTTCCTCGCTTTTCGTTCATCCCATCCATCAAGTTCATCTAAGATCTTATTGGGATTCTTCTCACCAAAAACTTCACAGCTAAGTCGAAGTACATTTAGAGGAGGCTACTACCTGGTTGATTTATAATACACCCGTGCAGAAAGCACACTATGCAGTCTTCAATCTCAATAAGTAAGGAATATATAGCTTACCTCTTCCCGCCACCACCGTGCGAACCCTCACAGGAACGTCCGGCACTTGCACCGCCTCCTCCCCAGAGTCCTCGCCCAACACCACCACCTCCGAGCTGGCCCCGCCACAAGATGTTCCACCTACAAAGTACATTTAAGAATGTTAGAATACACTACTCACTACTATATAATATTTGGTCTAGGAGGAATAAACAAATGTTAAAAAAACGAAATACAATGTAATAATTTGTAACTGTCTACTCTAAAGTAAAAATGTCCCTTTTTCCACAAGAAATGTGTCCAATTAATCGTTAGCACTAAGCACTTTTCCATTTTCAGTTAAACGTTTACTTTTATGACAAATTTGATTTTAATAAATGTGTTTACTTTTAATAAAGCTTTTAAACTTAAATAGACTCTGTGGTTTTAGGTCCTCCAGACTAGAGTGGATGAGCTAAAGGTTTTGGAATTTTTGCAAGCATGAGTGCCTCTGGCACTTCTTGACTCTGACTCCGTACTCTTGTCCTGCGTTGGATAATCTAATGATCATTGGGGATCAATCATCGGTGACTTTGGGAGCTAAATGACTCTGCCACACTATCTAGTCATTAAGGTGATTGGGGGTTCTTCAAAGTCTGATATCACTGAGGTATGTGGAAAGAAAGTCTACCTGCGCCTATTATAATTGATAAACAATGCACTATTTAGTGTTCATAGTTCGGTTTGTGCAGATTTGTCCCTGCAACAGTAGTAGAATGGATTGTCCTCCTATACAAACCAAAAGTAAAGTAGTATCTTATTCTTTCTTGGTGGTCATTCACCTTTTTATTGTTGGCAATTGTCAAAGCATAAACATTTAGAAGACTTAAAAAGACATTATGGACAATCCCGGAGGACTGCACTCAGTGCATAGAGCTATTGCTGACTAGAATGGGAGACCAATGGAATTGCCAAATGTGCAATCTTAGTTAGCTACACAGACAGACTAATAAGAATAATCTAGTAATACCACAGGGAGTCATAGTCGAGGCAGGATAAGAATTTAGATCCAGTCTACAAGAAGATCAAAGTCGATTTAGAAAAAATCGAATGAGGAACGCTAGGAAAAAATAGGTACTCTATATTAAAATTAAAACTTACTGGGGCCAGCAAAGGAGCCCTCGCCTGCCCGATCCTGGCCTGCATCCTCCTGAACAGCACCCTCCTCCTCCTCCTCCTGTGTCCTCTTGCCCTTGGGGGGAGCTGATGTACAACATGAAAGAAAGAAAGACCAGAAAATATGGATGAGATTTGTCAACCAAATCAAACATTTCAAAAGAACAATAACAAAATATTTTGGAGAAATAGCAAATAGATAGACAACTATTCCACGGGATATATTGACCCATCTCATGTGGTATACTACGTTATTCGTATTGCCTGATTTGCGGACCGTTGACTTTGAAAGTTCCTATGTAACTCACTAAACAGACTACTAAAAAGGTTTGCCTAGGCCTGGCAGGCAGCAGTCCGCAGCACGCGAAGTGACAGACAAAGTCCATCCTGCTTGCAGATCAGTGAATACTCAAACTATCAATCCACCGACCACCACCACTATTTCTTCTTATAGCCATGTGTCTAAAGGAAGGACTGGACTTGAGTCTGTTGGGGCTGATTTAGAAGTCCCTTGCGGCTCATTTTCCTCCATTGTTGCGTGACTTTTGTGACGCAGCGGCAGAACAAAAGAGTCGCCATGGTGCGGCGTATATATAAAAAAAAACGCATATGGGAGATGCATCACGTTGTAAAGCCCTGCGCCATCAGGGGGCGTTCCGGCGCAAGGGAGGGAGTTCCTGCGCAGGAACGAATCCTAAAAGTGGCTGAGGGAAATCTACAAGATGTCAATCAGTCACTTTTAGGACAATGATGCGTGACTCAAACCCTGCGCCTGCTTGAAGCCGACGTACGGCTTGATGCAGCATTGGAGAGATAGGGCACCCCAGATCATTGCTGGAGCTGCGCCATCGTTGGCACGCAACTCCAGCAATGCGCCGCCTTTACGGCACAGCTGCGTAAGGCTTCTGTGATGTTTTGGGCCAGTGGGTGGTGGTGGCATGGCGCACAATTACTGCCGCATCCCTGCTACTTTGCAGGGATGCGCCGGTAATTGAAAATATGACCCTTAGTGTCTAGCATTACGCAGTTCTTTACACTACACTCATACATAATTTCTCAGGCCAATGAAATGAACACAAAATACAAAACAAATAAGCATAGTAGCAAGCAAGGCTACTGAGAAGGAGAGCAGTGCACCTGAAATGCATAGAAGATTTTGAAATATAATTTACCTAAAATGTAATCGGCAGCATTATTGCTCTTGGTAAAGAACAAAGATTTGCAAATAACAGAGCCGGATAAAACAGATTAGTGATGAAATAGCTAGAAATAGCTTCTACTACTCACCAAGCCCGGGGACCTCTACGCCGAGCGCGTCCAGCAAGTCCCGTTCCCGGTCCATGACATCCGTCCAGCGGTGGGTGGCCTGGTTATAGGTGCGCCGGACCCCAGAGAGCTTAAACATGGCCCGGCACACCTTCTCCCACCGCTTCCGGCGCTCCCGGATGCCATAGCTGGTTGCGATCTTGCCGCCTCCCAGGATGGTCTTGGGGAGGCGGCGCTGGACGTGGAAGATGAGTGCGGCCACCTCCTCCGCGCTAAAGATCTCCCGTGGCATCACTAGCTCCCCCCTCAAATGCCCGCACGGGAGCCGGGCACGGGGTGCGGGACCCTTCCCCTTCTCAGGGTGCTTCCCGGCTCCCTTTACCATGGTCTGGGCAGAAATGAGTTAAATAATAAAGAAGAAATAGAATAGGGAAGAAGAAAAGAAAAGAGTTTAAAAAAAGTAGTTTAAAATTAACAAAAAGTAGCAGAAAACACAAAAATATAGAGCTAGAAAAATAGAGGGATAGATAATAAGTAAAATAGATCAAATAAACTTCAAACAAGCAAAGGATGGCAGAGATTCAGAGAGGATACAGAAAGCATGCCCAGAACCATAGCAATGAATGAGAAACAAGATGGCCGCGCCCATTCACGACCGCGTGGGTAAGTTCGCGCGAGATTTTCCTCGCGATCACGCGCGAAATTGTACTAGCGAGCAGCACACTTTGCGAGATTACACATAGCGGCCGGAAACGGAATTACGTCACGCAAACAAGATGGCCGCGCCCGTGTACGACCGCTAGAGTAACTTCGCAAACGTATAGCTACAAGCGCCTTGCGAACACGCAAAAAATCACGCGAACATACACGCCGCAAAAAAAAAATAGTGTATTCGCACGCATTCGCGGCTTCCGAAATCGATCTCGCACAGATTCGCGCCCCGCAAATCGCGCGAAATTGCAGAAAAACGATTTTTGCTAAACTGAAAGCAATCAGCAGGTGCAAAAGTTCAAACTTAACATTAGTAATCATTCACTCTAGTGCTTCCTGAGGGGCCCCTCCAGAGTTCAGTTGCCTATTTGCAACTATTCCATGACCCTGCTATGACCCAAACAGCAGGCTCATAGAATAGCTACAAGTAGACCATAAAGGTCCTGTGAAAAAAAATTGCACTGCAACAGAAAGCAAATTACAGATAAGGAAGGAAGCAGGTGCCAGCCAGACTGGAAGTTTCAAAATTACTGACACATTAATCACCCCCTAATTAATTCATGGCAGTTGAAGAAGGGCAGGTGTGCTTGCTTTCACTGCAACAGAAAGCAAATTACAGATAAGGAAGGGAGCAGGTGCCAGCCAGACTGGAAGTTTAAAAATAAGTGACACATTAATCAACCCCAAATTAATTCATGGCAGTTGAAGCAGGGCAGGTGTGCTTGCTTTTTTTCACCCCCATAATCTACAGTGATAAACAAACCTAATGGGTGGCAGTGAGGATGTACCAGAGGGTGGCATGGGTGTACCAGAGGGTGGCAGTGGTGAAACAGAGGGTGCTGTGAACCTGTGATGATAAACCAGACGTAGAAACAACATAGTCGCGGCCGTTGCGAGCCGAAAAGTAAGTTCGCAATTGCGAAATGGTCCACAAATCCTCGCGAACGCTCGCCAACACAAAAAACTTTAAAATCCGCTAATCCGCGAGAGTTCGTGGATTTTGCGTATTGCGAATCCGTAAATTCGCAAATTCGCGTACGCGAGATCCGCTAGATCCGCCCATGCTTACTGAGGACTCCTGTTCCACCAGTAGCAACTGTCCGCAGCTCCTCCACAGCACATGTGACCTGGACTAGTCCCCTGGCCACATCCTGGCTGCAGTGTGCCACCTCACACTGCATGCTGATGCTGCACTGTGACTGCACTGAGGTGGCTGAGGCCAGACGGTTGACAGCCCTTGTAAATAGGTCAAGGCATGTGTGGAGGCTCTGCCTCTCCCTGCGCCTAGCAGCACGGTCCTCCCTTATCTCAACACAAAGTGCCTCCAGGGCACCCGTAATGCTCCTGAAGCCCACCCTCAGCTGTCTCTGAATTGACCCTGTGCTTCTTCCCTGCAGGCGCTGCACTTCAAGCATGTTCCCTTCCAGGCCGCTGAAGACTGTCTCCTCTCCTACGGCTGATGTACTTGTGGATGGATGTGCCCTGCACCTGAATGGCATGACTGGTATGGGACTTGGAAGTGCTCGAGGTCTGGGTTGTGGCTCAGACTGTCCCTGGACTTGGTTGGTTTCATCGTCAGTGTCCCGGGTGTCATCCTCCAGCGGTGGCAATGGAGCCACTGCGATGCACTGGGGGCGTTTTGCTGGGATGACTGGCTGCCCTCCTCCTCCTCCTCCTCCCCCACTTGCCCTGGCACTGCCGCGCCGTGGGACTCATCCTCCCCTCCGGGCCTCTGTCCCTGTGTTTCTTGTGGTGTTGTGGACATAAATGCGCACATTAATTTGCTGTCCTGCCTTGCATTGGTAATGCAATAAATTACACTATTTGTAGTCCTGACATTCTGTATTTTGCATTCACTGATACACACATACTGCTTGGGCCTAGCTGAGTTTCACTGCTCCACTGTTA
The DNA here is from genome assembly GCF_964261635.1 of Lissotriton helveticus. NCBI lineage: Eukaryota > Metazoa > Chordata > Amphibia > Caudata > Salamandridae > Lissotriton > Lissotriton helveticus. The sequence goes on along the minus strand of NC_136069.1, from coordinate 596,381,538 downwards.
GGTTCATGTGATTACATCTCCCATAATCCATTGCTGTGGGTGCTTGTGAGCCTGCACGGGACTTGCATTTTTTATGTGTGCCTGGGTCTCTCCTGAGTGTGGGGGTGAAGTAGGTCAGTATCAGAGGTGTGATGGCATACTTCTTACCTTCTGGGAGGTCAGAGCTGTCAAGGTCTGCCATGCCGCTCACACTCTCTGGTAGCAGGGTCCCCTCGACCATTTCCTCCAGTGGCGTGGAAGCGGTGGCAGTGGAAGTCCCTCCACCGGTCTGTTATGCCTCCTGCAGCCTGGCAGCAACCCTTTACTGCGAGCGCTAGCGCATGTCATACCACCGTTTGCGCAATTCTTCAACACTGCGGTGGGTGACGCCAATGGAGTTTAACTTCTCCGCCCATATTCTTCTTTTACGTGTCTCTGGCACACGCAGGGACTTTTTGCTGAAGAGGAGCTCATGGCTCACCACCATCTCCTGTTTCAGAACCTCCTGCTCCCTTTCAGAAAACTAATGTTTTCTCTTCCTTGCTCTTTCCCCCTTCTGGTTGTCCTGGCTGGCCATGTCTCCTCTCACAGTAGCAGTGCTGTGGTGCTACAACTCTCCTCCCAGCCTCTCACTCTGCTTCTGAAACTCAGGTGCAGCATGGGTAGTCACACTTCCTGGTTGTGATGTCACCTGAATTTCCGATTAGCAGATTTGCGATTGCTGCTTTGCGAGTTCTCAAAATTTGCGGATACACAATTAAGGAATTGCTATTCTGGTATTCGCATTTAAATATGCAATTTTGAAGGAATCACTATTTATTTGCGAATATTTATTTACATACCGATTTCCGATTCTCAAAATGCGATTCACTACAAATCGCAATCTGAGAATCGCAAATTCGATTTTTCATACATATGGCCCTTAGTAACCAGGCAGGAGATGTACGCAAATGTCTAAAAAAAAATCGGGAGTGTTCTAAGTACAGATTAGACTCTGGCAGAATGTGTGGGTGAAAATCCTTGCATCATATTTCAGATATGCCCAACATTAAAAGATATATTATGTAAGAGTATGTTACCCGTAGAGACGAATTCCCAATTTTAAGTGCAAGGTTTTTACACTTGCAAAGCATGCAAGGCATGCCGAAATAGCACCAACTGTAAGCAAGTGAAACTTTCGACAGCACAGAAACCATTTGTCATTTCCAAATACCTGAGTTGTAAATCAGATTTATGTGTATATGCCCTTAATTACCCATGCCATTTAGTATATATTGGCAGTTCTATTCACCGGGTAAAAAGGCGTATACTGGAACACATGCAGGCAATTACTAATGAGGACAGACAATATCCCATAGCCCAGCATTTCAAAGAATGCCTGACAAGAAGGCTGGTTTACTTAGATACTGTGCTTTAGATAGAATACCACTATCTGAGAGGGGAGGGAACAGGATCCGTGAGTTGAGAAGGTTGGAATCCAAAATGTTTATTAAATATGGCCCAATGCATCCAGAGGGTATGAACAAGGATGAGGATAGCTCGCAGCCCGGTGGCAGAGGGCTCGCGCGCATCTGCTGGAGCGCTACTATTTTATCTGAATCCCTGGTCTCCATCGCTGATAACGAGCATTTTTATCTTTATTTCTGCCTTTACCCGTCCTGCTGACTACGAGCAGTGACAACGCTTTTAATCTCCCCTAGCGGCCCTGCTGACTACTAGCCGCCACACTTACCTTCACAACCTGCCTGATGCCAGCAATCCGCCGAGGGCTGACCGCTTAACGGTGACCCCTGGCGACTGTGGCCGCCATCTTGGGTTGGGTTGTTGGCCTGTTCCATCCTAGCCACACCCCCCTAGTCACATTGCTATTTAAACAACCATCATGCGTCAGCGCAGCGGACGAGCGCAGCGGGCGCGTCGCAGGCGCGCCGGAGTCGCGCCAGAGTTAAGCCCGTCTGCGCCCGTCCGCGGCTGGCCGGGGCCCGGGACCGGTCACTATGCTCATTCATCTATCATATATACCTCTGCGACCATTTTCTCTCTCTGGCATCCACGCCCCCCCCTCCTATAGTGCGAGAGCGCATTGTCTCTCTTGGCTTATGTAATTCTTCTACCGTACCTTCATGGCCCAGTGAGCTATTGCAACAGTCGTTCGAGGTGTCTTCACCCCCCGCCTGTTTGTCACCTAAGCACGATCCCGTATCCCCTTGCATTCCGGGTACCTCCCTGCCTACCACCACAGCGATCCTCCTTAACACTAGGTCTGCGGTTGGGCATCATCTTGAGCTATTCCATCTGCTTGACTCCCGCCAGCCAGACCTGTTATTCCTTACGGAAACATGGTTTAGGGATGACTCCCTTCCGAGCCTTTTATCCATGCTGCCCTCCGCTTATTCGGCCATCAGAATGGACCGCCCTGGGGGAAAGACAGGGGGAGGTGTTGCCTTGATTACCCGTACGGATTTTCATTTTCAGATACTACCCTCCCCTCCCATCCCCGCCGTGGACTGTCTAGTAGTCCGTTCCTCCTCTTTCGGAGTTCCTCTGACTTGCGTACTCATCTACCGGCCGCCTCAATCTACTCCCGATTTCCTATCCTCTATTGAGGACCTCTTGGCCACTTTAGTAGTGAACAATTCCGCAATCCTGGTGCTTGGGGATTTGAACTACTGGCCGAACGACCCAGCTGAAGATCTTAGATCCAAGGAGTTCACGGCCCTGCTCACCAGCTTTAACTTTCTTTCCCAACTTAGTATGCCTACACATACCAAAGGTCATCAACTCGATCAAATCTGGACCCTTAACATGCCTATCAACCCCCCCACCATCTCGCCTTGTTCCTGGTCAGACCACTCTCTTATTTCTTTTGCAGTAGCCCTCGGACGACCGCCCAAACCCCCCCCGCCCAGAAACATCTGGGCCAGAAAGTGGGATAAGGCTGACCTCCCCGCGATCTGCTCTTCTCTGCTGCTTCTAGTCCCGAGCTCAGTGACCTACCCCTTTCCACTCAGCTCACAGCCATCAACACCTGGCTGTTAAAAGCGTGCAACACCACCGTCCCCCTCAAGAGAGTGGCTATCAAACGCGCCCATGCGGCCAACAGATGGTTCACCCCCTCCCTCAGAGATAAAAAGCTAGTGACACGCAGAGCCGAACAAGCATGGCGACGCTCCTACTGCCCCTTTCTTAAAGCAAGCTACTGCTCAGTACTCAACGAATACAAAAGGGACATACTAAAAGCTAAAGCTGAGTACTTCTCTGGCAGAATCCTGGCAGCGGAAAATCAATCCAAGGAAATATTCGCCACAGTCCATGAGCTCGCTGCCTCCGACAGGGTGACTTCTAAAATCCCCCCATCCCAAACTCTCTGCAACTCCCTTAACTCCTTCTTTATTGAGAAGGTAGCCCTTATCAAGGCCAATATTCCTTCATCACTCCCGGTACCACCTGATGCTCACTCCCTCCCCTCTGTCTCACCCCTCATTCACTTCCCCCCCTTGACACGAGAAACTCTCCTTCCTTTACTGGCCCAGGTAAAATCGGGTTCTCCTCAGGACATTGGTCCGGCATTTGCCCTGAAAGAGTTCTTTTCCAACTGCTGCTCCCCTCCACTTACTCTAATCAATCACTCCCTTACAACTGGCACTGTCCCCCATGCTCACAAATCAGCAGTCATCATTCCGATTTTGAAAAAGGCAGGCGCCGATCCCTCCCTGCCTGCTAACTACCGTCCCATTTCCCTTCTCCCTTACCTGGCGAAGGTCTCAGAGGCTTATGTCACCAGGACTCTGAGCTCCTTTGTGGAATCGACGGGCCGCCTTTCTCCCCGTCAGGCGGGCTTTCGCCCGCTGCACTCGACCGAATAGGTATTTGTGTCGTTGATGGACAAACTGAGGGAAGGCATTGACACCGGCCTCCCCCAGGCCCTGGTCCTGTTAGATCTGTCCGCCGCCTTCGACACGGTGGACCATGACATTCTGTTGACCCGTGTCGAGGCGGCGGGCATTGGGGGCATGGCCCTGACCTGGCTCCGATCCTTTTTAACGGACAGGGAGCAGGCTGTCCATCTGGCCTACTTTGCTGCTCCACCCCGGAGAGTGACCTGCGGCGTCCCCCAGGGTTCCTCCTTGTCTCCCTTGTTGTTTAATTTATACATTTCACCCCTTATTTTTTCTTTACAGCAGATCGAGGTCTCGGTGTTCAATTACGCTGACGACCTCCAACTTATTTTTAACCTTTCCTGCTCCCCCATTTCTGCCCGGAACTTCCAGAGGGTCATGCTTTTCATCCAAGGGTGGATGAACTGCAACCACCTCAAACTAAACCCCGACAAAACCGAATTGGTCCTGACGGGTGGTGGTTGCAGTCCCTGGTCCTCTGTAAGCATGGGCGGATTTTGCGGATCCACGATTCACGAATTTGCGAATTCACGGATCATGGATCCGCAAAATCCGCGGATTTTGCGGATCGGCGGATTTGGGGGCGGGGCTTCCTCGAGTGTGTGGGCGGGGCCAAACGGACGGGGCTTCCATGCGAGCGCACATGCCTCTTTGATTATGTTGCCTCAGATGCTGCATGCAGCTCTAGGTCCATCAGAGCACCGAGGGGGACACATGGCTACATCGCTTGTAATGATCTGAGGGGATTTTAAACCGTTCCTGCCCCTGTGGCCAGATGAAGAGTTAGTCCTGTGGCAAATTAGTGCTTCTCGGCTCCTTTATGAAGAGCATGAGGGCCTCTGCCATCTGTAACGCTGCTGAAGGAATCATGGCCTGTCCATGCTATATTCCCAAACCATGGCGAATTAGGGCTGAACTAAAATTTGGTAGTACCTCCAATTTCTAGAGCAAATTCAGAATGACTAAGAGAATGTGCCAGCTGAGCTTTCTCCATCGTGCTCTGCCTATTGTGGAGGAGAATGAGCTCATCGGGTTGAGTTTGGCTGTATAAAACTGCAAAAACAAGCTTTGCTGGCACACAGACAATGCTCTGTCACAGCTGCTGCCGAGCCCAGCAGAGATCAGCTGCCTTCTAAGGGTCGATGGGGAGGGTGACTGGTGACAACCATGTGTCTTCTGCCATCCGCCGCTTCTCGGGTCTGAAGTCACAAGCCAGGTCGGGGAGGCCCGCTTCATGCCTCTTGTGTGTATAAAAGGTCAGAGACCGATCAGACGAGTGTGTGGGCGGGGCTTCCATGCGAGCGCACATGCCTCTTGTGTGTATAAAAGGTCAGAGACCGATCAGAGCAGCAGATAAAGATACATAAGCTCCTGGCCACAGAATGAACCCTGCCCTTCATATTTATTCAAGAAGACACCACCACCGTTTTGTGCCTGCTGTAAATAATTTACGATGGCGCCGGCAAGCTGCCAGCGCCATCCTGAAAAAGTTACTTAATTAGCTTCAACAGGAAGCTCCAATTGGTAAAATAAAGCAGGCGCTCGGAGCCCCTGCTTTATCTTATCTATTAGAGCTTCCTGTTGAAGCTAATTAAGTAACTATTTGAGGATGGCGCTGGCAGCTTGCCGGCGCCATCGTAAATTAGGCTTGAACTTTTGACCGAGGAATCCGCCGCTCGCGGATTGCGGATTTTCGGTAAATTCGCGAGAGTTCGCGGATCGCGAATTTACCGAAAATCCGCAAAATCCGCGATCGGAGCGGATTTTGCGCTCATGCTTAGTCCTCTGCCTTTTGGCCCCATTCTCTTGCCCCCCCCCCCCCCCCCCCTTCCAGTTCCCAAGGTTAAAACCCTGGGCATTTTCATCAATCCCCTACTCACTCTTCATAAACAGATTAATTCAGTGGTGTCGGCTTGTTTTTTTTCCCTCTGCACCATTCGTAAGGTCTCCCGATTCTTCTCTGTCGCTGCACTTAAGCTCATCCTCATGGCCATGGTGCTATCACGCCTTGACTATGGGAATGTGATCTACAATGGCGCCCCGGCCTACCGGATCCGTCGGCTTCAATTGATACAAAACCAGGCGGCCCGCCTGATTTACGGTCTCTCTAAATCCAACCATGCGACCCCTCTGTTGCAGTCTCTGCACTGGCTACCGGTGAGGGAGAGGGCCCTCTTTAAACTGGGCTGTATCACGTATCAGGCTAGGGCCGGGACTGCCCCTGCGTTCCTTTGTGAAGCCATCTTACCCTACCTCCCGACTAGAGAGCTCCGCTCCACTCACCATGCTCTCCTGTCAGTCCCCCGTTTCAGGAAACAGAAGTCCGGGGGGGCCAGATTCGCTGTGCAAGCTCCATCGTTCTGGAACTCGCTCCCTCTTGCACTTAGGACCTCATCTTCCTACCTGGAATTCCGCAAACTACTCAAGACTGTCTTGTTTTCCCGATCTATAGCAGCCTAGCCCCCATTTTGGCCTCCACTGATTCATTGCTGTCCAGCGCCATGAAACCGTCCCGGTATAAGTGCGCTTAAGAAATATTTTAAAATTCAAATTCAAATTAGCGTTACACCTTGGCTGGAATATGAACAATTTATCAAATACAATATAGCTGCTTTTAAATTGGTATATGTCTTGAGTGTCTCTCAGTTATGATATTTGTCTTTTTTGGTAAAAAGGAGGATCGTTATTGATCAGTGCCTTAAATTTGATATTTTAGGAGACAAAGATAACTTCTTGTAAGGAAGAAACACATTACGTGCTATCCTTGGAGGATGATACATGTCACATATTTTGCGTTTTTTTTGTATATTCATGTAAATAGGAGATGATTTATAGAGATATATTTGTTTGGAGGCCATACCATGTAATCTTTGCCCACTGGAGAAGAATTGTACCTAATATGAATTTCGTTTGAATATCATGTAAAGATATATAGATAATAATCCAGGCCCACTGGGGCAGAATTGAAGTGTAATATATGCTCCTTAAATTTTGGGGCAGTTTTGGAGAACCTAATCACATGATATTTTTGTTTTGTATACTCCGCCTGAATTATTCCAGTATAAGCAATGTAAGCGAACCATAAGTATCATTTATGTTAGTTTTTTGCATTTGTCGTATTTCAAATACTATTTCAATTGACTAATGTATATGTACATCCATATGAAATACCATTCCAAAATGGATGCCGTTTTCACTGTGAACTTTAAAGTTATCTAGTAGTCCTATGTCTATTTGTACACTTTTTGGTGCACTATATGTGATGGGTGAAATCGAATGTCTATTTGACCCCGTAAATAAAAATATAAAATGGGGCTTCTTTTATAATTAGCCTCCGGGGGGTCCAAATCCCGGGGCCACATTTTAAACATTTATGGGGGGCCCAGAGGAGCCCCCTAGCCCCGGGGACCTCCACCCCCGGGGCTATAAAATAAATGGTTGGGCGGCTCCAAGGCCCCCCTGCAAAATTAGTGGTGGGGGGCCTCAATGACTCCCCCGAAGCCCCGGGATTTTGAAAGTGAGAACAGATTTCCCTGCTCTCTCTTTCAAAATCCAAACCAAGTTTGCTATGGGAGGGCGGAGCTGCGAGACTCCCGCCCTCTCATAGCAAACAGCAGTGTCCTGGGGTAGACACTCAGGGACACTGCAGGAGCTGGTCCTGGGGGATGGCGGTCCCCAGAGCCCTCAAGTGATCCAGGAGGGGGCTTGGTAGGGTCGTTAGGGCCCCCCCACCACTAATTTTGCGGGGGAAGGCCTTGGAGCCCCCCCAACCATTCATTTTATAGCCCCAGGGGGTGGCTTTCCCTCTTGCATAGCAAACAGCAATGTTGAAAAAAATCTTCCGGTAAGATAACAAAGGATTTTGAAGTCCATTTTCACCGTTTTTGTTGTAGTTTGCTGCCGTTAAAGCAGCGACAATTTTAACACCGTCTTTGTAAATATGCCCCTAAGTTTTGTAATGTCGACAATCCCGTCTCCCATTTAAATAGGCATGAAGTATTTATTGGAGTGCATTGTGAATTGTGAAGCAACACTGTCTAATTGTGATCGATAAAGAATTCAAAGAGTTGTGTACTTCTTTTGCTCGTAATGTGCATAGGGGCAGATTTACTAGTTCATTGCGTTACTATTGCATCATTTTTAAGATGGGAAAAGTGACGCAAAAGTGGTGCAAGGGGCTTGTAAATCTGCTACACAGTGTTCTGTCTTACTTTGCTTTCCTTTCTGTCATGTAGAGGATCCTGGGTAAATATAACTGTTTCTGTACAGCCAGTACCTTTCAACCCTACCCCCAAACTGCTTACTGCCTGTTATCATAGTAAAAGTTCATGGAACACTTAAGTGAGCACACAGGTTAGAGGTTCACCACACAATGTTATTGTTATTGTTATTTCTATTTTTAAATGTTTTCTAAGTATATGATTATCACACTAAATAATAGTGAAATGGTGTTAGAAAAAGAAGACGTATATACTTTTTTAAATTAACTTTTATGAAAACAACAATAAATAACTAGAAATGTAACTTTAAGATAACAATATAATAAATAACTAAAAACATAACTTTAACAAAACAATATAATAAACAAAATGTGATATGGTCTCCAATAGAAGTAGGGTAGGTAATCTGCAAAACAAAAATGAAATTAAGTGTTTAAAATTGGATCAATGTGACTGAAGGAGGTTAAAGATTACAAGTTAAGGTAATACTTGGCAATATTTGTAAATTTGCATGTCTGCTGTGTGGCTGATACATTCCACCTCTCTTATAGGCCCGCGTTCAAGAGGTGTTTGTACGGAAGTGCCTACTGCGTCAGATTTACAGTATGGACCAACAGGTCTTTAAAATGATTCATAGATGAGATAGAATTAGGTGAGAGATCAAGTCATTATGCAAGACAATATTCTTTGGGGCTTATTTACAAGCACCTTGCGCCACTTTTGCCTCACTTTTCCCATGTTAAAAGTGATGCAAAAGTGGCACAAGGGGCTTGTAAATAAGCCCCTTTATTTCTAACGCATTTAATCGGAGGCATTGTGTATCAAGGCCGCTCTGCTTACCTTCTGTAAACACTGTGGCGAACAGAGTTCACAACTTGAACTCAGATTTGGTTGTACACTGCAGACTGCATTACATTCAGCCTTGATTTTTTTATCGGCAGAGTGGACAGCAGCGTCCATAACTTTAAAAGAGAAAGAGAAACGATGTGAGAGAGAGAAAGAGAAAAAACACAACATTAAAACTCTGAGAGATAGATGGAGCAGTTAATACTGGAGAAATTCTTCGTAGCTCACCTTTTTGCCTCCGTTGTGTGTCCAAGCATGTGCCGGTTCATAGTGCACCCTCAAGTTTAGTGATCTGAAAGATAGTATACAGTTAGTAATAGCAGAGTATATACAACTGCACAAGTATATTTTTACTTTATGCCTTTGTAAAGACAGGATACTGTATTTCATCAACTTCCACTGTAAGGAGGTGTCTGTGCACTGCTTTTCTTCCAAAGTACTATATCCTATGCACTCCCACTGCATAGCGGTGAGTTCTCATTACTACATAACCAGACTGTTGCACCCCATTGACTCCCAGAGTCCAGAGGTGCGTGCTTTTTCTTGCGCACTCAGGGGCAGATTTACAAGCTCCTTGCACCACTTTTCCCATTTTAAAAGTGACACAAAAGTGGCGCAAGGGGCTTGTAAATCTGCCCTTCAGACTGTTGTAACCTATCTATTCTTCCTGCTCGGAGGTAATTGTGCATTCCAACGCAGTTACGCTGCTGCACACTACCCACTCTCTCTGTCCACAGATGACTTGTCGTTGTTTCGGAAACAAGCTTCTTTGCTCAACTAGTGCCATTGGCGTGATTCAAAGAGGGTGCACCATGTGTCGAAGCAGCCTTCTCAGACGTTGTTACGATGGCAATGCATCATTGGAGAATGCACAAAAGTTGAGCTTTGGAGGTGTTGGGTGGACGCCAATTTGTGAAACACCACTTGTAAGATAAAAAGGAAGTTAACATTGTTTGTCATTTCTTTATCAAAGGAGAGAGGAAGTGAGAGAGTGACTGGAAATAATATTTGCAGCTCACCATTCCGTCACCAGTGCGTTTTTCACCATGTGCCGGGACATAATGCACCCTGAAGCTCTACATCTAAAAGATAGTAAAAGAAAGATGTTATGATTGCTGATTGTTATTATCTTAAAGTGTAGTAGAATTACATCGCCCTTTCACACACCATCCCTCCCACATTTAAAAACAACAATTTGTACAGTTCCAACTTGTTTAATAGGCTTCGATTTTTGAACAATTACTATAGTAGTAATATTTTTATTCGGTTGTAAAAGCAAGTGGTGTGAAGTGATACACTTGGTTTCGATCATCACGAGCGTCGGACTTTTGACCGATTATAAAAACGTTTCTGCTATTGGAAAAAAATATATAAATGCAATAAGATAGGACTGCGTATGCCTAAATCGCTGCGTCACCTTTTTGTATCCAGTCTGCTGCACCCCATTGACTCCCTCCGATGCGCACCCAGGCCTCATTGCTCACCTTTTCGTGGACAGGACACCTTCTACAACAAGCAGTCCCGCTCTGCCACCAAGAAGTCTAACATATGGTGCAGAGTCCTGATATCGCTATGGGAAAGGACATACTCGTGCACCTATCTTCATTGCAGGTTCCTCACCCACTCAGTCCTTGCGGTACCACTAACTCAGTGACCAAAGAGGCCACGCACGTAGTGGTGGGCCCCTGTACTCGGTGTTTTGGGCCTACATGAGGCGTTCGAACCACTAGGATGGACCATCACAGCGCTTGCCATGGGAGCAACTCTAAAATGGCGTAGAGTACGTGCGCCCCGTCTATTTTATTGGTAGGGTCACATGTGTAGTGACGCATGTGCTGGATGGGTGTGGTGTGGGTGTATACCAGGCATGAGGGAGTGTGTGTGTGCCGTTCTGACAACTAGACCTGGAACTAAGAAATCAGTACAATGGAAATCTGGGCAATGTTGTGTTTTCCTGGAAGCGTAAGCGGAGTGGGCTGGCCTGACGTATGCCAGTGCTGCGTGAGGCTCTAAACCTTGATTCTGGAGCTAGGGGCATGGTTCTATCGTGAGCTATATGAGAAATCAAGTGATTTGGGTGTCCGTCTTGTAGTGCTGACGTTACCCGGGTCTTAAACGCAAATATGTCATTATATCTGTAAAGTTCCACAACATGGCCAACATGGAAGGTACGGGGTATCACTGACTCTATATTCATTCATAGTTACATGCATAAAAGATGGTGGACATGACGCATATCTGCGAATATGAATGTTTGTTGTACATACAGTGGAGTGTTGTAGAAGTAGTAATACAGAGCTGTGAAAGGTTTAAGTTGCAGTTTTTGGCACATGAAAGGCAGAAAATATATATACGTATGTGGTCATTCAGGTATACTGTTGAACCTGGTGCTGGAAATCAGTGTTCGAGGCTCGTAGTTGCGTCCACATCCTGTTATTGTATGACGTAATACGCGTGCCTGAAAATACAGTGCTACTATAAATTACTGCTATAGATTTTGGTTGACGCATCTGTTGCAAGTTAAAATTCAAGGAACAATGTGCCAGGACGGATCTATTTGATTCTGGCTTTTGCAATTCTGATTCCTATGAATTACCATACCGATGACTGTATATTACATCACGGATCTCAAGTCTCTTTCTTGTTTTTAGAATTGTGTAATGAGTTTAAATATTGATGAAGGAATATTTCTGCTGTATTGTTTTTATTCGTTTTTAATTGAAATGTGATACTAATAAATGCACATACTGTGATATTGAATTGTTCAGGTTTTTTCTATAATCTAAACTGAGGGGTGATTTACATTTTGGATATCCAAATATATGTATGCTACAATTGATAAGGAAAGGGTGAGATATGAATGTGTGAGTTCAGTATATATGACTAGGAGCTTGATTGATTTACCCAAGGGATATTTTATTCTTTGATATAATCTGGTACCCTGTCCCTTGGATAGCTGGGCCATTCCCTTTTATTTCTGTACTGTTTGTTGTACATACAGTGGAGTGTTGTAGCTATAGTAATACAGGGCTGTGAAAGCTTTAAGTTGCAGTTTTTGGCACATGAAAGGCAGATAATATATATACGTATGTGGTCATTTAGGTATACTGTTGAACCTGGTGCTGGAAATCAGTGTTCGAGGCTCGTAGTTGCGTCCACATCCTGTTATTGTAGAGTAATGACGTAATCTACGCGTGCCTGAAAATACGGTGCTCCTATAAATTGCTGATATAGTTTTTGGTTGATTTTGCGCTATATAAAGATGCTAAAAAAATAAAAGGAGGAATAGCCCACACTTACTGTCAGAGGTAAGATGGTTGTATACGCTATTTATATCACAATATAATGTGGTAGGGCGCAGGAGCAGCATTTTACAAACATAATAAATACACAGACACAAATAGTTAAAGTGTGTACGGGCAAGTGTGCTTGACTCCATTTTATTACGTTGCTGTTGGTAACAAGTAGAATAGTAATCATGATATCATACATAGATATTCAATCGCAAATGGTTTGTGACTTCTGCTCTACAAAGGTAGGAGCACTACATGGGAAATAATACACAGAAGATTCTATCGTAAAGGGTTCATGAGTTGTTGTGCACTAAGGTAGGGTCGGTTTATGTGGAACCTTCGATGATGTGTGGTTCAGGCAGATGACACTGCTAAGAATGTCTTTTGGCTACTGAATTTTGCCTTAATAAGGGCACGTGGTGATTATTTATGGTGCACTGAGTTAGTGGTATGTTTGGTGCTCAGCGTGTTGCCTACTGGACTGCATAATCTGTAATCACGATTGAAATAAAAGATGAAACATGTATGGAATACATTGTCGAAATATGTATGTTTTAGAGACATTATAGTTCAAGTAGTGACCTGTGGTGTCCGCAGTGTAGACTACGATCGAGTGTGCCTTTGCACTTGCAGCGTGAATTTTGTTTTTCAACGAAACCTAGAACTGAAATAAAAGAAGTTTTTAAAGGAAGGATACTATAGGTATATTGTGTAATTCTGAGGGACGTTCTACTTTGTTTGGTACTGCACTCTATAAATAATGAATGAAGAATCAGTTGAAATCTGCCTGAATACGGCCATGTGGCGATGAATTATGGTGCACTGAGTTAGTAGTACCTTTGGGACTGAGCGTGCACATAACCTGTGATGATGTGTGGTCCAGGCAGGCTTCACTGGGGATGTGCAGGACATCTAACCTGGGCTTCCATTGGAATTCTATAACGCATATTAGCAAGCCCATTATCGCCGTTTTAGCCGCAGTTTCCTGCCACTAAACCGGCGATAATTTTAACGAGGTTCTTGCTAATATGCCCCAATGGTTTCTGACTACTGAATTTTGCCTTAATAAAGCCTTGTGGTGATTATTTATGGTGTACTGAGTTAGTGGTACGTCTGGTGGTTAGCGTGTGCTCACCCTGCGATGATGTGTTTTCTGAATGGGCTGCACTCAAAGTATTGACTGTTGCATACTGGACTGCATGTACTTTGAGAGAAAAAAAAGTACCATGGATGGTTATCAATTCTTCAGCAACAAAATGATCAGAATCATATGATTCTTCCAGTGGTGTAGCCATTTTCGTCTCCAAAAAAGAAATTCAGGTTTACAATGAAGAAAAAGTGAGGTTCAAATTGTGACCTATGCTGTCTACAGTGTAGACTGTTATTAAGTGTGCCTTTGCACTTGCAGCGCGAATTTTATTTTTCCACTACATCTATAAATGGTATAAAAGAATTTCTTAAAGGAAGCATACTAAAGGGACATTGTATAGGGTTTGATAAATGTTATACTTAGTTTGGTATTGTACTCTGCAAATAATGAATTAACAGTCTAATTAATTGTGAGCTCTGATGGCCGCAGTGTAGGCAGGAGGCAGCGGTTAGCAAGAGCCCACATCCACGAGTAGAGCTGCACAGTATTGGTAATTTAGTGTGTGTGCAGCCAGCGCTGATAAGTGGTGCACAGAGTTAGTGGCACCTTAAGCAACAAGGTTCTGTGGAGCCTGCGATGATGCGTGGTTTGAGCAGGACACACTAGTAGCAAACTCTTTAAAATCAAGTTTTCTTATAAATACTGGTTGTCCTTTTATGGGAGTAAGTTGCAGTAGATCTCCTAAAACTATGATGTTTTCTTCAAAATCAGACATTTGACTCAATACAGTCACTTGGCGATGAATTATGGTGCACTGAGTTAGTAGTAGCTTTGGCACTGAGCCTGTAGGTAACCTGTGATGATGCGTGGTCCGGGCAGGCAGCACTAGGAGCAATGTGTTTTGCTTAGTGAATTCAGCCTTAATAAGGTCCCCGGGAGATGACTTGTGGTGCAGTGAGTTAGTGGTACCTGAAGAACTCAGCTTGTGCTCACCCCTGCGATGATTCGTGGTTCCGGCGGGTCACAATGGTACAATGTGTCTTGCCTACTGGAATGCGTCATGTGCAATCGCCATGCCACCTGAATCGTGAGCCCTCACAAAGTAGATCGAGGCAGTAGACATCACAAACATCAAGAAATTCTTTTTGTCATATCCTTTAACAAAATCTGAGGACATGAAGTACAATTATCTCTACCTTAAATAAATTAAGGCTAAATTTCATGCTGTCCGTAGTATAGATTCAAAGCTGAATTGAAGTTGTGAACCCTGCTGTCCGCATTGTAGATCGAAGGCAGTACTGAGCACAGATATGGACCAATGATTTTCGTCTCTTATTTTAGCAAAAGCTGAACACATACAGTACAATTGTCTCTGCATTAAATAACTCAAGGGTGAATTCCCTACTGTTCGTAGTTTACATGCAAAGTTGAATTCAAGTTGTGAACGCTGCTGTCCGCAGTGTAGATCGAAGGCAGTACTCAACACAAACATCAATTAATGCTTTTTTGTCACAGTTAACAAAATCCGAGGACACACTACAATTGTCTCTGCCTTAAATAAATCAAGAATGAATTTAATGTTGTCTGTAGTGCTGATGCGCTTCTGGTGTCAAGTAGTGAACTCTGTTGATCGCAGGGTACATTTGAAGGCAGTACTCAGCACAGACATTGAGGAATGTTTTTTGTTGCATCATTTAACAAAATTGTTTCTGCCTTACATAAATCAAGGCTAACTTCAATGCTGTCCGTAGTGTAGATGCAAAGCTGAATTCAAGTTGTGAACCCTGCTGTCCGCAGTGTAGATCGAAGGCAGTAGTTGACACAGACATCGAGGAATGTTTTTTTGTCACATACTTAAATAAAATCTGAGGACATAGTATAATTGTCTGTACCTTAAATAAATCGAGACTGAATTCAATGTTGTCTGTAGTGCTTAATCGCAACTGGTATCAAGTTGTAAACTCTACTGACCACACTGTAGATTGAAGGTAGTAGTCAGCACAGATATCGACGAAGAATTTTTGACACTTATTTTAACAAAGTCTGAGGACATATAGTACAATTGTCTCTGGCTTACATTAATCAAGGCTAACTTCAATGCTGTCCGTAGTGTAGATCCAAATCTGAATTTAAGTTGTGAACCCTGATGTCCGCACTGTAGATCAAAGGCAGTAGTCGATACAAACATAAGTCTGCGGTGGTGTGGTGCTGAGTTCGCAATGGGCCTGTATCGAGGAGGTACGTGGTCATGGCGGCAGCCACGTGGCAGGGTGAGGACCTTCGCTGTTGTGGAGTCTCTTCTCCTTGCAGAAGTGAACCACGCCCAAGGCGTAGCCTTATTATTTATAGTCTTACGCTGACTTTCCGTACATTGGACCAGCCCACTCCCCTTCTGCTTCAAAGGGGGGGAACACAGCTACATGACCGAAATATTCCCCAGTGTCTGAGATAATATGGTTGCATCCACTATGCAGTACACTACACACATCAATAGTATATCTACACACCGAAAGGATTTTGGTTTGTATAGTGAATTGTATATAGCATTTCACCGGTAATCTTGGCATTGTGTACATTGTTGTTGATGTGCGAGTTCTTTCCCTTATACATTGTTGGTTGCCACATCTCTGAACATTGAGCTAGTGTGCTGTTGACGGGATATATTATTTTGAGAAGGTTCGTTGTCCTGTTTTGCGCTGCCTGTGAAGTAGTAGAGGGGAGGGGTTAGGAGGGGTGGTTGTAGTGGTGGTGGCGCTGGGTATTGTGATTTTGTTTGGTGTCGGAAGTGTATAATTAGAACCTCTATCACATATTGCTTTTTAAATATGGGTGTGAGTTGGATGTAATTTACGCAGTACATAGTCGACATCCTTACATTAGTTAAATGTTGATGTTAATTTGTTAGTGGTAAGTGGAACTATTGCCTGTTTTTTTAGGTAGCATTGCAGATTTGGTTTCTTGTTGAAAATATGGGGAAGTGGTCAACATTATAATTAGGAATTGTCATTTAAAAAACCTTTGATATTCACTGAAAAAAACATAGGTTTCAGGCAGGTTATAGTTAGGAATTATCATTTAAAAAAACATTAGAAATTCATTGAAAAAACCATAGGTTTTAGGGGTGTTTTAGTTAGCTGGACATTTCACTCATACAAAACCATTGAAATTCCTCCGTTCAACACAGGTTTATCCCCAAAAGAGGCACAGTTTCACACATAAACAGGGTCATTACATTATTTGATATAGCGGAAGTCGAAAAGAGGGATTTGGCATTAATATTACTTGACGCCGAGAAAGCTTTTGACCGGGTGGAGTGGGTATATTTATGGGAGGTGATGAGGAGGATGAGATTTGGTCAAGCTTTTATGACTGCCATTCAGGTACTATATAAGGCACCTAATGCAAGAATAGTGGCTATGGGTTTAAAATCTGAAATGTTTAATATCACCCGAGGGACCCAGCAAGGGTGCCCGTGTTCCCCGTTGCTTTTCGCTTTATTCATAAACCCTTTTATTATTAGTTTAAGTAACTCACCCAATATTAAACCTTTCGTTATCAAAGAGATTCCATATTCAATATTTGCATATGCAGATGACATTGCGATTACGACTACCAAACCTGAGCAGGCATTAAGAGAGATAGAGCAACTAGCAGTAGTGTTCGGCGCCAGGTCTGGATATAAATTAAATTCAGCAAAAACTCAAATCTTATGTACAGAGACTATACAATTTAATGATTCAAGAGTTACTGCTGAGGTTACATACCTGGGTATAAAAATTAGAGCTCAAATGCAAGGAATAGTAGATACCAACTGGGAAGAAACAAAAAATCAAATCAAGCAATCTTTGGAAAGATGGGGGCGTCTGCAAATTTCTATTATAGGGAGATGGAATATTATCAAAATGAATATTCTTCCAAAAGTATTATATTTATTTCGGAGCATCCCATTAGAATTCCCAGAAAAATACTTACATCAGCTTCAGACTGTGTGTCTGAAATTTTTCTGGTTCCCGGGTAAAACTCGACGTGCCATGAAATGGCTAACGCTTCCGGAAGAAAGGGGCGGGCGTGGCTTACCCAATTTTTTGCTTTATTACTATGTTTGTTTTCTGCAAAGGCTGAGCTTTATGCTGACAGGAGAACCTACAGAGGATGTTGCAGATTCACCCTCAATATTTTATCTGTTATTGGGAGTGCAAGCGAAAGGGAGTTTATTAAAAGAACTAGAGGGTCACTACTACAAGCATACTCGTTTTAAGGTGCTAGTTTCAGCCTTTAAAGTTTGGAGAAGTGTTCGGAAATTAGTTAATTTAGGAAGAATCTCTTATTACACCCCTTTCACTGCGGATACATTATTACCTTCTATTTTTTGGGATAATGTCACAAAGGGATGGTCAAATAAAGGGTTAAGAAAAATTGGAGATTTATATGATGAGCATTCTACATTTGTTACTTTCGGAACATTGGTAAAAAAATATGACATGTCTCCGGCATCTTTTTTTAAATATTTACAAATTCGCGATTTTTGTTTAAAAAAACAAATTAAACCAGCACCAAATGCACTAGTTGAAGGGATTCGCCTCAGTAAAAAGATTGGTTCACTATATTCGCTAATGCTTGAGGGCAGAGACGATGATATGAATAAATTCAATCTTTATTGGCAAAATCAGTTAGCTGTCCCAGAAGTTGATATTCATGATACTTTATACATGGCTAAGGAGATTTGCATGGCAGCTAACCTAAAAGCTCAAGTATATAAAACTGTATTTAGGCAATATTATACCCCTAAGCAAATGGCCACCTGGGGCAGTAAATATGATGGGAAGTGTTTTCGCTGTGGAGATCCCGATGCTGATATATTTTATTATTGTACTAAGTTGTCCCCATTTATCAATGGTTTGGAGAAATTAATTTCCACGGTATTGCATAGACCGATTAAGATATCTTCAATGCTTATGTTATTAGGTACTGAACCAAATGTGGATGAAGATTCAGTATTAAATAAACACACATTTTTCTTATTCTTAGCTATGACTGTTGCTAGGCTATGTATCGCTACGGAATGGCTACAGCCAGATGCCCCAAAGTTCGAATTCTGGAGAGCCAAACTTTATAATATTTACGAACTAGAATGGAGTTTATATGCAGTGAAAGGGGTAAGAAAAAAACGTATAGGCTCATCAATTTGGGGTGCTTTAACAGATTATTTAGAGTCTGGCTGAGCCCTATCGCAAATATTATTAGATAAACTAGAATGTTATTTACGTCATTTATGTACTGATTATTATTGATTATGCCAAATGTATAAATCTAATTTGTTGCGTCACCTCAAAACAACCCTGGAAAAAAAAAAAAAAAAAAGGAAGTCTAAATGAGTTTATCTTCCTAAAAAGGTCAACCATGCCTTATCTTAAAAAAAAAAATGAAATTCCTCCGTTATAGTTAGTTGTACTAACTGTAAGTCTCGCGCCCGCAAACTACTGGTGATGATGTCACATATTACATCATTCATGACATGATCAGTGACATCACTGATGACATCTCAAATGACATAATTTCATTTAATATGCCAAATGTTATAATTACACGAAAGCAAAGCATGCACCCCTAAATTAAAACAACATATTTGCCAATTTAATTTAATACTATATTAGAAGGCATACCTGCCCTACAGTTTGGACATGCTTTTGTACTACTTTCTTTGTTCATATATCAATTGGAAGAGTTGGGAGAGTTTTTCAGTTTGGTATATTAAAATGCTTAAATCTATGGGAAAGAACCAATGCACTAAAAGAACATTCCCAATTGCAACTCATTCCAAAAAGGTAATGAGCAGAAACATATTTTTCTCGTTAGAGTCATCTTGCGATTTTTAAAGTGAATTGGCTTCTTAAAGAGAAGAAATCCACAGCACTCCTACTGGAGGTTGCAGAGAGTTCTAAATGTGTTTTAAGTCTTCATGTATTTGTAAGATAATCCAAACTATACACAAGGACTTGTCACAGTTCAACAGAACAGACTATGTAACATCACAGGAGTTAAATGGAAGAGATATTTCATTATGATATTGCAACAGCAGTTCTCTCAAGATAAGTTTGTAAATTAAGACCTTGCACTAAAATTTTCAGCAACAGATATATTCCCCGGTCTTTGAAAAATGTATTTCTCTGTCCTGAGTGAAGCTTTCTTTTCTGGACATTTTAACTGTCAATGGATTTACAGAGTGCACGTATTTCTGGTTTTGGGTGGTGACCCATTATGAGGAGCATACAAACGTCTCAATCTACTGTATTCTGAAACACATGAGATGTGAGCATTGATTTTGCTCTCAATAAATTCGAAAAAGCACAATATTGGCATTGACCTACATTGTGACAATGCCACACAGGACAGTCCCTCTTTGAATAATTTGTGACCAATGTTTATCATAGCCACATCTAAACATAAGGCTTGACATTTGTGAATAGTGCAGTGCAGAAAATTGAAAGACACATAGGAAAGTGTTCACTCTGTTTATAATTGTATTTTCCTATAAAAAATATTGCACTTCATCAGGCACTTTGTTTTGGTTCATATACTTCATCAAATTTAACAAAACGGTTTCAAAGTTGTCTCAGTGTGGGCATATGAAGAACTGAACTACGTTTCCTATTGCACCATTTTCTGGACCATCCTCAACACTTAACTTGCACTGTAAAATTACTCTGCACTTTATAAATGAACTGAATGTTTTTTTCTAATCCAGCTGTCCTGGAAACTGGCTTTTCTAATGCATAAAGTTTCTCTATAACCTTTCCTCACAGTGGCAAATTCAAGCCTGTATTCTCTATTCTGACAGCAGAATTGAGAGCAATATTGTACTATTAAACTTTTCAAACTCCTCCAATGTTGGCATAAAGCATACAGACTCTTTTCTGTCTTTCAGCAGCTGTTCCATTGTACTTGAATGTGTTCTTTATTTGCTAAACAAGTATGAAAATGTTTAGTTTATCAGATTTCTTTTGTCATCTTCTGTCTGCGAGTACAAATGTCTCTCAGCATTTTTCCGTATTTCACATTTGCAGCTTGTCTCACATGTTTAGTTAATTTAACATACTGGAAGTTTAAGCAAATGCACATATTTCCTATACTGTTTAAAAAGCTATAGAATAATGGTTGTGAAAGAGTAGAAACAAGTAGCTGTGAACTAATAGGTCTTATAGATGCTGTCCCCAAAGTCTTCTTGAAAATACTCCTTTTTCAACTAGAGGAGTGGATGGCTGGAAAATTTCCTTCCTCTTGAACAGAGTGGGTTTCTAGAGGGACATTCCATTCCCAATCATTGTGTTGCATTATGAGCTTTAGTATGGAAGGTATTAAAGGTAAACCAAAGATTGTGTGTATGCTTTGTTTACTTTCATATAGCTTTTCATTCTGTTTACAGGGGTTACCCGTGGAGCAAATTAGAATATTGAAAATCCCTTACATATGCATGAAAACTGAGTTTTGGGAACACTCAAAAATTGAAATTTTCAGCGAATCGCAATTTGAGAATCGCAAAATGCAATGTATGTGGGATTTGCTAATAATTTGGAGAATCCCTCATATTCTTTATTTGTGAATCGCAAATTGAGATTCGCAAATGAGGCATACCTTCCTATTCATTCCTATGGGCTAAGAGGCCCATAAGAATGAATGTGAAGACATTCTCAATTTGCAATTAGCAAATAGAGAATTGCAAATTAAGAATAGAATTTCAAGGGTGCCAGGGTGTTAAAAGGACACCCTGTTGCACCCCACTTTAAAAAATTCAAAATAGTGCATTTTTAAGTGAAATCGCAAAATACCACCAACTTGAAGTTGGTGGCAATTTGCGATTCCTTAAGGCCAAATCGCACTTTCTTATGTGCTTCTTACATTGCATTTAAGGAATCGCAATTTGCGATTCCTTAAATGCAATTGCAAAATAGGGAATCGCATTATTTCTGATTCCTTATTTTGCGAGGGGTTTTTTGTTTGCTACATTGCACACTGCTAATTTTGCATTTGCAAGCGTTAAAATTTGCGATCTCAAATTGACTTCATACATATGGCCCTAAGCGCCTTATTTCTCTAATTAAATGACTACACACATCAAATCGGGCTCATGTAGATTAGGATTGTTCTGAGAGGCTGTCTAAATGAATGTAAAAACAAAACAGCAAGGATTTGTATTCGCTCCACTTCCTTTGTTATGTCTATTTGGCGGACCTATCGGCCTCACTGAAAGAAATTAAGTCATTCTTCTCAAAATTGGAGGCACCCACATACTGTGTCTACATTACGCTGATAATCTAATTGTTCTGGAATTTAAAGAAGTGGGATTTCAATGTAAGCTTGATTGCCTACTATGCATAGTAAAGTGAATTTAATGACCATGAAAATAAAAGGACTGAAATACTGATCTTCGGCAAGAAACTAAACAACTTCCCTTAGGTTTTAGATGTATTCAAACTTAAGGAAATACAATATATCAAGTATTTGTGTTTATTATTTAACAGAACTCTAAATTGGAATGAATAGCCATTTAAAATCTGTAAACACCAAAGCCTTATTAAAGTTTCACAATTCGTGAATCTCTGGCTGGGAGACTGCTTAATACAGCCTCACCCGGCTGCTATTACCTTTAAGATACAGGACTTCCCCAGGTGTGTCAAAACTTATTACACCCATCAGCCTGAATTCATTGGGAGACTCTGTCTGTAATTTATCCTTTCAAATATGGGACATCTCAGGTGTGTCGATACACCTAATCATAGGGCATTGACAGCTGTTTTCATAACACCGCACCGTCCTGCATCAATATGCATGTACCTGTTTGAATTTTCTCTGGTCACCCTCCAGATCCGTACATGTGGCTCAGTCTTGTAGTCATTTACCCAATGGAATTAAATCCCATCGAGCAACACACCCATCCCCCAGGTTCAGTTCAGTCCTGATAAGACCCTAGTATCTTGTAAAGAGTTGAAACGCTGTGGGCACCAACAAAAAGACAGACCCTATGCATTTGTAAATTACACAGTGGGACCCTATCCTTTGTATTTAATTGTATGTAATATAACTGGCTGTCTTTTGCAATAATACCCAACATACCTTTTAATCTCAATCAATGTGTCACTTTTTTTCTTATATGGTTTTTTTTTTCATTTGAGTTGTTCTTGCGAAAATCTTACCATAATTCACAGGATTGCGATTTTCTAGTCGTACTATTGTTTTGTCTAAGAAATACATTTTGATTAGGGTGGGTCGAATATAACTGTGAAATACTGGTTGTTTTCCTTGAGATTCATGTACATTAATTCAAGACAGAACCTTATCTGCCCTAATATATATTGTTTAACTCAGATTAAGTCTACACAGGATTTCCTGCGCTATTACATGGTATTGCTAAAAATGAGTTCCATGTGAACACATGTTCCAAACTCTATACTTGATACCCATGTTCACGTGGACATTAGGGTTGCTCTTGTTTGATTAGACTTATTAATTTCTGGAGCCTTAGTAAAATGTAATTTTACATATGTAGGTAATTTGTTAACACCATTTATGAAAATCTTCAACATGAAAATTCAATCTATTGTGCTTTAGGATTATGAGAATCTTTCCATTTATGTGAAGTATGGGCACCTACTGAAAGTTTATCTGTGAAACATATTATAAATAATTCCAATAGAAAAATGGTACAGAGTATGTGCTATGAACTAAATTTTACATTCTAGGCTGAATTGTGGAAGTTTGATTATTGAATTTTATTTGCAAATTGTTTTCCAAATAGCATCCAACAAAAATGTCCTCCTTCCTTGCAAAGAAGCTTTCTGTAATGAATGAAAGTGGTCTATGTCCCTTCAAAAGGTGATCACAAATCTCTGGGGTGACTACGAATTACACAGTAACCTTTTCCATCAAACAAAGCTTAAAATGCTCTGTTTTAAAAATGCCTTTAAAACAAGAATATTTAGAGAGGAAATTGTCTATCACATTTCACCTAACTTTATTTGGAAGCAATAACATGTTGGCCTATCCCTAGAGCTTACCCGACCCTATCCTATGTTTAGCTATATTAAATTGATATATTATACTGTGTACTTCTACCAGAATTTTGTGCAATGATAAAGGACAAAAAAGGAATTTGCCTTTTTACACTAAATACCAAGGGCCTGATTCATGAAGATAACCTATACTTTTTTAGTAAGTTACACTTTTGAGAAAGTTTAATACTTTTTACTTATTCACTAAATTCAGGTGTAAGTTATAACAAAAAAAACAACACAAACAGTAGTAAGTCCAGCATCACACATGGTCAATCACTGGTACTGCAACACCCTCCAATAGAAACTAATGTAGGGTAGTGAAATAAACTACAACCCCAAAAGATACCATTAATACATGCCTATAATGCTCCCTACTAATGTGATTCTTTAGAAGGCCTTTGTAATATCTTTTGCTCATCCTTGTTATGCTCAGCTATACATATATTTTTCTAATTATGAGAAACACCATTGAGTTGACTAAACTTTATCTTCCTCTATTCATATTTTACCATGTGTCCCTGGAAGCCTTGAATGAGAACTGTCATTTGTGTGATATGACAATTTATTTTAGATTGGGATATCTCGTATAAGGAGCTTACTGTTACTTGCCTAAGTGGCCGTCTAGTGTGGAGATGGAGGTATGCGGCTTATACACTGTCCTAATATATTGCTTGTACAAGCAATAAACATTGACACCATTGGTCCAGAGCTTAATATACCTTTTAAATCCATGCGCACTCTAGAAATCAACCAATGTGCAGGCTAAAAAATGACAAATTAAACACAAATTGAGTTTGTTACAGTGTCTAGTTATATATGTTTTCTCCCCATACACCTAAAGTGTGACTACAGGGGAGACACCTCCAACTCCTGACCAGGAAACATTGTGATACTCCACAATAGGGTAAGTCTCTAATTGTGAATGTATGATTGACATTTTTTGCACCTGCATGTAAATTCGCTGTTTTTATATTATAGTATAAGTTCTCAATCTGGAAACACCAACTTCTTTTAGAGACTAGCAGTGTCCACAAGTGGGGTGAGTATGTTGCGATGCATATTTATATGTATGTATTGGAAAATACATCCTCTAGATGTATAATTGACATTACAGATGAAACATATACCTAATTTAATGTCTTAAAGGGTTTAATTTTGCTCTTAACTCTCACCTACGGGTAATATTGTGGAATTATGGTAGACCGGCATGAGAGCCTTATGTATATAAACACAGAGGGTATCAACTAGGGAGGGGCCCGACTAGAGGTGCACTAATTCCTAATCAACATAAAACTCACAACATGCACGCCTGGTCATAAAGTGAATATGCTATAGTAAAAATTGTATAATCAAATAGTGTCTTGTTGTTACTTGGTGTCTGTGTGATGGAGCTGCCTAAGAAGAGAATTTTCATGACAAGACCCTCACTCACCGAGGGTGACATGCTTCATCAAAGGGTTTTTCCTCATACCTGGACTGCAAGGTCCATGATGTGAGCTACAACTCCTCTACTGGGAGGAGCTGAGGTGTTTTATGATGAGCGGTGTAATGGGGTCAGTGAGGGACAGAGTGCAGAGGTATAACAAGTAAAGGTGACTAAAACTATCTCCAGGGGGCTGAAACACTTCATTCAATGGTCCACTGGGATAAAGTAAAACGAAAAGAGGCCTGTTTAAAAAATATATATATACCCCTGACAGTGGTCAACATGTTTCTGCCCATGTATGACCCCTATGGAATTCAGGGCATTCATCAGGACGATAAGCGATATATGTATAGTCACTCTGTGCGGGGTTGTGATAATAAATGAAAAATATACTGGACACCAAGAAATCAAAAGCGGCCAGGGTAACGATAGCCAGTGTATATGCTAGGTCCACCATCTTTTTATTGATAGGAAGAGTGATATCCACTCTCTAGCCACTTGGTATGTCTAAAGTGCCCAACCCCTTTCTCCGTACCGTTACAGCAGACTTGAGGATTAGGTTATAACTTCTGAAAATATACTTGACTCTTTCAAAATATATGACTCAGCAGAATTTCGTTTACCGCTAAAAGTAGCTAACAAAACAATCCAAAATTAATTATCCACAGGAAAGTATTACACAGACTCCGTCTTCTTTGTTTATGTGAATGACTCCTTTATTGAATTTTTCTTTTTAAACTATCTTCTTTTGTCTGGTCATAGCTAATGTGTTTCATCCACAGGGTGCTACAAAAACACATATAAATTACAAGAACTTTAAAAAACGGTAACTGTAAATAAACCATATACAGACTATTACCAACAAGCGTTTTGCATAAAACCACATTACAACCCTTCATTATAAAATCACCAGTGCATCAAGTTTATAAATCAAATATTGCAAAAGACAATGCAATTTTAAAAACATAAAGAATTAGTCTTTATTGTATTATATACAAGTTTAGGTAGATTGCATAAGAACCATATATTCAGGTCACAATTCACTGTGCAAATAATTGACAATGTTATCTGAAGATTCAAGTTATTTAGATAAATGCTTTTATAGTGAGGCCAGCCACTTTATTTATAATGAGAAGAGAGGACCATGCAATAATCATTTATCATAATGAGCATCCTAGCATACCTTTATAGTCTATTCCTCCCAACTCATCTAGTTATTTTATCAGAGCAGTCACACCTTTTGGTCCTTAATCTATCTGGACCAAAATGTTGTTAGCTCGCAAATCTGTTTCTCCACTTCCTACAATATATAAACAAATGTGTACTATTTTATTTACTTATTTATAATCAAGACAAACAAATAATAATTGTATTACATTTCTGAAAAAAGTGTATACTACTATTATCATAAATTCAACTTTGTAGCTATAATATACCTCATACGTTGGCAGATTCCTGTATACAAATCAAGGTATCAAGCATTAAGTCCTTTCCATCTTACTTGTTATACAAATAATTCCACATATTAGCCCAACAATTATTTCAGCCTTCCATTTCACCCTACATCAGGCAGAATTCTCTCAATCTCAGAAAATCATAATTATCAAAAAGCCACTGTTTATCTTATATAAAATAATATTTAACCAGATAAAATTCCATTTGCGCTTGTACCCTTTTATATCCAAGCCTTTCCTTGGTCCTCTACATGTCATTTCAAACCAAAGCAAAAAAGTTTTCAAAGAGAACAACTGGGTTGGCAACAATGAATACACAGTTCCTCTTCTAATTTGAACACCATATATATCTACTTTCTAATTGAAACAATTACCATTCAAAAGTAATAAGTATTGAGAGGTCAAAATCCCATGGTTCACTTTTTTGACAAGCTCACACACATTTTACAAATGGTCCTATGTTGATGTATCAATATATGGTGGAGATTATTGTCCTTTACCCTGTAGATATCCCAGTGCTCTCCAACTGGACGATTCGAATAAAATTGTCGAAGGAAAAAAGATTTGACCCACACTAAGCAACATCTCCCATTTCAAATTTACAACAGTCCCTGTGTTCAAATGAATCACTTCAAGTTCAATTAAATACTTTATCCACATACATTTCAATCACCATTACTGCATGATACAGCTAACTCCCTTTTACAATTAGAATATTTGAACTTAGTCAAAAGTATTTCATTAACCACCTACAGAACCCATTCTCACTACTTCCAATCAGAATACTTACTGGATAACATGGTGGCTGTCAACAAACTATCACTGCTGGATTCTCTACCAGGCCAAAAGAGACCTTCTGGGAATTCACACTTTTTATAACCTTGGTAATTGGCATCACCTGTGTCAATCAAGTAGTGCGCTCGATACATACAAAATTCGGACCGCCATCTTGAGTCTAAAACATTAGTGTAATGTCCTCTATTATATTCATTAACCACCTGTTTTAATAACAGTTCATGCCCAATTTCGCTATTTTAAAATTCCTCAATAAAACTAATTTATATATAGCTCCTTCGTGATTTTAATGCTGGGAATTTACCTTTTGAATATCCTGAATGATTGGCATCACCTATATCAACCGAGCAAATCGTTCATAACATGCAGAACTTTGGCCACCATCTTAGAGAGTATAAAACCTTTGTGTTATGGCCTCTATTATATTGATTAGCCATCTATTTCAATAGCGTGTCATTTCTAATTATGCTATTTTTAGAATTCCAAAGTATAGCTGATTTATCTATATCCACCTCGTGATTCAAATATTCAATTTGCATATCACAGCAGCATACATGGCAGCGATTACACAATTCATCCAAAAGTATCTTGGAACATCCATAATGGGCTTAATTATTTATTTTTTTAAAACCCCAAAGCTAATCTAATTTATCAACATCTCCCTCGTAATCCAAATTACAAATATAAACTAGAACTGATCCCAAAGTGAAACTGATTTGTCATTATCTCCCTCATAATTAAATCTACCTAAACTGATATATAATGAGAGAAAGATACATTTTTTATGTTTTCTAAATTACATTGCATTTGCAATATTGGATTTGTAAACTTGATGAATTGGTGATTTTATAATGAAGGGTTGTAATGTGGTTTATATAAAACACTTTTGGTAAAAGTCTCCATGGACAGTGCACAGTTTTTAAAGATTTTGTAATTTATGTGTGTTTTGTAGCCCTGAATCAGCCCATGTGGACAAAAACTTTGGCTACAAGCAGACACAACAAAATGTTTTAAAAAAACAAAATTCAATAAAGAAGTCATTCACATAAACAAACAAGATGGAGTGCAATACTTTAATAGGGATAATTAATTTTGGATTGTTGCGTTACCTATTTTTAGTGACACAAAATATTCCGCTGAGTCAACAGTTTCATAATTTTTACATCTACTTTCTTGTATTTAAAAGCAAAAAAATACATATTTTATTTGTGTTTTCTGTACAATTGCTTGTAAATAAAGCTGTTTGTTAACAAGTCAAGTATATTCGAAGAAGTTATGACCTAATCCTTAAGTCTGCTTTAACTGTACACACTTCATCTTTTACTCCAGGTCCAAAGTACTTCATTTGAATGTCATCTGGCACTTCACTGACATTTGAAACCTTTCAAATTAAGAATGCATTAATTAATTGCTTCATATGAAGAGCAGGATTTTCAACCTACTACAGTTGGAGCACAAGACTGTGCATCTTGGTATAGAAAATAGAGCGCATCAAATGTAATGAAATGTGATATCATACACTAGGGGGAACCAAACAAATTTTTTGCTGTAAAGTTGAACATTTTAAAACTGTATATGGATAAATAATCTGCAGAATTCATTGCTTCCTTTTCATTGCTATCAGAGAGTTACAGTTTGCAAAACTGTCTCAAAACAGTCTCAAGTTGTTAATTGAGTATTGCCTAAATCTGCAAAGATCACTACACTTCCATTCCATTCATACACAGAGATGTGGAGTGGAGTGGCTCACTGGTTAGAGGCGGCAGACCCGGAAGCAGAGAACGGCCCGGGACCAGCGTTCAATTCCCGACGCGGCAGGATCGTGGACCAGGGTCAGCGGACTCGACAATTCTCGCCTCGGTGCCTACTCTAACCAGGGATCACACTCGGCAACTCTGGGCATTAAGCTTGCCTCATCTCTACAACGGCCCCTCACAGACGCCAGGGATGCCTGGTTTCACCTTGGAGATACCCAGAAGGGACCATCTCACAGGGAAAGCCAGGACAGGTTCCCCAGCGGTCTCCAGCGCCGGGACGCTTACGGGCAGCTGTGCGCTTTACAAGTCCAACAAATTTACATTTACATGTCTTTGTGAAAAAGTATCTAATAGAATGCTTGGATATTTTTAAGGTACTACTTGTTCCTTTCTTAAAATGTGTACCTTCTTTCAATTTATAAGCATGTGCATTTCTATTTATGGCATTCATTATATCATGCATTTGTTTGTAGCTTTCTTCATTAAAGCTTCTGCCTTGATTTCAATTCTTATTTGTAAATGGTCCAAAAGTTAGAATGTACAAGGTTGCCTATTATTTTCCCTATGTAGCTCTACTAACTATCTAATGTGTTCATTCTTTATAGAACCAAATTGAAACACTATGGGCTAGATGTAGGTAATTCCCCATTACAGACTCTTAAATACCGAATTTTACCGATTCGGTATTTAAGAGTCTGTAAATGGGAAGGGGGCAGATTTAGGTAATTCCAAAATCAGGAATACCGAATCTGTAAGATTCGGTATTTACCGATTCGGTAAATACCAAATCGGTATTGCCCATTGATTCCTATGGGCCTTGAAGCCCATAGGAATCAGTGGGCAATATCGATTCGGTATTTACCGAATCGGTAAATACCGAATCCTGCAAGGGTGCAGGGGGTGTCACTTTGACACCCTCTAGCACCCCAAGTACAGGCTTGTGTGTCATGTGGCACACATACATGTCTGTGTGTCACATTGCACAGGTGTGCATGCACAGATGTGCATGCACACCTGAATTCGGTATTTTACCACACAATCGGATTGTGTGGTAAAATACCCACTCTTAAGGGCCTGTGGCACTCTCAGGAGTGTCAGCTACATATGGATTTACCGATTCGGTATTTTACAGAATCGGTATATTTACCGAATCGGTAAAATTACCGATTCTTAAAATGACGCCCCTACATGTGAAAACCCAAATACCGGTTAGTAACGGCCGAAATCGGCCGTTACCGACCGGTATTCGGGCTCCTACATCTGGCCCCAAATCCGATAGCAGAAAATTGTATCTACTAATCTTTTCAGAAACTGTTTTTGAATATATCTAGCTACTACCTGTTGCTTTGGTTTTGAAGATGGTACCATGTTCTTATATCTTCAATATCTGTTGATGAAGTGCTTTCATCTTTTTTAGCCTCAACTACTTTTCTCTTTTGTAACAGTAGAAACGTCATTTTTGGTTTTTCTATTTCTTATGCTGTTGTGCAGGCAATTTGACTTGTTCTTCATGGTTACTTCTTTCTCACCCTTTTTATGGTTATACTATTTTCATTTGATGTAACTTTCTTCTTATCTTTAGTAAATTCACCATGCAGATTAGTTTCTCTTAGCATATTGCTGTTGTAGTTTTTCTTTGCTCATAATTTTGAAGGCTTTGTTTGAAGGTACTGTGTCTCACATTTGAGAAATAAGACATCGAAAAACAGAAAAAATGTAAAACGTTTTAGTAGTGATAAAACTGAAAAAACTATTAAAAAGGTTCATATAATTTTCTTTAATGAAAATAAATGCCACCACGCCTTGCACTTGCAACTTGCAGCTATGAAGCAACAATGGAAAGTACCTACGGACAAACTCACAGTCTGCACTGAGCTAGACATTATACCCAAAACACTGTGGAGCGCTCTACAGAGTCTATTGAATACAGTATAGCACATAGCCTACTACCAGGCTTGCACCAAATCCACCAAAGCAATCAACCACTAATGGACACATGCTTTGTGCATACCAAGCATTAATGTCAATGTACGTAGCAACAGCTTAAAGACCAGATCTGTAGCCAAGACCATTACCCAACATTTTGGAAGGTACCATGAATGCACTGTTAAATTTAATAAATCATTTAGCCTATTGCTACACCTTAGACTCAATCTAAAAAACGAAAAAATCACTGACACACATGGTTTTCTTACAAAGAATGTATGATAACATGTGGTGGGTCAAATACATCTAGTTGCTGCAGAACTGACGAGAATGATCTTTCCCAGCTGTTGGAGAAGTGGTCAGTCATTTTATCTACTCCCAGAGGGCCAGGACAAGGATTTCAGGTTTTCCGGGAAGATGTGTTTACATCCCATTTGGAGCATTTTACTGTGCTCAGAAAAGTCCACTAGGAGCTCCTGGTAAAGGTACACCGTCTCATCTAGCACTGCCCAGCTGCAGCTTCCAATCTTGCAACCTACAGGATTCTGAATTCCCAAAAACTGACTAAGGATCTGATTTATATGTAGAAGGTATACATACTGCCAATATAATGGTCCACCCATCAAATTTATGTGAGGGGGGACCATAGGCTTGGCTACAGAGGTGACCACTTTGTCACTTCCATAGCCAAACCACCCCAAAGGCCCAACTTAGGGGCCTATTAGGATGGCGGACGGAAACCGGTGCCATCCACCATGGTCGCGGCAAAATCACTCCCGACCGCACCGCGTAGAATCCGCGGTTGCGATTAGGATATTTATGTCAAGAAACTCCGACCGCGGCGGACGGATAACATCAAACACCGTCCGCGGCGGACGGACCACACCAAAGACCGCCGTAAGCGGACGGTAGCAAAGAAACACCCTCCGCCGCGGACGAACATGACCACGGGAACAGGCCGCCGCTATACCTGCGGAGGGTCCGGCCGCGCGATTAGGATAACGCCGCCATTCCAACGGAACTCACCACCTTCCCCGACCTCCGCGGAAACAATGCATCGCCAAACGGACCATGACTGTGGAAGGACCACACAAACACCATCCCTGCCGTCAAACCGATTACAAAATGGCAGACGGAAGTAAATAGAATATACACTAAACAGGACACCCAACCACCTGAAACACCCACCCCCAGCAACTACACGCCCCAATGACACCCCGCCAAGCACCGAAAAATGCACCAAAATCACCCACAGAACACCTGATTGCCAACAACCATTGGGACACCACCACCACACAGAGTATAAAATGAATCCCTCCCACTACCACAGTCCTTTGCATCACAGCATAGCTGCAAGCAAGAGCCACAATACCACTAACAGCAGACACACACCAACACACATACAACCTGCACACAAACACACCCACCACACAAACCCCTACAACGCCATCCCTACACACCACACACCTGCACACCCCACCCCACCACACCAACACCTTGCACATTACACACCATGGCACCAAAGTAAAATCCCAAGTTCACAGACAGTGAGTTGAAGGTCATGGTGGATGAAATCATCCGTGTCGAACCACATCTTTTCGGCACCCTAGTCCAGCAGACCACCTTGGCAACCAAAAACAACATGTGGGACAGGATAGGGACCAGAGTCAATGCGTCAGGGACCATGCCACGCACCAAACATGAGATCCAGAGGCGGTGGCCCGACCTCAAGGCAAGGGTGAAAGGCATCAGGGCGAAGAACCACCTGTGGGCACATCACACTGGCGGCGGCACTCCCCCGGAGCCCATACCATTTGCAGAATGGAAGGAGAAGGTGCTGGGCATACTGCACCCTGAGAGTCTGGAAGGAATCGAGGAGGGACTAGAGGCTGGTAAGTACAAACCAATGACCACTATCACACTGCTATGGTCTGCCTTGCACAACTGCCAACACACATCTCCCTGGCTCCAATCCATGCATGTGTGCCACATAGTCACCCAAATGTGAAGTTCTGGGCTCAAATGCACCCACCATGACCAAACATAAATGTTGCCTCCTACGTTCCCAGCCTTGCATGTTGTCAAAGCAGCCAGCACCACAACTCCCAAGAGGCCCCCATGTCAAAAGGGAGGGTGGTGGTGGGTGGGGGGTGTTAGAGACCAGCACTACAACTCCCAACAGGCTCCCATGTCTACAGGGAGGGTGGTGGTGGGTGGGGGGTGTTAGAGACCAGCTCTACAACTACCAACAGGCCCCCGTGTCTACAGGGAGGGTGGTGGGGGGTGTGAGAGAGGTGGGTAGGGTGTGTTAGAGACCAGCACTACAACTCCCAAGAGTCCCCCTTGTCTACAGGGAGGGTGGTGGGGGGTGTTAGAGACCAGCACTACAACTCCCAACAGGCCCCCATGTCTACAGGGAGGGTGGTGGTGGGTGGGGGGTGTTAGAGACCAGCACTACAACTCCCAACAGGCCCCCATGTCTACAGGGAGGGTGGTGTGGGGTGTGAGAGAGGTGGGTGGGGTGTGTTAGAGACCAGCACTACAACTCCCAAGAGTCCCCCATGTCTACAGGGAGGGTGGTGGGGGGTGTGGGGTGTGAGAGAGGTGGGTGGGGTGTGTTAGAGACCAGCGCTACAACTCCCAACAGGCCTCCATGTCTACAGGGAGGGTGGGGGTGGGTGGGGGGTGTTAGAGACCAGCACTACAACTCCCAACAGGCCACCATGTCTACAGGGAGGGTGGTGGGTGGGGGGTGTAAGAGACCAGCACTACAACTCCCAACAGGCCCCCATGTCTACAGGGAGGGTGGTGGTGGGTGGGGTGTGTGAGAGACTAGCACTATAACTCCCAACAGTACCCATGTCTACAGGGAGGGTGGTGGTGGGTAGGGGGTGTTAGAGACTAGCACTACAACTCCCA
Organism: Lissotriton helveticus; assembly: GCF_964261635.1. Taxonomy (NCBI): domain Eukaryota; kingdom Metazoa; phylum Chordata; class Amphibia; order Caudata; family Salamandridae; genus Lissotriton; species Lissotriton helveticus. The sequence continues at coordinate 596,347,885 of NC_136069.1, read as the reverse complement.
ACAGGCCCCCATGTCTAGAGGGAGGGTGGTGGTGGGTGGGGTGTGTTGGAGACTAGCACTACAACTCCCAACAGGCCCCCATGTCTACAGGGAGGGTGGTGGTGGATGGGGGGTGTTAGAGACCAGCACTACAACTCCCAACAGGCCCCCATGTCTACAGGGAGGGTGGTGGTGGGTGAGGTGTGTGAGAGACTAGCACTACAACTCCCAACAGGCCCCCATGTCTACAGGAAGGGTGGTGGTGGGTGGGGTGTGTGAGAGACTAGCACTACTACTCCCAACAGGCCCCCATGTCTACAGGGAGGGTGGTGAGGGGTGTGGGGTGTGAGAGAGGTGGGTGGGGTGTGTTAGAGACCAGCACTACAACTCCCAACAGGCCCCCATGTCTACAGGGAGGGTGGTGGTGGGTGGGGGGTATGAGAGACCAGCACCCATGTCTCACCCCAGAGCAGGTTTGAGTCCGCCCACCATTTGGTGACCAGTGCATCTCCTCCTGCAAACTGACAGGTAGATAGACATCTTCTCAGGGGGAACATCCAATAGCAGGACAGGACCACACATATCCAAGTATTGCCTTCCCAACTCCACGCCACCATATTGCCCTGTACTGTCAACCACAATAACATGATGACAACAACAACAATGTCCTGATTCCATAGTGATTTGTAATGTTGCTACCAAAAACATGTCATGTCCACAGTATTAATTGTGAAAATCTTGTCCCTTAGGTGATTGCAACTTGACCGGCGAAAGCAGCAACCGCCAACACCAGTCGCCCCCCTCACAGCTAGGACTCTCTGGGGACTCTATGGGGACGATCCCATTGACAGCTCGGGTACAGAGGACGATGCTGGCCCAAGCAGACTCCCAGGGCCATCAGGCTCCCAGGACATCCCGGCCTCCGCCACCTTGGCCTGTGTCACTACACCAACACCTGCCATTGTGAGCTGTGCAGCTACCACCACCACCACCACCACCACTCCTGCCTGTGCCACCCTGCCTGACCCATCGCCTGATGATGGGCCATCGACATCCCAGGCTAGCAGGGAGAGTGGGCGGGAGAGGACACAGGTGAGGCCAGAGTCAATGCCTCCTATGAGCGGTCGCAGGCACAGTCCGATCGGGCCCACCAAGACTCGCAAGAGAGCAGCCAGCTGTTGCGGTCCATCGACACTCGCATTGGCCAAATTGTGGACCTCATGGGCCAGCAAACTGCTCTGTGGAGGGAGTGGTTGTCCCGCGCCACACCACCACCCCCTCACCCAAGTGCTCAGCGGGACAGGTCACCAACACCACCGCCACCATCACCTGAGGCCACGGACAGGGAGGTGGACGCTGACCAACCTGCCCCCACAGCTGTCTCTGCTCCGGTTCCAAGACAGAGGGGCCGTCTGAGGCTGGATGCAGCTGAGAGCAGTGGAAGTGCACCATCTACCCGCTCGAAGAGGGGCCACCACTGACTTCACCCTTCCTTGAGCCTGCCATTCATGCTGTCAACTAACCTGCCCCACAATGCCAAGCATTGGCACACATCTGTTGGACTGGGTGGAAATCACACAATGTGGTATCCCCACAGTGTTTTCATCTGCCATGACCTTCAACTCTCACTTACCCCCAACACCTACTTGTAAATATGCACCAACATCAAATCCACAACCTGTAAATAAACACCACGTTAACACTCAATGCTGTGTGACCTCCATGTTTTAACCACATGTTTGTCTAATAAATTGTCATTACCAGGTGCAGGGATCAATGTTCTGGAGAATCATGCCTCTGTGGGAGTGACCTAGGGATAATGAGAGAACAACAAGCACAGGTCAGGAAAGTGATTCACAACCATCACAACACACTGTACTGCAACATCCCACAAACCACACTCATCACCAATTAAGTGGATCACAAGACACACATCAGGGAGCATTGCATGTACGACATCTCACACACACATCTGCAAACAGAACATACCAGAACAGGCAGCATAGACACACCACACCCACACATCACCAGCAAACATCCATCACACATTGTCTATCTGCACAAGAGGTAGCTACTCACATTCAAGAAAAATAGCGATCAATGAGCTGACGCCTCTGGTCCACACCTTCTTCCTCCCTTCCCACTATCCTCATCAGTGGACATGGGTGGGATGGGAGGCGGAGCAACCTGTTGGTCTTCAGGGTCCATGATCAGTTCAATGTTATTGCGCAAGGCCAGGTTGTGGAGCATGCAGCAGGCAATCACGATTTGGCATACTTTGCCTGGTGAGTATGACAGGGCCCCTCCGGTTTTATCAAGGCAGTGAAACCTAGACTTCAGCAGTCCAAAAGTACGTTCTATCACTCGACGTGTCCTCCCATGGGCATCATTACAACGCATTTCACCAGGGGTAATAGGATTCCGTATGGGGCTTAGCAGCCACGGCCGGTTTGGGTACGCTGAGTCGCCTAGGTGGGGGGATGACAGACAAAAATATCATTACCAGGATTGGTGGGAACACCATCCCACACATACAACACAATTATCCTCACAGCACACTCACCTACAAGCCACGCACGTTCTGGGTGCAGATTAGCCATCAGTTGGGGGACAATGCTGCTCCGCAGGATGTGGGAGTCATGGGACACACATGGGAGATGATGTTGTCAGCCAGGCACACCACTTGCACTGTGGTAAATAAATAAATAATACCCTATTTTTGACTAGACATATATCATAACAGATAGCTCAATAAATAAGAGTCAAGATTCGAGGTAGTAGGAGTTTTGCAGGTTTAATACAGCATAAGGACAGGAACAGGACAACCTGCATAGGAATAGGATGACAGGGCCCAGCAGCTGCTGGGGCTCGGTCTGGGATGAGCGCGCTGACTTTTAATAACAATACATGAGCATATATACATAACGCAAACACATAGCATTACATTGCAGTAGGCGTAGCAGTGGGCGGAGCAGAAGGTGTGACGCGTAGCAGTCGCGAAAGATAAGGGTAAAAGTAGGTGTAACTGGGCGTATACATAGACATGTGATGCAAACGTAACAGGATATGTCATGAATGGGGCGGAAACCATGGAGGGGGCTACCTGAGGAGCCGGGACCTCTAACCTAGTGGTGCGCGAAAACTGGCAATGACGTATCACTAGGAGAAGCTGGGGGCTTCGAACTCTGTGCTAGGAGCAGAGACTGAAGTCTGGAGAGTCAGGGCGACATGTACCTAAACAGTATCTAGTATCTGATGTTTAGAGAACATGTTGATATAAACTATAAGTCAGGAGAGGAAAGGCTAACTTGATTCTAAGACTGGACCATGTATTATTCTACATGTAGTGCGTGATGAAGAATATTAAATGACCATTAAATACAGTATTTCTCTAACGTGGAGACGTGAAGGCTAGACAATGACGGAAACTATTGATGCAGTTCAGTAGCTTAGGAATGCAGAGAAGGAGGACTGAACTGATAACTGGAACTATAACATATTCTTGGCAGACTCAGAGACTGAGCCAGGCTGGGCCGGGCACTGCGAGGCAGGAAGTAAGTGAAGGGTCGAGGATACAGGTGGGGGCTGTATCGCTCCTCAGCGAGGCTTCAGGAGACAGGAGCTGAATCTGGTGTCCGGGCCCTTTTGAGGCCTAGAAACGGGGACTTTATAATAGAATAACGTGCACACTGAGAAACGTGGCAACGTAGCTTTACATAGGCCTGATATTCGTAGTATTCACGAGGACTGGAAACTGGCATACTAGAGGTGGACACAACTGTAATTGCGTCATTAATCGGACATGGGGAGTACATATGCATATTCAATCATGCACACATAACATATGATGGACGACACGTAGGGACACAGAACATGGCAAAATTTACTTTTCCACATTCCCTCCTTGTCACTACGTTTCCATCAGGAAACATCAATTTTCATGATACCATCTATCATTTCATACAGTATCATTTGCTCGTCTCGAATTATCCTGGAACGGGATTTAGAACGGGGCTTGGGACTAGGAATACAAGAGGTAGCACAAATGCCGCAAATCGCAGGGCCACATTGTATACAGAGGCAGCAGCTGAATATGACCGCTACTGCTATACCTAGAAAGGACAAGACTTTCCATCCCCATGCGGAAATTATATTCTAGAACCAACCGGACCATGTCCAGGTGCCTGGATCTTGATGTATCAGATGGGCAATTTTATGGAGTCTGGTTATAGCTGAATAAACAGACGGCGCGTTATTTGGAATGAAAATGCAGCAACTAGATCCGATGACTCTACAGGCTCCGCCCCTATCGGCCAGTATGACGTCAAGGACGAGACGATTCTGTAAAACGACAAATCTCATAGCAGATTGCTCTTCGGTTAAGTTACCTAGAGCAGAGGCAGTCTCATTTATTACAGCTTCAAGGGTTCTGGTTAACCTACGGATTAGTTTACTATTCTGGATAGGTCCTATAAAGAAAAAGAAACCTTTATTGAAATCGGTATATTGTTCTAGAGTAGTTTCAGTATAATCGACAATTGGGGACTCCCTTCTATGTCTAATGTGTACTAGATGTGTATTTCTATGATAATCAGGTGGGGCTAGGAAAACAGGTGGCAGTAGGAAGGCAATGTAACAGGTTCCCTCCCAATCGAGGGGCAGACGAACATATGCGGTCTGACCACAAATAAAATATGAATGACGTGAAGCTTTGAAAATAGATTTCCCACTGTCACTATACTTGACAATAGTAGTACAATCACTATGTCCTACATGTACGGAACCATTATTTCGGACACATAATTCGCCTTTGACTGGTAGTACTGAAATAGCAGGTAAGTCTGGAGTAGTATCAGACTGAACATTCAGGACCATAAAATTCGACGAATAATTACCTAAATTATACACTTCATTTTCTAGATCTAAACCTGTTCGGTGGGGGAGACCTTGCTTGTCTGGGAAACATGTACTGTTAAGAAAAGACATATCTGTTGAGGATGACGTTAACGTGGACCATGCTCCACACGAACCATTATGTGAAAAAGGATAAGGAAAGAGTGGCAGAACTCCCTTCGGTGTCTGGAAAGGGGGGAGTCGACCACACACCCAACAATTAGTGGCATTGCTGGTCTGGTGTGAGTAATGTAACATGCGGATAAATGAGTTATTACGCATAGCGAGGCGGTAGGACAGTTCATGAGGGGGCAGATCACTGAACGTGTGCTCTACTGTAGCATTAGCAGACTTATTTACATGTGAAACTGGGAAACATAGGTAAAATGCATAACTGGTGCAGGAAATCATAAGGCTGGAAAACAATATGAAACATAGAAAAACGATACATCGGATTGAGTTTTGACTGACTCTCTCACTATGGGGGTCTATTTTATACATGTCAGAAACAGTCTAACCGTTTCACCTAGGGGAGGACTTAGACAATCAAACTGGCTGACTTATTTTACTAGACCGTAGTTTCTGTTTATACTCCTGCTGTGGAGTTTTCTCTAACAGGGGAGGGGTTGTAACAATGTCATTTGCGGGACAGTCCTTGAGAACAATATTCGGGCAATCCTTCAAATCCTGGGAAATGTTCTTAAAGACGGGTTTCAGTCCTTTAAAAAGTTTAACATGAGAAAGGTGCACCCAGCCCTTGCGTCCTTCCAACTTCACGGCTGTACGGGTGGTGAGGAGGACCTGTCGGGGCTCTTTCCATCGAGGCTCCAGCGGACTTGATCTGTCAAAGTTGCGGACCATCACCATGGATCCTGGGACGATTTCATGCGGTGCCACCTCGGTATTGTCTGGAAATGCGGCGGCAACCTGTGAACGACATGAGTTGAGGGCAGACATCAAGGAAGCTAGGTAATCTGTCAGCATATTACTTGAAACATCGGTAATACTTCGGGGTCTAGGAGTACCCCACATATTTGGGGGGCGGCCGAAAACGACCTCATACGGGGACAGACCTGATCTGGAATGTGCGACCATGCGCATATAAAATAAAGCGACTGGCAGGGCTACTAGCCAGTCCACACCTTTTTCTTGACAGACTTTGGCGATGCGGATTTTCAGGGTTTGATTATGTCTCTCAACGAGACCGGCTGCTTCAGGATGGCGTACACAATGGAACTTCCACTGGTACCCTAACAAAAGGGAAACATGCTTCATCAACTCAGATGAGAATGGCTGGCCGTTGTCAGAATATACGACTCTAGGGAGTCCATAACGGGGGAAGAACTCACGAACCAACTGCTTGGCAGTGGTCGCGGCTGTGTAATCTGGGACCGGATATGCTTCTGTCCACCTGGACAAAGCGCATACAACTACAAGGACATACTTGAAACCTCGACATCGCTCCATCTGAATATAATCCATCTGGAGGACTTCAAAAGGGTGGTCAGGGGGCTGGAAACCGCCTTGTTCCACCGGGACACTTTTACCTGGATTGAACTGACAACATATCATACAGGTACGGACTTTCTGCTTGGCTGCAGCTCGTAAATGCTTGTTGAACCAAATGTTCTGGATACTATCTAACATAGCTTTTTCTCCTAAATGTGCTGGACTATGTGCGGTATTAATAATGACTTGAACCATAGAGTCGGGGAGAAACCATGTGGCTCTACCCTTCGTTAACCATCCTTGATCTGTCCGGACCCCTCCTTGTTCGGACCATTTCTTGATTTCATCGGGAGTAGCATGTAACTGGATATCTATGACATCTTGTGTAGGGTCCTTAACTGTCATACATGTAGTCGGATCTGGAGTATGTGTCATGTTAACTAGAATGTCTGGAGTCTGTGCTGTAAGCTTGGCTGTGCGATCTGCTAGATCGTTACCCTGGGAAATAATGTCAGTGACTTTCGTATGTGCTTTGCATTTCATGATAGCAATGGATGTCGGTAAATGTATTGCATCTAACAGAGCTTGAATAAGGAGACCATGCTGAATCTTGGTTCCATGAGAAGTCATGAAACCTCTCTCCTGCCAGAGCACTCCGAAGTCGTGTACAACTCCAAATGCGTAACGTGAATCTGTGTAAACATTAACTTTCAAGTTCTTGGCGTGTATACAGGCTTGTGTCAGAGCAACTAGCTCTGCTGCTTGAGCGGACAGGGTATCAATACGGTGTGTCTTAATAACGTCAGTGTCAGTAGTCACTGCATACGCGGCGACTAGTTCTCCGGTACTAGTTCTCATACATGAACCATCCACATAAAGTGTCAGGTCGGGGTCTGGTAACGGAATATCTGTCAGATCTTGTCTTGGCTTTGTCGTAATGTTAACTAATTCCACACAATCATGTGTGGCAGAATTTGAATTAACTGATGGTAACAATGTAGCAGGATTTAAAATGTTGCAGCGTCTGATTTCTATGTGTGGCTGGAACAGTGTCAATTCATAACCTGTTAAACATGCAATTGTCAAGTCCTGAGTTTGTGTTCGGTTTAAAAGAACTTCCACAGAATGTGGAACTTGTACTGTCAAGGTATGTCCTAAGACTATGGAATCACTTTGTCTGATAGCTAGTGCTGTGGCTGCAACTGACTTGAGGCACGCAGGCAAAGCCTGGGCGACTGGATCTAATGTGCTAGAAAAATAAGCACAGGGCTTGTATTGTCCTGCTTGATCTTGTGTGAGAACAGATAATGCTGTACCTTCACGTTCTGTGACGAAAAGTGTAAAAGGCTTACTGTAGTTCGGTGTTGCTAGATCTGGAGCTTGACATAGGGCTTTCTTTAACTCATTGAAACTAAGTGTATGTTCAGATGTCCAAGGGAGAACAGTCGATACGGCTGCCTCCTGTGTCGTTAACTGTATCAGTGGCTTGGCTAGAAATGCATACTGAGGAATCCATTGTCTACAATAAGAAGTAAGGCCGATAAAAGCACGTACCTCCTTCTGGGTCTTGGGCTGAGGAAGACTCGCTATTAACTGGATACGGTCTGGTGTCAACTGCCTACCCCTCTTGGACAGTAAGTGTCCTAAGTAGACCACTTGCTGGACACAGAATTGAAGCTTAGAAGGGGACACCTTGTGCCCCATCTCGGCTAGGAAATACAAGACTGTAAGGGATGCCCGCTCGCAGGCACGTTCAGAACGGGCTGTGATCAGTAGATCATCGACATACTGGAGCAGGGCAGTGTCAGTTGGCATGTGAATGTTGTCTAGTTGTCTCTTGAGTGCTTGACTGTAAATACTAGGACTTTCTGTGAAACCTTGAGGAGCGCGTGTGAACATATAGCTCCTTCCATTTAAACAGAATCCGAAAAGAAACTGGCTGTCTGGATGAATTGGAACACTAAAAAATGCATTCTTGAGGTCGATTACTGTAAAGAACGTGGCTTCGGAATCAATGGCTGTCAATAGAGAAGAGATGTCTGGGACAACTGGGTACTGCGGAATAATACATTTATTAAGTTCTCGTAGGTCGATCACTAATCGATATACTGGGGGTGCATTTGGATCAGTACGTTTCATGACTGGAATGATCGGAGAATTACATACATTGGAGTCAGTTTCTACAACCACTCCTTGAGCCATGAGCTCGTCAATAATTTTGGATAAGGCTGCTACAGCCTCGGGTGGCAATCTGTACTGTCTGATTCGTGGTAACACTACACCTGGCTTGAGAGTCACACGATAGGGTGTGATTTGCATATAACCTACATCAGTTGGACCTTGCGCCCATAAATGCTGTGGGACATTAGACAATCTGGGATCAAAATCACGTAAAACATAGTGACCCTTAAAGTCACGTAGGAACAATCGTATTCCCTCTGGGGAACAACATATAACTGCACCTAACTCTTTCAGTGTCTTAATGCCTAATAGATTTTCTGGACATGACTTAGTAAGTAACAGATCAGTAGTACGGGACAATGGACCTACTTCTAGAGTAACTGGCTTTGAAATCTCATTCATAATAGGTTTTCCTGAAAATCCAAGGGAAACATTTCTTGAGCCTGAGAGCGGAGCCCCTGGAACTTCGGCGTGACTAATTGTGGTCCTACTTGCCCCTGTATCAATTAAGAACTTTCTGTCTTTCCCTAATACTTGACTGTGAACATAGGGACCTTCTTGATCTACAGGTATCTCGATGAGAGGCAAGCCTACCTCCCTCTCTAGGCTGTTTCATGAATACTGCTGGTACTCTGGATACTCAGACTGTGCATACTGGTACATCTGCGATGTAACGTGCTGTGTTGCAGCAATAGGCTGCGGTGCGGTAACTGTCTGTTGTGCATTCTGTGGCTGAGGAGTCTGTGAAACTTGCTCTTGTCTAGGCGGACGTGGTCTTTCTTTAGTCTTACCAGTAGCTATGTTGTGTTTCAGAACTGCACACTCATTTATAAAATGACCTGGCTGTTTACAATAATTGCAGTTCCCTTTAACGGGAGCTGCAGGATGACTGGCTTGATTCGGACCCCTCTTCTGACTGTCTTGAGGAACAGATTGTGCAACTAGTACTTTCATTTTCGTGTCTTTCATACGTTTTCTCTCGTGTTCTTGTTCTTCCCTGATTCTATTCTGGTGATACTGAAGCATCTGCAACATCTGGGACGGGGTATTAGCTTGCCAGGTACTCTCGACTTTCAGAACTCGATTTTTAACTTGTGGGCTTGAATTCTCGACTAATTTAGTAACAAAAAGGTGAGGGTATGACTCACTACTTGTCTTGAGGCCACTATTGATGCTAAAGCATTTTTCAAACCTAGAATAAAAATCACTAATGTCTTCTTCTTGTTTCTGTTTACAGGCTGAGATTGCATCCCAGTCTTCCTTTTTCGTTGTTAATAATCTGGGTAAAACTTGAATCAATAATTCTGGTAATTCTTTACATTTCTCTCCTAGACCAGTACCTGGTACTCGTGCCTTATCTTCTGCTTCTAGAACTGCCCAATCGATCTTTTTCTCTCCCACCTCCCATTCTTTTTCCTTGAGCTTTTCATACACCCCTGCGGGCAACAGGACCTTTAACATTTTAATGATATCTGGGTAAGTGTATTCTCCCATACGGAGCATGTCTTTTAATTCTCTATGGAACCCTGCTGGATCTTTGTCATGACAGGGAATTAATTTCTTCATCTCGAGGAGTTCCATCTTTGTTATTGGAGTGTATACAAACACTCGTTGCATTTCACCGTCCTCTGTCTTAACTGGATGCACTTCTCGTAACGGGTTCTGTCTTTCCATGTAAAATGGTTTACTTTCTGGGGGTGAGACATGAACAAAATGCGGGTTCAGAAACGTTCTATATTTGTGGCGCTGCTCTAGAATGACACTAATTAAATCGGTACCTAGACCTCTCCATCTATACTGGAGTAACTCGTTCAGGATATCGTGTAACGGGCCTGGATCAGAGTGCTGACCCTCATACAAAGTAATGAGGTGCTGAATCATATACATACCCGCCAGTCGTTGCTCGGCTGGGGGCAATTTCAGAAACATTTGTGCCACTATTTCGTCTGGAAAAGTGGTAGAATCAGTAATCCATCGGACTGCTGATCGGGCTAGTTCCTGTTCATGCATGGTACTTAACTCACTGTAACCAATTCGTGATTTCAGAATGTGATCGGTAGCTTGGAACACTTGTTCTAGGGAACCTTGTTCTGGTGCTGAATAATGGAAAATTGACTTGTGTTCTAGGCGTAAATGGCGATCTGGAAATCTAGATTTTCCTACATACGCTATTCTGGCGGTATTCTCGTCGTCTTCCTCTTCAGGATCAGAGTTACTTTCTTTCTCGCTTACTTGTGCTGCTTTACGTTGTTCGTGTATCTTTATTATTTCTCTACGGATTTTCTTGTACATACTCTCCATGGCACTAATGGTATTGTGCTTACCCTCGGCTATATTATCACTCCACTTTGTCAGGGTTTTCATTTCGGCCGGATCTTTAGACGGGTAATCTTGTTCTCTTATTAGACAGTTAATTAAAAACTTTAATATCATACGCTGGATCTCAGCTTTCCTTTGAGACATGGCATCACTAATACTTTCTGGATCATCCCCTGTACGGATGAAACGATATATTCTGTCTAGATCTTCTTTCATATTGGGTAGGGTGACTAGATACTCGGTCACCCTCCTTACGCGTACTGAATATAAAACCATATTATTCTCGCCTGGGACTGGGTCATAGGCACATTCGCCAAGGGCTTGCCTGATTTCTGCGACAGACTTATTACTCTTGGGAGTACGCTGTGATGCTTGAGCATGTATTTCGAGTGCTGATAAACGCTTGCGTGGCGGCGGGGTTTGAGGAGGACCTCCTCCTGCGGCCCCTAGACTAGAATCGTCGACTGATATTCTTCGTGGCGGAGCAGGAAATTGAAATGCTGGCTGGACCGGGGGTACCGTAGCAGGTACTGCATGGGGTGCCCCGGTGTCTGGAGGAGCAGGATGTGCCTGATTTACAGGGACTGGCGGAGCGCGAACAGGATTTGCATATTCAGGGACTGTGTCGTCCAGATAGGACGAAATGAAAATATCAGCTGCGGTCGGTTTGTGACGTAGCTTGGTCGGAACTAATGGTGGCGGGAAATTACTGGATGCCTCCGGGGTCGCTTTTGGCAAGCCTTCGGCAAGAAGAGGATACATACCCTTAATAAGGGCATTCCTCTGTCTGTCTCTCTGTTCAGTTTTGACTTGTTCACCTATCTCGATTAATTCTTTTTCTTGGGCTCGCTCTAAGGATTCTCTACTTAATTCTGACTTTCTGATTTCTTTTTCAGTTCTTTTATGAGCTTCTTTACGCCATAACTCAATGGCATCTTTCTGTGACTGTCTGGCTTTCTTTTTCCATAATGCTTCTTCTACTCGCATGATGCATTCGGCATCCCATGTACCCGATACGGGCCATCTATACTTTTCTTCTAACTGTTTGGTATACTCTACCCATAAATCTAGATACAATATGGCGCTTATGCCATGTTTCTGATACATAAAGTGACCTGGACTGTCCCTGGGCGGGACGGGAACTGCTGCTTCCAGCAGACCCTTTCTAGTTTTTAACTGACGTAACTTGGAAAATATGGGCATGACTGAACTGTAATCTAGACACAATACAATACACAATGAACACGATACTTATCCCCCATTCATACCACGACATTAAAATACATGAAAAACATTTAAAATAATCAGTTCGAACAGAATACTACCTGGAAATATTGAGAACAGACACATAAATTTTCTCGAGAACAGAAACTGACTAGAACAGAAACTAGATGCACTGCTGAAACAGTACGAAACTTACCGGTCTCATAAAGAGACACGTCAGGACCCGCATCCACCGAAGTGGACACTTCGTTTGTGGGACTGTGTACCACCAACCCACAGACCAGAGTCACTTAAATTGACCCTGTCTAGATACTACCCCAGTAACGGTACTCACCGGGCAGCAAGAACGGAAGGCCTCAGACTGGACTGGACTGCTACGACGACGGACGACGAACTTCGGACTTCGGACTTCAGTTACGGGTGGACCTCCGGATACCTCGGACCTTGGACTCTTGGCTTGGGCTCTGGTCGGGACTCGCCGCGTTCCTCCACCGTCTCGTCTGGATGCTGGACCGCCTCCTCCGTCTCCTCCGTGGGCCTGAGGGATACTTGAGCAGAAATATCTGCCACTGCGCAGAAGAGTTCCGTCACGACTGCAGAGGGTCAGGGGGTCGGCGTGGCTTCACCGACGCGTGGGGAAAGGGCAAGTCCCTGTTCGGGCGCCATTATGTGGTAAATAAATAAATAATACCCTATTTTTGACTAGACATATATCATAACAGATAGCTCAATAAATAAGAGTCAAGATTCGAGGTAGTAGGAGTTTTGCAGGTTTAATACAGCATAAGGACAGGAACAGGACAACCTGCATAGGAATAGGATGACAGGGCCCAGCAGCTGCTGGGGCTCGGTCTGGGATGAGCGCGCTGACTTTTAATAACAATACATGAGCATATATACATAACGCAAACACATAGCATTACATTGCAGTAGGCGTAGCAGTGGGCGGAGCAGAAGGTGTGACGCGTAGCAGTCGCGAAAGATAAGGGTAAAAGTAGGTGTAACTGGGCGTATACATAGACATGTGATGCAAACGTAACAGGATATGTCATGAATGGGGCGGAAACCATGGAGGGGGCTACCTGAGGAGCCGGGACCTCTAACCTAGTGGTGCGCGAAAACTGGCAATGACGTATCACTAGGAGAAGCTGGGGGCTTCGAACTCTGTGCTAGGAGCAGAGACTGAAGTCTGGAGAGTCAGGGCGACATGTACCTAAACAGTATCTAGTATCTGATGTTTAGAGAACATGTTGATATAAACTATAAGTCAGGAGAGGAAAGGCTAACTTGATTCTAAGACTGGACCATGTATTATTCTACATGTAGTGCGTGATGAAGAATATTAAATGACCATTAAATACAGTATTTCTCTAACGTGGAGACGTGAAGGCTAGACAATGACGGAAACTATTGATGCAGTTCAGTAGCTTAGGAATGCAGAGAAGGAGGACTGAACTGATAACTGGAACTATAACATATTCTTGGCAGACTCAGAGACTGAGCCAGGCTGGGCCGGGCACTGCGAGGCAGGAAGTAAGTGAAGGGTCGAGGATACAGGTGGGGGCTGTATCGCTCCTCAGCGAGGCTTCAGGAGACAGGAGCTGAATCTGGTGTCCGGGCCCTTTTGAGGCCTAGAAACGGGGACTTTATAATAGAATAACGTGCACACTGAGAAACGTGGCAACGTAGCTTTACATAGGCCTGATATTCGTAGTATTCACGAGGACTGGAAACTGGCATACTAGAGGTGGACACAACTGTAATTGCGTCATTAATCGGACATGGGGAGTACATATGCATATTCAATCATGCACACATAACATATGATGGACGACACGTAGGGACACAGAACATGGCAAAATTTACTTTTCCACAGCACGTTGATCGAATGGTAGTGCTTCTAAATCCTATATACAGGTTCACGTGCCTGGAGTGGAATGAGACCAATATGTGTGCCATCAATGGAATCCACTACGTGTGGTATCTGGGCCAGGGCATAGAAGTCCCCTTTGACTGCTGCCAACTCTGCCAAACGTGGAAAATGGATGTAATCATCCTTGTAATGCATCATGGCATTCAGAACATCCCGCAGTACCATGCTGAACATGGATTGTGACATCCCCCCGGCATGACCAACTGTGTACTGGAAAGTGCCAGTTGCAAAGAAGTGAAGTGCCACCATCACCTTTGCTGTGGGTGTAATAGCTCCTGGATATGTCCTGCGTGGCCGCAGATGAGGGGACAATTGTGTTACAAGCTCCTGCAATCTACGTCGATCAAGCCGGAATTTGCGGATCACCTGCTCGTTAACCATGTCCTACAGCACAGTGTATGGTCGATGCACATTTGGAGCCCTCCTGTGTGGGAGTAGATGGTAGCAGATGTCAATTGACCAACAACGCATAGATGTGCCACACTATCACATCTTGACCAACACAATGCAAATAATACATGTTGCAGACAGTGATTATATGTGTGACGTGACCAATATATACGGCAATGCAGCTAACTACACACACAATGTTCAACCACAAACAACATCCTGTGTGCAAACATGTCCAATGTAACGTGCATACATGTTTAAATATCTGGCAACAACACATGACTAAGGGCCCAAATGTGGACAAGCGTCCCCACAGACACACATGTACGTGCACAAACAACATGAACATGGAACACACCCTCCTTGTCTTCATGCACCCATTACCCAACCTACAATGCTGGGCATCCTCACATGACATGCATGGGCACACAACAACAGACACGCATACACAGAATGCATGTACACCCACATCATTGTTACTTGCACACACAAACCACACACTCACAACAGCTTCTGAATGTGGGTACACACCCTTGATGTACTGTGTAGATGTGTACAAATGGAAACGTGTGTCCGCAAAACCAAGACATCAACACGTGGCCATGCACATCTGACGCAACATGGGTGCACATCACTAGCCTTTGTTAACCACTGGCAAGGTCAACAGTATGAGCACACATGCAACAAATGGACATGAATGTCACACGTGGACACGGTCCATTGACTTGACATCATTATTTTTGCAACATTCCGGACATGTCCTGAAACACATGTACAACTATGAACATTACATGTGTGCGGAGACATGCAGTGTGTGTACATACACCGTCTGGGGACGCCTTCCACCAACATAGAAGATGATCGTTGACACAGCAATTAAGCATGACATATGCTGTATGGTCAAGGACCATCCCGGTCACACCCCGCAAAACGCATGTGCGCACTACCGCGACGGTGCATCATTTGAAACTAATCACTCACTGGTGTCGCTATGGTGGTGCACGCATTCCGCGCGGGCGGTGCAGGTCAACACATACATTTGAAATGCAATTCAAAATGACAGTTGATACCCCCCTTACAGTCACATTGCAGCACCCACCGCTGCCCGCCAGTCCTGGCCGGTCACCCACCACCAGTCCTGGCAGGTCACCCACCGCTGGGTGCAGGCCGGTCAACCACCGCCAGTCCTGGCCGGTCACCCCCCCCAGTCCTGGCCGGTCACCCACCACCGGGTGCAGGCCAGTCACCCACCGCCAGTCCTGGCCAGTCACCCCCCGCCAGTCCTGGGCGGTCACAAACCGCCGGGTGCAGGCCGGTCACCCACCGCCAGTCCTAGCCGGTCACCCACCGCCAGTCCTGGCCGGTCACCCACCGCCGGGTGCAGGCCGATCACCCATGCCAGTCCTGGCCAGTCGCCTACCGCCAGTCCTGGCCAGTCACCCACCACCAGTCCTGGACGGTCACCCTCCGCCGGGTGCAGGCCAGTCACCCACCGCCAGTCCTGGCCGGTCACCCACCGCCAGACCTGGCCGGTCACCCACCGCTAGTCCTGGCCGGTCACCCCCTGCCAGTCTTGGCTGGTCACCCACCGCCGGGTGCAGGCCGGTCACCCACCGCCAGCCCTGGCCAGTCACCCACCGCCAGTCCTGGCCGGTCACCCACTGCCGGGTGCAGGCCAATCACCCACCGCCAGTCCTGGCTGGTCACCCACCGCCAGTCCTGGCCGGTCACCCACCGCCAGTCCTGGCCGGTCACCCACCGCCGGGTGCAGGCTGGTCACCCACCGCCAGTCCTGGACGGTCACCCACCGCCTGTCCTGGCCGGTCACCCACCGCCGGGTGCTGGCGGTGGGTGACCGGCCAGGACTGGCGGTGGGTGACCGGCCAGGGCCACCCATGCCATGATGACCTCAATGCACAGTCCGCCACCCACCGCCAGCACCCGGCGGTGGGTGACCGGCCAGGACTGGCGGTGGGTGACGCAATGTAACTGTAAGGGGGGTATCAACTGCCATTTCAAATTGCATATTCAAATGTATGTGTTAGCCTGCAACACCCCCGCGGAATGCGTGCACCGCCATAGCGGCGCCAGTGAGTGATTATTTTCAAATGATGCACCGTCACGGTAGCGCGCAGATGCGGTTGCCGGTGTGTGACCGTGACGGTCCGTGCACATGTAGCCAATGGAAACAGGTTACGCGGGGCGCGTAAGCGCATTCAAAAATAGCGGAAGCCGTGCACCGCCACACCAGGGCGAGTCATTGGCTCTTTTTGAATGATGCATCCAGGGAAAACCAATTGCTGCAGACGTGTGCCACAGATATGAGCTCAGGGCCCTATATATGTGTGAAAATCTTCTGCACACATTCACTGCTTCTAGCCACTGTTGCCTGCGACCGTCAACTCGACCTGCTGCTCCTGAGCTATCCAACAACTGCTGCCTGCGACCGTTACCTCGACCTGCTGCTCCTGAGGTATCCAACAACTGCTGCCTGCGACCATTACCTTTACCTCCTGCTCCTGAGCTATCCAACAACTGCTGCTGTTGTGTCACAGTCCTGGACCTTGCCATGCAGAGAGTGCGAGAGATCCGATCTCGTCCCTTCACCGCAGCGGAGCTGAATGTCCTTGTGGACGGTGTGCTCAGCCACTATGAACGCCTCTATGGTGCCCCTGGACAGGTGGTAAGTGCAGTGGGTAACATGTTGGTGGGCATGAGGTGGTCAGTGACTCCCGGCTTCTGCAAGCTTGGCGGTGTGCTGTGGGACCTTCACATGTGTTGTACTGAGCATGGCTGCATGAAGATACGTGTTTCTATGATGTTTGTGAATGTTAAACTGTCCACTGACGTTCCCCTCTTGTCTCCCATCATGGTAGGTCAAGCTGCACCTTCGCAAGGCCGTGTGGAGGACCATAGCACGTGATGTACGGGCAGTGGGTGTGTGCAATAGACGACACACACACTGCCACAAGCGCTGGGACGACATATCCAGGCTCAGCAAGAATGTTGCAGAGATGACACTGGGGATTATCCCAAGATCAAGCCGCCTTGCTCGACGCACCATGACCCCTCTAATGCACCGTATAATTGCTGTGACCCATCCTGACC
Source organism: Lissotriton helveticus (assembly GCF_964261635.1). Lineage (NCBI taxonomy): Eukaryota > Metazoa > Chordata > Amphibia > Caudata > Salamandridae > Lissotriton > Lissotriton helveticus. The sequence goes on along the minus strand of NC_136069.1, from coordinate 596,330,409 downwards.
TGTCCGCCCGGCTGAGAGGGGATCAACAGAAAACTAGCGGTAAGCAGACTGTATGTGTCTGTAACTTGTGAGTGCATGCATGTATTGGTGCTCAGACACAGTAGTGACATCCGTGGTGCGTATGTTTTGCATCAATTGCATGTTGGTGCCATTAGCGGAGTGAGCGTTAGCACCCATGTCCGCCAGGTGGACATACCAGTTGATTTGTAGTTGAGGGTTCCAGGACATGCCGTTGAGGTCTGTGGTCCCATGGCATGACATGTGTGGTGGTCTGCATGCACTTGCCCTGTTTGTATGATGTACATGTTTCACAGACACCCACGGTTCTTTGATGTGAGGATGTCTGGTAGGGATGGTTCGTGTGCAGGATGGGTGCTACATGTCAATCGACTGTAAGTAAAGGTGTGACTTTGTAACCTTCAGTACGTGAGTGTGGCACTTAGGTTAACATCTCTTCCCTCTCTTCCAGCTTTGGCCGAGGGCACTGACACACAGACGATGGAGATGAGTGGTGGCAATGCATCCGGATCCGAGATCACACACACGCAGACTGACACTGAAGAGGGCAGCCCCGGAGAGGGGGACAGAACCATCCCTGAGGACTCACATGTGGAGACACCATCGTCCTCATCCTCAGACAGTGGTGGTGAGACAGGGAGTGGGCAATCAACACCTTCAGTCGGTACACAGCACACAGGGCCCACACTGCCACCAACTGCAACAAGTACTGCTCGTGCTCGCCAGAGTAGGGGAGCAGAGTTGCCTTCGGCGCAGGCCCCGCTGCCCCTGCCCCGGTGCCACAAAGTGCACTTTGTGCTGAGGCTGTTGATCTGCTGCGACAGCTGTGTGTAGGGCAGACCAACATGATCAATGCATTCCAAGACCACGATAGGAAGTTGGGGCAGGTGGTAGCATTCATGGAGGGGATGCATGGCGATGTTGCTGGTCTCCACAGAACAGTTCAGTCATTAGCAAACACTGTGTCGTCAGCCATTCTTCAGTCGCATGGACAGGGTGCTGCTTCTGTTCCCCCATCCACACCACTAGATGTCTCAGGGGAGAGTGAAATTTCAGACCAGACGTCATTTTCGGGGTATTGCACTAGAAGCAGCCACAGGCAGCAAAGCAGGGCATGAAGGGCACAAACACCATCCCCTAGGACAGGGAAATATTTCACCCCTCACGACATGAGCTACACTGGAGTTGACACACAGGATCCTCAAGGGGTGTTGGGGGAAAAAGATTCACATGTAACAGACGCATCCCCCTCAAAAGGTACTCCCAAGGTAAGGGCACCTCCCAAGTCCAGGGACACTCCCAAGGACAAGGACACAACACAGGAAAGGGCACATACCAGGAGCAGGGACACTCCCAAGGACAAGGACGCTTCAAAGGACAGGTACACTACAATGGACAAATCTGCTCCCAGGGACAGGGCACCGCCCAGGGATCAGGGACATTCCAGAGACAGGACACCTCCTACATCCAAGGCACATCCCAGGGCCAAGGGTTCTCCCAAGGACACGAGCTCCATCGAGGACAGGTATACATCACCCCTGGCTGCCCTGAGGCTGATGTTGTTGAAGGAACGTAAAGCACATGTGTCAGCGGTGGAGTCCCCACATACCTCAGCTCCAACCCACACCCCGCAGAAGCGGAATAAGGAGTACACTGTTGTTGCATCCCCCATTACACATGATGCAGAGGGCAGAGGCAGGGCCACAGCAAACAACAAGCAGGGTCCAGCACGTCCCCAGAGAGCAGACCACCACAAGCACATGATCCTTCTTTGATGTCTGATGAGGCCACAACACTTACCAGTCCAGTCATGTCCAGGGTGCCCCTACATTTCACAAAGAAACGGAGACACACACCAGTGAGACCTGACCACCCCAATGTCGCTCCAGTACAGCTGTCCCCAGCTCCCAGAGCCACCCTGCCTCGCCCAAGGCGTAGCCTAATTATTTATAGTCTTACGCTGACTTTCCGTACATTGGACCAGCCCACTCCCCTTCTGCTTCAAAGGGGGGGAACACAGCTACATGACCGAAATATTCCCCAGTGTCTGAGATAATATGGTTGCATCCACTATGCAGTACACTACACACATCAATGGTATATCTACACATCGAAAGGATTTTGGTTTGTATAGTGAATTGTATATAGCATTTCACCGGTAATCTTGGCATTGTGTACATTGTTGTTGATGTGCGAGTTCTTTCCCTTATACATTGTTGGTTGCCACATCTCTGAACATTGAGCTAGTGTGCTGTTGACGGGATATATTATTTTGAGAAGGTTCGTTGTCCTGTTTTGCGCTGCCTGTGAAGTAGTAGAGGGGAGGGGTTAGGAGGGGTGGTTGTAGTGGTGGTGGCGCTGGGTATTGTGATTTTGTTTGGTGTCGGAAGTGTATAATTAGAACCTCTATCACATATTGCTTTTTAAATATGGGTGTGAGTTGGATGTAATTCACGCAGTACATAGTCGACATCCTTACATTAGTTAAATGTTGATGTTAATTTGTTAGTGGTAAGTGGAACTATTGCCTAGTTTTAGCATTGCAGATTTGGTTTCTTGTTGAAAATATGGGGAAGTGGTCAACATTATAATTAGGAATTGTCATTTAAAAAACCTTTGATATTCACTGAAAAAAACATAGGTTTCAGGCAGGTTATAGTTAGGAATTATCATTTAAAAAAACATTAGAAATTCATTGAAAAAACCATAGGTTTTAGGGGTGTTTTAGTTAGCTGGACATTTCACTCATACAAAACCATTGAAATTCCTCCGTTCAACACGGGTTTATCCCCAAAAGAGGCACAGTTTCACACATAAACAGGGTCATTACATTATTTGATATAGCGGAAGTCGAAAAGAGGGATTTGGCATTAATATTACTTGACGCCGAGAAAGCTTTTGACCGGGTGGAGTGGGTATATTTATGGGAGGTGATGAGGAGGATGAGATTTGGTCAAGCTTTTATGACTGCCATTCAGGTACTATATAAGGCACCTAATGCAAGAATAGTGGCTATGGGTTTAACATCTGAAAAGTTTAATATCACCCGAGGGACCCAGCAAGGGTGCCCGTGTTCCCCGTTGCTTTTCGCTTTATTTATAAACCCTTTTATTATTAGTTTAAGTAACTCACCCAATATTAAACCTTTCGTTATCAAAGAGATTCCATATTCAATATTTGCATATGCAGATGACATTGCGATTACAACTACCAAACCTGAGCAGGCATTAAGAGAGATAGAGCAACTAGCAGTAGTGTTCGGCGCCAGGTCTGGATATAAATTAAATTCAGCAAAAACTCAAATCTTATGTACAGAGACTATACAATTTAATGATTCAAGAGTTACTGCTGAGGTTACATACCTGGGTATAAAAATTAGAGCTCAAATGCAAGGAATAGTAGATACCAACTGGGAAGAAACAAAAAATCAAATCAAGCAATCTTTGGAAAGATGGGGGCGTCTGCAAATTTCTATTATAGGGAGAGGGAATATTATCAAAATGAATATTCTTCCAAAAGTATTATATTTATTTCGGAGCATCCCATTAGAATTCCCAGAAAAATACTTACATCAGCTTCAGACTGTGTGTCTGAAATTTTTCTGGTTCCCGGGTAAAACTTGACGTGCCATGAAATGGCTAACGCTTCCGGAAGAAAGGGGCGGGCGTGGCTTACCCGATTTTTTGCTTTATTACTATGTTTGTTTTCTGCAAAGGCTGCGCTTTATGCTGACAGGAGAACCTACAGAGGATGTTGCAGATTCACCCTCAATATTTTATCTGTTATTGGGAGCGCAAGCGAAAGGGAGTTTATTAAAAGAACTAGAGGGTCACTACTACAAGCATACTCGTTTTAAGGTGCTAGTTTCAGCCTTTAAAGTTTGGAGAAGTGTTAGGAAATTAGTTAATTTAGGAAGAATCTCTTATTACACCCCTTTCACTGCGGATAAATTATTATCTTCTATTTTTTGGGATAATGTCACAAAGGGATGGTCAAATAAAGGGTTAAGAAAAATTGGAGATTTATGTGATGAGCATTCTACATTTGTTACTTTCGGAACATTGGTAAAAAAAGATGACGTGTCTCCGGCATCTTTTTTTAAATATTTACAAATTCGCGATTTTTGTTTAAAAAAACAAATTAAACCAGCACCAAATGCACTAGTTGAAGGGATTCACCTCAGTAAAAAGATTGGTTCACTATATTCGCTAATGCTTGAGGGCAGAGACGATGATATGAATAAATTCAATCTTTATTGGCAAAATCAGTTAGCTGTCCCAGAAGTTGATATTCATGATACTTTATACATGGCTAAGGAGATTTGCATGGCAGCTAACCTAAAAGCTCAAGTATATAAAACTGTATTTAGGCTATATTATACCCGTAAGCGAATGGCCACCTGGGGCAGTAAATATGATGGGAAGTGTTTTCGCTGTGGAGATCCCGATGCTGATATGTCGCATATATTTTATTATTGTACTAAGTTGTCCCCATTTATCAACGGTTTGGAGAAATTAATTTCCACGGTATTGCATAGACCGATTAAGATATCTTCAATGCTTATGTTATTAGGTACTGAACCAAATGTGGATGATGATTCAGTATTAAATAAACACAAATTTTTCTTATTCTTAGCTATGACTGTTGCTAGGCTATGTATCGCTACGGAATGGCTACAGCCAGATGCCCCAAAGTTCGAATTCTGGAGAGCCAAACTTTATAATATTTATGAACTAGAATGGAGTTTATATGCAGTGAAAGGGGTAAGAAAAAAACGTATAGGCTCATACATTTGGGGTGCTTTAACAGATTATTTAGAGTCTGGCTGAGCCACATCGCAAATATTATTAGATAAACTAGAATGTTATTTACGTCATTTATGTACTGATTATTATTGATTATGCCAAATGTATAAATCTAATTTGTTGCGTCACCTCAAAACAACCATGGGAAAAAAAAAAGGAAGTCTAAATGAGTTTATCTTCCTAAAAAGGTCAACCATGCCTTATCTAAAAAAAAAAAAATATTAAATTCCTCCGTTATAGTTAGTTGTACTAACTGTAAGTCTCGCGCCCGCAATCTACTGGTGATGATGTCACATATTACATCATTCATGACATGATCAGTGACATCACTGATGACATCACTGATGACATCTCAAATGACATAATTTCATTTAATATGCCAAATGTTATAATTACACGAAAGCAAAGCATGCACCCATAAATTAAAACAACATATTTGCCAATTTAATTTAAAACTATATTAGAAGGCATACCTGCCCTACAGTTTGGACATGTTTTTTGTACTACTTTCTTTGTTCATATATCAATTGGAAGAGTTGGGAGAGTTTTTCAGTTTGGTATATTAAAATGCTTAAATCTATGGGAAAGAACCAATGCACTAAAAGAACATTCCCAATTGCAACTCATTCCAAAAAGGTAATGAGCAGAAACATATTTTTCTCGTTAGAGTCATCTTGCGATTTTTAAAGTGAATTGGCTTCTTAAAGAGAAGAAATCCACAGCACTCCTACTGGAGGTTGCAGAGAGTTCTAAATGTGTTTTAAGTCTTCATGTATTTGTAAGGTAATCCAAACTATACACAAGGACTTGTCACAGTTCAACAGAACAGACTATGTAACATCACAGGAGTTAAATGGAAGAGATATTTCATTATGATATTGCAACAGCAGTTCTCTCAAGATAAGTTTGTAAATTAAGACCTTGCACTAAAATTTTCAGCAACAGATATATTCCCCTGTCTTTGAAAAATGTATTTCTCTGTCCTGAGTGAAGCTTTCTTTTCTGGACATTTTAACTGTCAATGGATTTACAGAGTGCACGTATTTCTGGTTTTGGGTGGTGACCGATTATGAGGAGCATACAAACGTCTCAATCTACTGTATTCTGAAACACATGAGATGTGAGCATTTATTTTGCTCTCAATAAATTCGAAAAAGCACAATATTGGCTTTGACCTACATTGTGACAATGCCACACAGGACAGTCCCTCTTTGAATAATTTGTGACCAATGTTTATCATAGCCACATCTATACATAAGGCTTGACATTTGTGAATAGTGCAGTGCAGAAAATTGAAAGACACATAGGAAAGTGTTCACTCTGTTTATAATTGTATTTTCCTATAAAAAATATTGCACTTCATCAGGGACTTTGTTTTGGTTCATATACTTCATCAAATTTAACAAAACGGTTTCAAAGTTGTCTCAGTGTGGGCATATGAAGAACTGAACTACGTTTCCTATTGCACCATTTTCTGGACCATCCTCAACACTTAACTTGCACTGTAAAATTACTCTGCACTTTATAAATGAACTGAATGTTTTTTTCTAATCCAGCTGTCCTGGAAACTGGCTTTTCTAATGCATAAAGTTTCTCTATAACCTTTCCACACAGTGGCAAATTCAAGCCTGTATTCTCTATTCTGACAGAAGAATTGAGAGCATTATTGTACTATTAAACTTTTCAAACTCCTCCAATGTTGGCATAAAGCATACAGACTCTTTTCTGTCTTTCAGCAGCTGTTCCATTGTACTTGAATGTGTTCTTTATTTGCTAAACAAGTATGAAAGTGTTTAGTTTATCAGATTTCTTTTGTCATCTTCTGTCTGCGAGTACAAATGTCTCTCAGCATTTTTCCGTATTTCACATTTGCAGCTTGTCTCACATGTTTAGTTAATTTAACATACTGGAAGTTTAAGCAAATGCACATATTTCCTATACTGTTTAAAAAGCTATAGAATAATGGTTGTGAAAGAGTAGAATCAAGTAGCTGTGAACTAATAGGTCTTATAGATGCTGTCCCCAAAGTCTTCTTGAAAATACTCCTTTTTCAACTAGAGGAGTGGATGGCTGGAAAATGTCCTTCCTCTTGAACAGAGTGGGTTTCTAGAGGGCCATTCCATTCCCAATCATTGTGTTGCATTATGAGCTTTAGTATGGAAGGTATTAAAGGTAAACCAAAGATTGTGTGTCTGCTTTGTTTACTTTCATATAGCTTTTCATTCTGTTTACAGGGGTTATCCGTGGAGCAAATTAGAATATTGAAAATCCCTTACATATGCATGAAAACTGAGTTTTGGGAACACTCAGAAATTGAAATTTTCAGCGAATCGCAATTTGAGAATCGCAAAATGCAATGTATGTGGGATTTGCTAATAATTTGGCGAATCCCTCATATTCTTTATTTGTGAATCGCAAATTGAGATTCGCAAATGAGGCATACCTTCCTATTCATTCCTATGGGCTAAGAGGCCCATAAGAATGAATGTGAAGACATTCTCAATTTGCAATTAGCAAATAGAGAATTGCAAATTAAGAATAGAATTTCAAGGGTGCCAGGGTGTTAAAAGGACACCCTGTTGCACCCCACTTTAAAAAATTCAAAATAGTGCATTTTTAAGTGAAATCGCAAAATACCACCAACTTGAAGTTGGTGGCAATTTGCGATTCCTTAAGGCCAAATCGCACTTTCTTATGTGCTTCTTACATTGCATTTAAGGAATCGCAATTTGCGATTCCCTAAATGCAATTACTAAATAGGGAATCGCAATATTTGTGACTCCTTATTTTGCGAGGGTTTTTTGTGTGCTACATTGCACACTGCTAATTTGCGCTTGCAAGCGTTAAAATTTGCGATCTCAAATTGACTTCATACATATGGCCCTAAGCGCCTTATTTCTCTAATTAAATGACTACACACATCAAATCGGGCTCATGTAGATTAGGATTGTTCTGAGAGGCTGTCTAAATGAATGTAAAAACAAAACAGCAAGGATTTGTATTCGCTCCACTTCCTTTGTTATGTCTATTTGGCGGACCTATCGGCCTCACTGAAAGAAATTAAGTAATTCTTCTCAAAATTGGAGGCACCCACATACTGTGTCTACATTACGCTGATAATCTAATTGTTCTGGAATTTAAAGAAGTGGGATTTCAATGTAAGCTTGATTGCCTACTAAGCATAGTAAAGTGGATTTAATGACCATGAAAATAAAAGGACTGAAATACTGATCTTCGGCAAGAAACTAAACAACTTCCCTTAGGTTTTAGATGCATTCAAACTTAAGGAAATACAATATATCAAGTATTTGTGTTTATTATTTAACAGAACTCTAAATTGGAATGAATAGCCATTTAAAATCTGTAAACACCAAAGCCTTATTAAAGTTTCACAATTCGTGAATCTCTGGCTGGGAGACTGCTTAATACAGCCTCACCCGGCTGCTATTACCTTTAAGATACAGGACTTCCCCAGGTGTGTCAAAACTTATTACACCCATCAGCCTGAATTCATTGGGAGCCTCTGTCTGTAATTTATCCTTTCAAATATGGGACATCTCAGGTGTGTCGATACACCTAATCATAGGGCATTGACAGCTGTTTTTATAACACCGCACCGTCCTGCATCAATATGCATGTACCTGTTTGAATTCTCTCTGGTCACCCTCCAGATCCGTACATGTGGCTCAGTCTTGTAGTCATTTACCCAATGGAATTAAACCCCATCGAGCAACACACCCATCCCCCAGGTTCAGTTCAGTCCTGATAAGACCCTAGTATCTTGTAAAGAGTTGAAACGCTGTGGGCACCAACAAAAAGACAGACCATATGCATTTGTAAATTACACAGTGGGACCCTATCCTTTGTATTTAATTGTATGTAATATAACTGGCTGTCTTTTGCAATAATACCCAACATACCTTTTAATCTCAATCAATGTGTCACTTTTTTTCTTATGTGGTTTTTTTTTTCATTTGAGTTGTTCTTGCGAAAATCTTACCATAATTCACAGGATTGCGATTTTCTAGTCGTACTATTGTTTTGTCTAAGAAATACATTTTGATTAGGGTGGGTCGAATATAACTGTGAAATACTGGTTGTTTTCCTTGAGATTCATGTACATTAATTCAAGACAGAACCTTATCTGCCCTAATATATATTGTTTAACTCAGATTAAGTCTACACAGGATTTCCTGCGCTATTACATGGTATTGCTAAAAATGAGTTCCATGTGAACACATGTTCCAAGCTCTATACTTGATACCCATGTTCACGTGGACATTAGGGTTGCTCTTGTTTGATTAGACTTATTAATTTCTGGAGCCTTAGTAAAATGTAATTTTACATATGTAGGTCATTTGTTAACACCATTTATGAAAATCTTCAACATGAAAATTCCATCTATTGTGCTTTAGGATTATGAGAATCTTTCCATTTATGTGAAGTATGGGCACCTACTGAAAGTTTATGTGTGAAACATATTATAAATAATTCCAATAGAAAAATGGTACAGAGTATGTGCTATGAACTAAATTTTACATTCTAGGCTGAATTGTGGAAGTTTGATTATTGAATTTTATTTGCAAATTGTTTTCCAAATAGCATCCAACAAAAATGTCCTCCTTCCTTGCAAAGAAGCTTTCTGTAATGAATGAAAGTGGTCTATGTCCCTTCAAAAGGTGATCACAAATCTCTGGGGTGACTACGAATTACACAGTAACCTTTTCCATCAAACAAAGCTTAAAATGCTCTGTTTTAAAAATGCCTTTAAAACAAGAATATTTAGAGAGGAAATTGTCTATCACATTTCCCCTAACTTCATTTGGAAGCAATAACACGTTGGCCTATCCCTAGAGCTTACCCGACCCTATCCTATGTTTAGCTATATTAAATTGATATATTATACTGTGTACTTCTACCAGAATTTTGTGCAATGATAAAGGACAAAAAAGGAATTTGCCTTTTTACACTAAATACCAAGGGCCTGATTCATGAAGATAACCTATACTTTTTTAGTAAGTTACACTTTTGAGAAAGTTTAATACTTTTTACTTATTCACTAAATTCAGGTGTAAGTTATAACACAAAAACCAACAAAAACAGTAGTAAGTCCAGCATCACACATGGTCAATCACTGGTACTGCAACACCCTCCAATAGAAACTAATGTAGGGTAGTGAAATAAACTACAACCCCAAAAGATACCATTAATACATGCCTATAATGCTCCCTACTAATGTGATTCTTTAGAAGGCCTTTGTAATATCTTTTGCTCATCCTTGTTATGCTCAGCTATACATATATTTTTCTAATTATGAGAAACACCATTGAGTTGACTAAACTTTATCTTCCTCTATTCATATTTTACCATGTGTCCCTGGAAGCCTTGAATGAGAACTGTCATTTGTGTGATATGACAATTTATTTTAGATTGGGATATCTCGTATAAGGAGCTTACTGTTACTTGCCTAAGTGGCCGTCTAGTGTGGAGATGGAGGTATGCGGCTTATACACTGTCCTAATATATTGCTTCTACAAGCAATAAACATTGACACCATTGGTCTAGAGCTTAATATACCTTTTAAATCCATGCGCACTCTAGAAATCAACCAATGTGCAGGCTAAAAAATGACAAATTAAACACAAATTGAGTTTGTTACAGTGTCTAGTTATATATGTTTTCTCCCCATACACCTAAAGTGTGACTACAGGGGAGACACCTCCAACTCCTGACCAGGAAACATTGTGATACTCCACAGTAGGGTAAGTCTCTAATTGTGAATGTATGATTGACATTTTTTGCACCTGCATGTAAATTCGCTGTTTTTATATTATAGTATAAGTTCTCAATCTAGAAACACCAACTTCTTTTAGAGACTAGCAGTGTCCACAAGTGGGGTGAGTATGTTGGGATGCATATTTATATGTATGCATTGGAAAATACATCCTCTAGATGTATAATTGACATTACAGATGAAACATATACCTAATTTAATGTCTTAAAGGGTTTAATTTTGCTCTAAACTCTCACCTACGGGTAATATTGTGGAATTATGGTAGACAGGCATGAGAGCCTTATGTATATAAACACAGAGGGTATCAACTAGGGAGGGGCCCGACTAGATGTGCACTAATTCCTAATCAACATAAAACTCACAACATGCACGCCTGGTCATAAAGTGAATATGCTATAGTAAAAATTGTATAATCAAATAGTGTCTTGTTGTTACTTGGTGTCTGTGTGATGGAGCTGCCTAAGAAGAGATTTTTCATGACAAGACCCTCACTCACCGAGGGTGACATGCTTCAACAAAGGGTTTTTCCTCATACCTGGACTGCAAGGTCCATGATGTGAGCTACAACTCCTCTACTGGGAGGAGCTGAGGTGTTTTATGATGAGCGGTGTAATGGGGTCAGTGAGGGACAGAGTGCAGAGGTATAACAAGTAAAGGTGACTAAAACTATCTCCAGGGGGCTGAAACACTTCATTCAATGGTCCACTGGGATAAAGTAAAACGAAAAGAGTCCTGTTTAAAAAATATATATATACCCCTGACAGTGGTCAACATGTTTCTGCCCATGTATGACCCCTATGGGATTCAGGGCATTCATCAGGACGATAAGCGATATATGTATAGTCACTCTGTGCGGGGTTGTGATAATAAATGAAAAATATACTGGACACCAAGAAATCAAAAGCGGCCAGGGTAACGATAGCCAGTGTATATGCTAGGTCCACCATCTTTTTATTGATAGGAAGAGTTATATCCACTCTCTAGCCACTGGGTATGTCTAAAGTGCCCAACCCCTTTCTCCGTAACGTTACAGCAGACTTGAGGATTAGGTTATAACTTCTGAAAATATACTTGACTCTTTCAAAATATATGACTCAGCAGAATTTTGTTTACCGCTAAAAGTAGCTAACAAAACAATCCAAAATTAATTATCCACAGGAAAGTATTACACAGACTCCGTCTTCTTTGTTTATGTGAATGACTCCTTTATTGAATTTTTCTTTTTAAACTATCTTCTTTCGTCTGGTCATAGCTAATGTGTTTCATCCACAGGGTGCTACAAAAACACATATAAATTACAAGAACTTTAAAAAACGGTAACTGTAAATAAACCATATACAGACTATTACCAACAAGCGTTTTGCATAAAACCACATTACAACCCTTCATTATAAAATCACCAGTGCATCAAGTTTATAAATCAAATATTGCAAAAGACAATGCAATTTTAAAAACATAAAGAATTAGTCTTTATTGTATTATATACAAGTTTAGGTAGATTGCATAAGAACCATATATTCAGGTCACAATTCACTGTGCAAATAATTGACAACGTTATCTGAAGATTCAAGTTATTTAGATAAATGTTTTTATAGTGAGGCCAGCCACTTTATTTATAATGAGAAGAGAGGACCATGCAATAATCATTTATCATAATGAGCATCCTAGCATACCTTTATAGTCTATTCCTCCCAACTCATCTAGTTATTTTATCAGAGCAGTCACACCTTTTGGTCCTTAATCTATCTGGACCAAAATGTTGTTAGCTCGCAAATCTGTTTCTCCACTTCCTACAATATATAAACAAATGTGTACTATTTTATTTACTTATTTATAATCAAGACAAACAAATAATAATTGTATTACATTTCTGAAAAAAAGTGTATACTACTATTATCATAAATTCAACTTTGTAGCTATAATATACCTCATACGTTGGCAGATTCCTGTATACAAATCAAGGTATCAAGCATTAAGTCCTTTCCATCTTACTTGTTATACAAATAATTCCACATATTAGCCCAACAATTATTTCAGCCTTCCATTTCACCCTACATCAGGCAGAATTCTCTCAATCTCAGAAAATCATAATTATCAAAAAGCCACTGTTTATCTTATATAAAATAATATTTAACCAGATAAAATTCCATTTGCGCTTGTACCCTTTTATATCCAAGCCTTTCCTTGGTCCTCTACATGTCATTTCAAACCAATGCAAAAAAGTTTTCAAAGAGAACAACTGGGTTGGCAACAATTAATACACAGTTCCTCTTCTAATTTGAACACCATATATATCTACATTCTAATTGAAACAATTACCATTCAAAAGTAATAAGTATTCAGAGGTCAAAATCCCATGGTTCACTTTTTTGACAAGCTCACACACATTTTACAAATGGTCCTATGTTGATGTATCAATATATGGTGGAGATTATTGTCCTTTACCCTGTAGATATCCCAGTGCTCTCCAACTGGACGATTCGAATAAAATTGTCGAAGGAAAAAAGATTTGACCCACACTAAGCAACATCTCCCATTTCAACTTTACAACAGTCCCTGTGTTCAAATGAATCACTTCAAGTACAATTAAATACTTTATCCACATACATTTCAATCACCATTACTGCATGATACAGCTAACTCCCTTTTACAATTAGAATGTTTGAACTTAGTCAAAAGTATTTCATTAACCACCTACAGAACCCATTCTCACTACTTCCAATCAGAATACTTACTGGATAACATGGTGGCTGTCAACAAACTATCACTGCTGGATTCTCTACCAGGCCAAAAGAGACCTTCTGGGAATTCACAATTTTTATAACCTTGGTAATTTGCATCACCTGTGTCAATCAAGTAGTGCACTCGATACATACAAAATTTGGACCGCCATCTTGAGTCTAAAACATTAGTGTAATGTCCTCTATTATATTCATTAACCACCTGTTTTAATAACAGTTCATGCCCAATTTCGCTATTTTAAAATTCCTCAATAAAACTAATTTATATATAGCTCCTTCGTGATTTTAATGCTGGGAATTTACCTTTTGAATATCCTGAATGATTGGCATCACCTATATCCACCGAGCAAAACGTTCATAACATGCAGAACTTTGGCCACCATCTTCGAGAGTATAAAACCTTTGTGTTATGTCCTCTATTATATTCATTAGCCATCTATTTCAATAGCGTGTCATTTCTAATTATGCTATTTTTAGAATTCCAAAGTATAGCTGATTTATCTGAATCCACCTCGTGATTCAAATATTCAATTTGCATATCACACAGCATACATGGCAGCGATTACACAATTCATCCAAAAGTATCTTGGAACATCCATAATGGGCTTAATTATTTATTTTTTTAAAACCCCAAAGCTAATCTAATTTATCAACATCTCCCTCGTAATCCAAATTACAAATATAAACTAGAACTGATCCCAAAGTGAAACTGATTTATCATTATCTCCCTCATAATTAAATCTACCTAAACTGATATATAATGAGAGAAAGATAAATTTTTTATGTTTTCTAAATTACATTGCATTTGCAATATTGGATTTGTAAACTTGATAAATTGGTGATTTTATAATGAAGGGTTGTAATGTGGTTTATATAAAACACTTTTGGTAAAAGTCTCTATGGACAGTGCACAGTTTTTAAAGATTTTGTAATTTATGTGTGTTTTGTAGCCCTGAATCAGCCCATGTGGACAAAAACTTTGGCTACAAGCAGACACAAGAAAATGTTTTAAAAAACAAAATTCAACAAAGAAGTCATTCACATAAACAAACAAGATGGAGTGCAATACTTTAATGGGGATAATTAATTTTGGATTGTTGCTTTACCTATTTTTAGTGACACAAAATATTCCGCTGAGTCAACAGTTTCATAATTTTTACATCTACTTTCTTGTATTTAAAAGCAAAAAAATACATATTTTATTCGTGTATTCTGTACAATTGCTTGTAAATAAAGCTGTTTGTTTGTTAACAAGTCAAGTATATTCGAAGAAGTTATGACCTAATCCTTAAGTCTGCTTTAACTGTACAACCTTCATCTTTTACTCCAGGTCCAAAGTACTTCATTTGAATGTCATCTGGCACTTCACTGACATTTGAAACCTTTCAAATTAAGAATGCATTAATTAATTGCTTCATATGAAGAGCAGGATTTTCAACCTACTACAGTTGGAGCACAAGACTGTGCATCTTGGTATAGAAAATAGAGCGCATCAAATGTAATGAAATGTGATATCATACACTAGGGGGAACCAAACACATTTTTTTGCTGTAAAGTTGAACATTTTAAAACTGTATATGGATAAATAATCTGCAGAAGTCATTGCTTCTTTTTCATTGCTACCAGAGAGTTACAGTTTGCAAAACTGTCTCAAAACAGTCTCAAGTTGTTAATTGATTATTGCCTAAATCTGCAAAGATCACTACACTTCCATTCCATTCATACACAGAGATGTGGAGTGGAGTGGCTCACTGGTTAGAGGCGGCAGACCCGGAAGCAGAGAACGGCCCGGGACCAGGGTTCAATTCCCGACGCGGCAGGGTCGTGGACCAGGGTCAGCGGACTCAACAATTCTCGCCTCGGTGCCTACTCTAACCAGGGATCACACTCGGCAACTCTGGGCATTAAGCTTGCCTCATCTCTACAACGGCCCCCCACAGACGCCAGGGATGCCTGGTTTCACCTTGAAGATACCCAGAAGGGACCATCTCACAGGGAAAGCCAGGACGGGTTCCCCAGCGGTCTCCAGCGCCGGGACGCTTACGGGCAGCTGTGCGCTTTACAAGTCCAACAAATTTACATTTACATGTCTTTGTGAAAAAGTATCTAATAGAATGCTTGGATATTTTTAAGGTACTACTTGTTCCTTTCTTAAAATGTGTACCTTCTTTCAATTTATAAGCATGTGCATTTCTATTTATGGCATTCACTATATCATGCATTTGTTTGTAGCTTTCTTCATTAAAGCTTCTAACTTGATTTCAATTCTTATTTGTAAATGGTCCAAAAGTTAGAATGTACAAGGTTGCCTATTATTTTCCCTAAGTAGCTCTACTAACTATCTAATGTTTTCATTCTTTATAGAACCAAATTGAAACACTATGGGCTAGATGTAGGTAATTCCCCATTACAGACTCTTAAATACCGAATTTTACCGATTCGGTATTTAAGAGTCTGTAAATGGGAAGGGGGCAGATTTAGGTAATTCCAAAATCAGGAATACCGAATCTGTAAGATTCGGTATTTACCGATTCGGTAAATACCAAATCGGTATTGCCCATTGATTCCTATGGGCCTTGAAGCCCATAGGAATCAGTGGGCAATACCGATTCGGTATTTACCGAATCGGTAAATACCGAATCCTGCAAGGGTGCAGGGGGTGTCACTTTGACACCCTCTAGCACCCCAAGTACAGGCTTGTGTGACATGTGGCACACATACATGTCTGTGTGTCACATTGCACAGGTGTGCATGCACAGATGTGCATGCACACCTGAATTCGGTATTTTACCACACAATCGGATTGTGTGGTAAAATACCCACTCTTAAGGGCCTGTGGCACTCTCAGGAGTGTCAGCTACATATGGATTTACCGATTCGGTAAATATACTGATTCGGTATTGTACAGAATCGGTATATTTACCGAATCGGTAAAATTACCGATTCTTAAAATGACGCCCCTACATGTGAAAACCCAAATACCGGTTGGTAACAGCCGAAATCGGCCGTTACCGACCGGTATTCGGGCTCCTACATCTGGCCCCAAATCCGATAGCAGAAAATTGTATCTACTAATCTTTTCAGAAACTGTTTTTGAATATATCTAGCTACTACCTGTTGCTTTGGTTTTGAAGATGGTACCATGTTCTTATATCTTCAATATCTGTTGATGAAGTGCTTTCATCTTTTTTAGCCTCAACTACTTTTCTCTTTTGTAACAGTAGAAACGTCATTTTTGGTTTATCTATTTCTTATGCTGTTGTGCAGGCAATTTGACTTGTTCTTCATGGTTACGTCTTTCTCACCCTTTTTATGGTTATACTATTTTCATTTGATGTAACTTTCTTCTTATCTTTAGTAAATTCACCATGCAGATTAGTTTCTCTTAGCATATTGCTGTTGTAGTTTTTCTTTGCTCATAATTTTGAAGGCTTTGTTTGAAGGTACTGTGACTCACATTTGAGAAATAAGACATCGAAAAACAGAAAAAATGTAAAACGTTTTAGTAGTGATAAAACTGAAAAAACTAGTAAAAAGGTTCATATAATTTTCTTTAATGAAAATAAATGCCACCAGGCCTTGCACTTGTGACTTGCAGCTATGAAGCAACAATGCAAAGTACCTACGGACAAACTCACAGTCTGCACTGAGCTAGACATTATACCCAAAACACTGTGGAGCGCTCTACACAGTCTATTGAATACAGTATAGCACATAGCCTACTACCAGGCTTGCACCAAATCCACCAAAGCAATCAACCACTAATGGACACATGCTTTGTGCATACCAAGCATTAATGTCAATGTACGTAGCAACAGCTTAAAGACCAGATCTGTAGCCAAGACCATTACCCAACATTTTGGAAGGTACTATGAATGCACTGTTAAATTTAATAAATCATTTAGCCTATTGCTACACCTTAGACTCAATCTAAAAAACGAAAAAATCACTGACACACATGGTTTTCTTACAAAGAATGTATGGTAACATGTGGTGGGTCAAATACATCTAGTTGCTGCAGAACTGACGAGAATGATCTTTCCCAGCTGTTGGAGAAGTGGCTAAGTCATTTTATCTACTCCCAGAGGGCCAGGACAAGGATTTCAGGTTTTCCGGGAAGATGTGTTTACATCCCATTTGGAGCATTTTACTGTGCTCAGAAAAGTCCACTAGGAGCTCCTGGTAAAGGTACACAGTCTCATCTAGCACTGCCCAGCTGCATCTTCCAATCTTGCAACCTACAGGATTCTGAATTCCCAAAAACTGACTAAGGATCTGATTTATATGTAGAAGGTATACATACTGCCAATATAATGGTCCACCCATCAAATTTATGTGAGGGGGGACCATAGGCTTGGCTACAGAGGTGACCACTTTGTCACTTCCATAGCCAAACCACCCCAAAGGCCCAACTTAGGGGCCTATTAGGATGGCGGACGGAAACCGGTGCCATCCACCATGGTCGCGGCAAAATCACTCCCGACCGCACCGCGTAGAATCCGCGGTTGCGATTAGGATATTTATGTCAAGAAACTCCGACCGCGGCGGACGGATAACATCAAACACCGTCCGCGGCGGATGGACCACACCAAAGACCGCAGTAAGCGGACGGTAGCAAAGAAACACCCTCCGCCGCGGACGAACATGACCACGGGAACAGGCCGCCGCTATACCTGCGGAGGGTCCGGCCGCGCGATTAGGATAACGCCGCCATTCCAACGGAACTCACAACCTTCCCCGACCTCCGCGGAAACAATGCATCGCCAAACGGACCATGACTGTGGAAGGACCACACAAACACCATCCCTGCCGTCAAACCGATTACAAAATGGCAGACGGAAGTAAATAGAATATACACTAAACAGGACACCCAACCACCTGAAACACCCACCCCCAGCAACTACACGCCCCAATGACACCCCCCCAAGCACCGAAAAATGCACCAAAATCACCACACCCACAGAACACCTGATTGCCAACAACCATTGGGACACCACCACCACACAGAGTATAAAATGAATCCCTCCCACTACCACAGTCCTTTGCATCACAGCATAGCTGCAAGCAAGAGCCACAATACCACTAACAGCAGACACACACAAACACACATACAACCTGCACACAAACACACCCACCACACAAACCCCCACAACGTCCTACACACCACACACCTGCACACCCCACCCCACCACAGCAACCCCTTGCACATTACACACCATGGCACCAAAGTAAAATCCCAAGTTCACAGCCAGTGAGTTGAAGGTCATGGTGGATGAAATCATCTGTGTCGAACCACATCTTTTCGGCACCCTAGTCCAGCAGACCACCTTGGCAACCAAAAACAACATGTGGGACAGGATAGGGACCAGAGTCAATGCGTCAGGGACCATGCCACGCACCAAACATGAGATCCAGAGGCGGTGGCCCGACCTCAAGGCAAGGGTGAAAGGCATCAGGGCGAAGAACCACCTGTGGGCACATCACACTGGCGGCGGCACTCCCCCGGAGCCCATACCATTTGCAGAATGGAAGGAGAAGGTGCTGGGCATACTGCACCCTGAGAGTCTGGAAGGAATCGAGGAGGGACTAGAGGCTGGTAAGTACAAACCAATGACCACTATCACACTGCCATGGTCTGCCTTGCACAACTGCCAACACACATCTCCCTGGCTCCAATCCATGCATGTGTGCCACATAGTCACCCAAATGTGAAGTTCTGGGCTCAAATGCACCCACCATGACCAAACATAAATGTTGCCTCCTACGTTCCCAGCCTTGCATGCTGTCAAAGCAGCCAGCACCACAACTCCCAAGAGGCCCCCATGTCAAAAGGGAGGGTGGTGGTGGGTGGGGGGTGTTAGAGACCAGCACTACAACTCCCAACAGGCTCCCATGTCTACAGGGAGGGTGGTGGTGGGTGGGGGGTGTTAGAGACCAGCTCTACAACTACCAACAGGCCCCCGTGTCTACAGGGAGGGTGGTGGGGGGTGTGGGGTGTGAGAGAGGTGGGTAGGGTGTGTTAGAGACCAGCACTACAACGCCCAAGAGTCCCCCATGTCTACAGGGAGGGTGGTGGGGGGTGGGGGTGTTAGAGACCAGCACTACAACTCCCAACAGGCCCCCATGTCTACAGGGAGGGTGGTGGTGGGTGGGGGGTGTTAGAGACCAGCACTACAACTCCCAACAGGCCCCCATGTCTACAGGGAGGGTGGTGTGGGGTGTGAGAGAGGTGGGTGGGGTGTGTTAGAGACCAGCACTACAACTCCCAAGAGTCCCCCATGTCTACAGGGAGGGTGGTGGGGGGTGTGGGGTGTGAGAGAGGTGGGTGGGGTGTGTTAGAGACCAGCGCTACAACTCCCAACAGGCCCACATGTCTACAGCGAGGGTGGTGGTGGGTGGGGGGTGTTAGAGACCAGCACTACAACTCCCAACAGGCCACCATGTCTACAGGGAGGGTGGTGGGTGGGGGGTGTAAGAGACCAGCACTACAACTCCCAACAGGCCCCCATGTCTACAGGGAGGGTGGTGGTGGGTGGGGTGTGTGAGAGACTAGCACTACAACTCCCAACAGGCCCCCATGTCTACAGGGAGGGTGGTGGTGGATGGGGGGTGTTAGAGACCAGCACTACAACTCCCAACAGGCCCCCATGTCTACAGGGAGGGTGGTGGTGGGTGAGGTGTGTGAGAGACTAGCACTATAACTCCCAACAGTACCCATGTCTACAGGGAGGGTGGTGGTGGGTGGGGGGTGTTAGAGACTAGCACTACAACTCCCAACAGGCCCCCATGTCTAGAGGGAGGGTGGTGGTGGGTGGGGTGTGTTGGAGACCAGCACTGCAACTCCCAACAGGCCCCCATGTCTACAGGAAGGGTGGTGGTGGGTGGGGTGTGTGAGAGACTAGCACTACTATTTCCAACAGGCCCCCATGTCTACAGGGAGGGTGGTGAGGGGTGTGGGGTGTGAGAGAGGTGGGTGGGGTGTGTTAGAGACCAGCACTACAACTCCCAACAGGCACCCATGTCTACAGGGAGGATGGTGGTGGGTGGGGGTGTTAGAGACTAGCACTACAACTCCCAACAGGCCCCCATGTCTACAGGGAGGGTGGTGGTGGGCGGGGGGTATGAGAGACCAGCACCCATGTCTCACCCCAGAGCAGGTTTGAGTCCGCCCTCCATTTGGTGACCAGTGCATCTCCTCCTGCAAACTGACAGGTAGATAGACATCTTCTCAGGGGGAACATCCAATAGCAGGACAGGACCACACATATCCAAGTATTGCCTTCCCAACTCCACGCCACCATATTGCCCTGTACTGTCAACCACAATAACATGATGACAACAACAACAATGTCCTGATTCCATAGTGATTTGTAATGTTGCTACCAAAAACATGTCATGTCCACAGCATTAATTGTGAAAATCTTGTCCCTTAGGTGATCGCAACTTGACCGGCGAAAGCAGCAACCGCCAACACCAGTCGCCCCCCTCACAGCCAGGACTCTCTGGGGACTCTAAGGGGACGATCCCATTGACAGCTCGGGTACAGAGGACGATGCTGGCCCAAGCAGACTCCCAGGGCCATCAGGCTCCCAGGACATCCCGGCCTCCGCCACCTTGGCCTGTGTCACTACACCAACACCTGCCATTGTGAGCTGTGCAGCTACCAACACCACCACCACCACCACTCCTGCCTGTGCCACCCTGCCTGACCCATCGCCTGATGATGGGCCATCGACATCCCAGGCTAGCAGGGAGAGTGGGCGGGAGAGGACACAGGTGAGGCCAGAGTCAATGCCTCCTATGAGCGGTCGCAGGCACAGTCCGATCGGGCCCACCAAGACTCGCAAGAGAGCAGCCAGCTGTTGCGGTCCATCGACATTCACATTGGCCAAATTGTGGACCTCATGGGCCAGCAAACTGCTCTGTGGAGGGAGTGGTTGTCCCGCGCCACACCACCACCCCCTCACCCAAGTGCTCAGCGGGACAGGTCACCAACACCACCGCCACCATCACCTGAGGCCACGGACAGGGAGGTGGACACTGACCAACCTGCCCCCACAGCTGTCTCCGCTCCGGTTCCAAGACAGAGGGGCCGTCCGAGGCTGGATGCAGCTGAGAGCAGTGGAAGTGCACCATCTACCCGCTCGAAGAGGGGCCACCACTGACTTCACCCTTCCTTGAGCCTGCCATTCATGCTGTCAACTAACCTGCCCCACAATGCCAAGCATTGGCACACATCTGTTGGACTAGGTGGAAATCACACAATGTGGTATCCCCACGGTGTTTTCATCTGCCATGACCTTCAACTCTCACTTACCCCCAACACCTACTTGTAAATATGCACCAACATCAAATCCACAACCTGTAAATAAACACCACGTTAACACTCAATGCTGTGTGACCTCCATGTTTTAATCACATGTTTGTCTAATAAATTGTCATTGCCAGGTGCAGGGATCAATGTTCTGGAGAATCATGCCTCTGTGGGAGTGACCTAGGGATAATGAGAGAACAACAAGCACAGGTCAGGAAAGTGATTCACAACCATCACAACACACTGTACTGCAACATCCCACAAACCACACTCATCACCAATTAAGTGGATCACAAGACACACATCAGGGAGCATTGCATGTACAACATCTCACACACACATCTGGAAACAGAACATACCAGAACAGGCAGCATAGACACACCACACCCACACATCACCAGCAAACATCCATCACACATTGTCTATCTGCACAAGAGGTAGCTACTCACATTCAAGGAAAATAGCGATCAATGAGCTGACGCCTCTGGTCCACACCTTCTTCCTCCCTTCCCACTATCCTCATCAGTGGACATGGGTGGGATGGGAGGCGGAGCAATCTGTTGGTCTTCAGGGTCCATGATCAGTTCAATGTTATTGCGCAAGGCCAGGTTGTGGAGCATGCAGCAGGCAATCACGATTTGGCATACTTTGCCTGGTGAGTATGACAGGGCCCCTCCGGTTTTATCAAGGCAGTGAAACCTAGACTTCAGCAGTCCAAAAGTACGTTCTATCACTCGACGTGTCCTCCCATGGGCATCATTACAACGCATTTCACCAGGGGTAATAGGATTCCGTATGGGGCTTAGCAGCCACAGCTGGTTTGGGTACGCTGAGTCGCCTAGGTGGGGGGATGACAGACACAAATATCATTACCAGGATTGGTGGGAACACCATGCCACACATACAACACAATTATCCTCACAGCACACTCACCTACAAGCCACGCACGTTCTGGGTGCAGATTAGCCATCAGTTGGGGGACAATGCTGCTCCGCAGGATGTGGGAGTCATGGGACACACATGGGAGAGGATGTTGTCAGCCAGGCACACCACTTGCACGTTGATCGAATGGTAGTGCTTCTAAATCCTATATACAGGTTCACGTGCCTGGGGTGGAATGAGACCAATATGTGTGCCATCAATGGAATCCACTACGTGTGGTATCTGGGCCAGGGCATAGAAGTCCCCTTTGACTGCTGCCAACTCTGCCAAACGTGGAAAAATTGATGTAATCATCCTTGTAATGCATCATGGCATTCAGAACATCCCGCAGTACCATGCTGAACATGGATTGTGACATCCCCCCGGCATGACCAACTGTGTACTGGAAAGTGCCAGTTGCAAAGAAGTGAAGTGCCACCATCATCTTTGCTGTGGGTGTAATAGCTCCTGGATATGTCCTGCGTGGCTGCAGATGAGGGGACAATTGTGTTACAAGCTCCTGCAATCTACGTCGATCAAGCCGAAATTTGCGGATCACCTGCTCGTTAACCATGTCCTACAGCACAGTGTATGGTCGATGCACATTTGGAGCCCTCCTGTGTGGGAGTAGATGGTAGCAGATGTCAATTGACCAACAACGCATAGATGTGCCACACTATCACATCTTGACCAACACAATGCAAATAATACATGTTGCAGACAGTGATTATATGTGTGACGTGACCAATATATACGGCAATACAGCTAACTACACACACAATGTTCAACCACAAACAACATCCTGTGTGCAAACCTGTCCAATGTAACGTGTATACATGTTGAAATATCTGGCAACAACACATGACTGAGGGCCCAAATGTGGACAAGCGTCCCCACAGACACACATGTACGTGCACAAACAACATGAACATGGAACACACCCTCCTTGTCTTCATGCACCCATTACCCAACCTACAATGCTGGGCATCCTCACATGACAGGCATGGGCACACAACAACAGACACGCATACACAGAATGCATGTACACCCACATCATTGTTACTTGCACACACAAACCACACACTCACAACAGCTTCTGAATGTGGGTACACACCCTTGATGTACTGTGTAGATGTGTACAAATGGAAACGTGTGTCTGCAAAACCAAGACATCAACACGTGGCCATGCACATCTGACGCAACTTGGGTGCACATCACTAGCCTTTGTTAACCACTGGCAAGGTCAACAGTATGAGCACACATGCAACAAATGGACATGAATGTCACACGTGGACACGGTCCATTGACTTGACATCATTATTTTTGCAGCATTCCGGACATGTCCTGAAACACATGTACAACTATGAACATTACATGTGTGCGGAGACATGCAGTGTGTGTACATACGCCGTCTGGGGACGCCTTCCACCAACATAGAAGATGATCGTTGACACAGCAATTAAGCATGACATATGCTGTATGGTCAAGGACCATCCCGGTCACACCCCGCAAAACGCATGTGCGCACTACCGCGACGGTGCATCATTTGAAACTAATCACTCACTGGTGTCGCTATGGTGGTGCACTCATTCCGCGCAGGCGGTGCAGGTCAACACATACATTTGAAATGCAATTCAAAATGACAGTTGATACCCCCCCTTACAGTCACATTGCAGCACCCACTGCTGCCCGCCAGTCCTGGCCGGTCACCCACCGCCAGTCCTGGCCGGTCACCCACCGCTGGGTGCAGGCCGGTCACCCACCGCCAGTCCTGGCCGGTCACCCCCCCAGTCCTGGCCGGTCACCCACCACCGGGTGCAGGCCAGTCACCCACCGCCAGTCCTGGTCGGTCACCCCCCGCCAGTCCTGGCCGGTCACCCACTGCCGGGTGCAGGCCGGTCACCCACCGCCAGTCCTGGCCGGTCACCCACCGCCGGGTGCAGGCCGATCACCCATGCCAGTCCTGGCCAGTCGCCTACCGCCAGTCCTGGCCAGTCACCCACCACCAGTCCTGGACGGTCACCCACCGCCGGGTGCAGGCCGGTCACCCACCGCCAGTCCTGGCCGGTCACCCACTGCCAGACCTGGCCGGTCACCCACCGCTAGTCCTGGCCGGTCACCCCCTGCCAGTCTTGGCTGGTCACCCACCGCCGGGTGCAGGCCGGTCACCCACCGCCAGCCCTGGCCAGTCACCCACCGCCAGTCCTGGCCGGTCACCCACTGCCGGGTGCAGGCCAATCACCCACCGCCAGTCCTGGCTGGTCGCCCACCGCCAGTCCTGGCCGGTCACCCACCGCCAGTCCTGGCCGGTCACCCACCACCGGGTGCAGGCTGGTCACCCACCGCCAGTCCTGGCCGGTCACCCACCGCCAGTCCTGGCCGGTCACCCACCGCCGGGTGCTGGCGGTGGGTGACCGGCCAGGACTGGCGGTGGGTGACCGGCCAGGGCCACCCATGCCATGATGAACTCAATGCACAGTCCGCCACCCACCGCCAGCACCCGGCGGTGGGTGACCGGCCAGGACTGGCGGTGGGTGACGCAATGTGACTGTAAGGGGGGGTATCAACTGCCATTTCAAATTGCATATTCAAATGTATGTGTTAGCCTGCAACACCCCCGCGGAATGCGTGCACCGCCATAGAGGCGCCAGTGAGTGATTATTTTCAAATGATGCACCGTCGCGGTAGCGCGCAGATGCGGTTGCCGGTGTGTGACCGTGACGGTCCGTGCACATGTAGCCAATGGAAACAGGTTGCGCGGGGCGCGTAAGCGCATTCAAAAATAGCGGAAGCCGTGCACCGCCACACCAGGGCGAGTCATTGGCTCTTTTTGAATGATGCATCCAGGGAAAACCAATTGCTGCAGACGTGTGCCACAGATATGAGCTCAGGGCCCTATATATGTGTGAAAATCTTCTGCACACATTCACTGCTTCTAGCCACTGTTGCCTGCGACCGTCAACTCGACCTGCTGCTCCTGAGCTATCCAACAACTGCTGCCTGCGACCGTTACCTCGACCTGCTGCTCCTGAGGTATCCAACAACTGCTGCCTGCGACCATTACCTTGACCTCCTGCTCCTGAGCTATCCAACAACTGCTGCTGTTGTGCCACAGTCCTGGACCTTGCCATGCAGAGAGTGCGAGAGATCCGATCACGTCCCTTCACCGCAGCGGAGCTGAATGTCCTTGTGGACGGTGTGCTCAGCCACTATGAACGCCTCTACGGTGCCCCTGGACAGGTGGTAAGTGCAGTGGGTAACATGTTGGTGGGCATGAGGTGGTCAGTGACTCCCGGCTTCTGCAAGCTTGGCGGTGTGCTGTGGGACCTTCACATGTGTTGTACTGAGCATGGCTGCATGAAGATACGTGTTTCTATGATGTTTGTGAATGTCAAACTGTCCACTGACGTTCCCCTCTTGTCTCCCATCATGGTAGGTCAAGCTGCACCTTCACAAGGCCGTGTGGAGGACCATAGCACGTGATGTACGGGCAGTGGGGTGTGCAATATACGACACACACACTGCCACAAGCGCTGGGACGACATATCCAGGCTCAGCAAGAATGTTGCAGAGATGACACTGGGGATTATCCCAAGATCAAGCCGCCTTGCCCGACGCACCATGACCCCTCTAATGCACCGTATAATTGCTGTGACCCATCCTGACCTGTCCGCCCGGCTGAGAGGGGATCAACAGAAAACTAGCGGTAAGCAGACTGTATGTGTCTGTAACTTGTGAGTGCATGCATGTATTGGTGCTCAGACACAGTAGTGACATCCGTGGTGCGTATGTTTTGCATCAATTGCATGTTGGTGCCATTAGCGGAGTGAGCGTTAGCACCCATGTCCGCCAGGTGGACATACCAGTTGATTTGTAGTTGAGGGTTCCAGGACATGCCGTTGAGGTCTGTGGTCCCATGGCATGACATGTGTGGTGGTCTGCATGCACTTGCCCTGTTTGTATGATGTACATGTTTCACAGACACCCACGGTTCTTTGATGTGAGGATGTCTGGTAGGGGTGGTTCGTGTGCAGGATGGGTGCTACATGTCAATCGACTGTAAGTAAAGGTGTGAATTTGTAACCTTCAGTACGTGAGTGTGGCACTTAGGTTAACATCTCTTCCCTCTCTTCCAGCTTTGGCCGAGGGCACTGACACACAGACGACAGAGATGAGTGGTGGCAATGCATCCGGATCCGAGATCACACACACGCAGACTGACACTGAAGAGGGCAGCCCCGGAGAGGGGGACAGAACCATCCCTGAGGACTCACATGTGGAGACACCATCGTCCTCATCCTCAGACAGTGGTGGTGAGACAGGGAGTGGGCAATCAACACCTTCAGTCGGTACACAGCACACAGGGCCCACACTGCCACCAACTGCAACAAGTACTGCTCGTGCTCGCCAGAGTAGGGGGAGCAGAGTTGCCTTCGGCGCAGGCACCGCTGCCCCTGCCCCGGTGCCACAAAGTGCACTTTGTGCTGAGGCTGTTGATCTGCTGCGACAGCTGTGTGTAGGGCAGACCAACATGATCAATGCATTCCAAGACCACGGTAGGATGTTGGGGCAGGTGGTAGCATTCATGGAGGGGATGCATGGCGATGTTGCTGGTCTCCACAGAACAGTTCAGTCATTAGCAAACACTGTGTCATCAGCCATTCTTCAGTCGCATGGACAGGGTGCTGCTTCTGTTCCCCCATCCACACCACTAGATGTCTCAGGGGAGAGTGAAATTTCAGACCAGACGTCATTTTTGGGGTATTGCACTAGAAGCAGCCACAGGCAACAAGGCAGGGCACGAAGGGCACAAACACCATCCCCTAGGACAGGGAAATATTTCACCCATCACGACATGAGCTACACTGGAGTTGACACACAGGATCCTCAAGGGGTGTTGGGGGAAAAAGATTCACATGTAACAGACGCATCCCCCTCAAAAGGTACTCCCAAGGCAAGGGCACCTCCCAAGTCCAGGGACACTCCCAAGGACAAGGACACAACACAGGAAAGGGCACATCCCAGGAGCAGGGACACTCCCAAGGACAAGGACGCTTCAAAGGACAGGTACACTACAATGGACAAATCTGCTCCCAGGGACAGGGCACCGCCCAGGGATCAGGGACATTCCAGAGACAGGACACCTCCTACATCCAAGGCACATCCCAGGGCCAAGGGTTCTCCCAAGGACACGAGCTCCATCGAGGACAGGTATACATCACCCCTGGCTGCCCTGAGGCTGATGTTGTTGAAGGAACGTAAAACACATGTGTCAGCGGTGGAGTCCCCACATACCTCAACTCCAACCCACACCACGCAGAAGCAGAATAAGGAGTACACTGTTGTTGCATCCCCCATTACACATGATGCAGAGGGCAGAGGCAGGGCCACAGCAAACAACAAGCAGGGTCCAGCACGTCCCCAGAGAGCAGACCACCACAAGCACATGATCCTTCTTTGATGTCTGATGAGGCCGCAACACTTACCAGTCCAGTCATGTCCAGGGTGCCCCTACATTTCACAAAGAAACGGAGACACACACCAGTGAGACCTGACCACCCCAATGTCGCTCCAGTACAGCTGTCCCCAGCTCCCAGAGCCACCCTGCCTCCTGGCCCATACAGCCCTGTGGCTCATCATTTCAGTGGTCCTAGTGGGTCAGCTGCCGTTCACTCTCATGTGTCAGATAGTGGCACTGTGTCTGTTGTTCGCTGTCATGCATCATGTAGTAGCACTGTGTCAGTTGTGCCCTCTCCTGTTTCAGGTACTGGCACTGTATGTGTCGGTCACTCTCATGCGTCAGATGCTGGCATGGTATTTGTTGGTCACTGTACAGGGACATGTCCTGGCAGTGTGTCTGGGTCTATGGCTCATGTGTCAGTCACTAGAGCTGTGGCTGTGTCTCATACTCCTGTTTCTGGTGCTGGCAGTGTGTCTGGGTCTATGGCTCATGCGTCAGTCACTAGAGCTGTGGCTGTGTCTCACACTCCTGTTTCTGGTGCTGGCAGTGTGTCTGGGTCTATGGCTCATGTGTCAGTCACTAGAGCTGTGGCTGTGTCTCACACTCCTGTTTCTGGTGCTGGCAGTGTGCTTGGGTCTATGGCTCATGTGTCAGTAACTACATCTGTGGCTGTGTCTCACACTCCTGTTTCTGGTGCTGGCAGTGTGTCTGGGTGTATGGCTCATGTGTCAGTCACTAGAGCTGTGGCTGTGTCTCACACTCCTGTGTCTGGTGCTGGCAGTGTGTCTGGGTCTATGGCTCATGTGTCAGTCACTCGAGCTGTGGCTGTGTCTCAAACTCCTGTATCTGGTGCTGGCAGTGTGTCCGAGGCGACTAGTTCAAGCAGTCCACCAGATTCTGTGCTGTGAGGTGTAGCTCCCATCACTCACATGTAATTTGACTTTGTGTCTCGATTGTCCATTGTAACCACCCTTGCATTGTGTTAGAACTGGCTATTTCTGGTAGGCTAAGGCTGACGCCAAAGCCAGGCAGAAACCACCATTCTAGTCAGGGCGAGGGAGTCACATGCCAAGATAACCCCTGCTCACCCCCTTGGTAGCTTGGCACGAGCAGTGAGGTTAAACTCGGAGGCAATGTGTAAAGCATTTGCGCCAGAACACAACAGCAACAACATACTAGGCACACCACAAAAGGAACTCCACACAAGGTTATATAAAAATAACTTCTGTATTGTAAAAATCACATCAGATAGAAATCACACATGTACATTGTGCCAACTGGCACGGGCAATATTCACAAGGGACTATTCAAAAGACAGGGCAACATGGGCCACTGTCAGAATCAACACTTGTAGAAATAGCACTTTTAGAACTTAGAATAAGTATAGCACAAAATAACAGTTGTAAATCACATCCAGTAAATACTGGGAACAGGTAAGTACCACCTACGCAACCCTAAGCACCTTAGGAGAATTTCACGCAGGGGACCAGGACCTTACTAGGATCACCTGTATTAGAAAGAACAACCACCTAAGAATAAAATACATTTAGGGGTATAAACAAGAACACATTACCCATGATGCATGAAACACATTCAGAGGAGTAGTAAAGGAAAACACATGATGCCTAAAAACATTCAGAGGTGTAAGACAAGGGAAACACATGATGCATAAACCTACACATTCAGCGGTGTTCAGAACAAAGCACATGATGCAATAAAATACATTCAGAGGTACAGCGCAAGAAGACACATGATGCCTAAAACATTCAGAGGTGCAGCGCAGGGAAAGAAAGACACATGATGCATAAAAACATTCAGAGGTGTAAAATCAAGGAAGACACATGATGCATTAAAAACATTCAGAGGTGCACCAACCGAACTCAATAGCGCAAAAACACACAGTAGACAATTACCATCCTAAACATAGCAGGTAACCACATTGCGCAAAACTTACATACCAGCCCCCATCCAATAAAGGGCCTACAGAGCCCTGTGTCCAGAATGTCAGGGCGCGCTGCCATACAGCGCCAGTCAGGGGTGCGCCAATGGCGCAAGACCTAAACGTAGCAGGTGCCCACTACTTGCTGGGCACCTGGGAACACTCACAAGACCTAAACGGTGCAGCTGCCCACTAATTGCTGGGCAGCTGGGAGTCAACAAAAACTGCGCCAGGGGCTGTCACTAGCCTCTTGAATAAATCTGCGCCAACTGCTGAGCCACACAGGCTCTGAAGACACTCGTGTCCAGCCACACAGGCTCTGGGACATAACACATGCCCCAAACGTTGGAGCCACCCAGGCTCTAAAACACATGGGCCCTAAAAACTAAAGAACTGGCCCTCGAGCTTCTCAAGGCTCGTAAATACAAACTGGCACCCTGAGCCTCTCGAGCTCTGAACCAACACCTCGCAGGCAGGGGGGGGCGGGCACCGGCAATGTGCCCTGACGCCCCCCTCTAATTAAAAGAAATGGCCCCCAGAGCCTTCTCAGGGCTCTCCAACAGCCACGTGGACCGGGGGCCTCGGGGCTCTAATTACCGTTGGGGCGACCCGCTGCCAACCGGGGCCGCCCTGACTTTGTGCCTCTCAACCAAATGTGCCCCCAGGGAGCCTCTCGGGGCTCGAGAACATTGGGGCGACCCGCTGCCAATCGGGGCCGCCCTGACTCTGTGCCTCTTAATCGGCACCATCAGCGGCTGCACAGAGCCCCCCCAGCCCTTCCTACTCACCGGGCTCTTGTGCGCGGCTCCTCCGGGCGGCGGCTCACTCTCGCCGGACTTCTCTCTCTCTCCGGGGCTCTCCCTTCACTTGGGAGCCCCGGTGGACCCGGCCGACAGCTTCCTTCGCTCCTCTCCTCTCTTCTCCCCGCCGCCCTTCCTCTCCCTCGGGCTGCGGGGGCGGGACTTCCGGCCGGCCGCGCTGCAATTGGCCGGCCGGCCAACCACTTCCGGGTCGCTGCGGGCAGCGCAGCAGCCCCGCTTAGGCAGGCAGGCGGGGAATCATTTCACCGAGGGGTGGGCTCCCTCGAGGTGAATTTAAAAATTAAGATTAGCGGCATGGCCGCGGGGCAAATGCCGGGTGGGCACCGGCTTCAACGAATAAAGCGCTCCCCAAGCGCTAAAGGAAATTGAAAGCGCTCCATGCACTAAAAATAGCAAGTCAAGTGCTTCCAAGCGCTACAACAGAAAAATAAAGCGCTCCTAGCGCTAAAAAGCAACCAAAGGTCACCAGTCCAGCAAAAAGCATAATCAAAGCGCTCCTCAGGCGCCAGTGCCCCAAAAGTCCTCCACAAAGTCCTTCAGGAAGGTGAAGCAAAGGGGACCCAGCAAAAGGGTCTCCAGAGTCCAGGAAAACAGCAGGAATCCAGGGCAAAGCCAAGTCCCCCCATCAGCCCAGGCAGGGCAGAGGGGTCCCCCAGCAGTCCTCCAGGCATCCAGGGGCTGGGCAGCGCCCGCCCCTGGTAGATTCAAGTCAGAAACAAGAACATTTTGGAAGGGGACACAGCCCCTTCTTATACACAGAAAAGTCTTTGAAGTCTTTGAGCAGGCAGTATGAGAACCAGCTAGAACTGGTTATAGGGAAGTCCTGTCAGTATCAGGGACAGAGGTGACAGTCGCCCAGCGGGGAGGTGGAGCCAGCATTGTGGCAAGCAGGCACAGCCTCATTCACACTCAGGTGCTATCTCCACCCACTTCCTTGGCAGCAGATGCTGCCTTTCATCCACGGGCTGACTCAGACAACCTCCTGGGGGCTCTGCAGCCCCTGTCACCCTCAGACCAGACAGTCAATCCACAAGCAGGCCCAGGCACTCTGGGCCAGGCTCACCAGCCAATCACACGCCAGGCACAAATTACACAAATATACCAACTTCTCAAAGTGGCACTTCTAGACTAGACACAATCATGCCGCATACACCAATACACAGCATTCAATCTCACGAGTTCGCATCATATCAAACTCAACCCTGCACTCCCCACACATCAGGAACTACTATGGGCATACATATTCCCCATTCATTCCTATGGGAGGACAGGTCACTCACCACACATACACAGAGAGGTCACACACTTTACACTGTACCACAGTGAAAAAGTGCGCCAAGGCCTAAAATCACCAACACCAGGTTCCAGAAACAGGCTAGGAAAAAGCAAGTTTCGGGGTGAACCTGCCAAAAAGGGCCAGGTCCAACACATTGTTACTGTCCTTGGGACTGGGCGCTTGACCCACGTACTTGTGCTGCCTCTGATGTACCTGCTCTGTTGTAAACACTGCCCTGTTGCTGTTATGATATTGCATTGTGCCCTCATGTGCTGCCTCTGATGTACCTGCTCTGTTGTAAACACTGCCCTGTTGCTGTTATGATACTGCATTGTGCCCTCATGTGCTGTCTCCGATGTACCTGCTCTGTTGTAAACACTGCCCTGTTGCTGTTATGATACTGCATTGTGCCCTCTCATGTGCTGCCTCTGATGTACCTGTGCCTTGCCATGGACTGTTGATGCACTTAGCCCCTCTCATGTGCTGCTTCAGATGTACCTGTTCTATGCCATGGACTGTTGATGCACTTAGCCCCTCTCATGTGCTGCTTCAGATGTACCTGTTCTGTGCCATGGACTGTTGATGCACTTAGCCTCTCTCATGTACTGCTTTAGATGTACCTGTTCTGTGGCATGGACTGTTGATGCACATAGCCCCTCTCATGTGCTGCCTCAGATGTACTTGTACTGTGCCATGGACTGTTGATGCACTTAGCCCCTCTCATGTGCTGCTTCAGATGTACCTGTTCTGTGCCATGGACTGTTGATGCACTTAGCCCCTCTCATGTGCTGCTTCAGATGTACCTGTTCTGTGCCATGGACTGTTGATGCACATAGCCCCTCTCACGTGCTGCCTCTGATGTACCTGTGCCTTGCCATGGACTGTTGATGCACTTAGCCCCTCTCATGTGCTGCCTCTGATGTACCTGCTCTGTTGTAAACACTGCCCTGTTGCTGTTCTGATACTGCATTGTGCCCTCTCATGTGCTGCCTCTGATGTACCTGCTCTTTTGTAAACACTGCCCTGTTGCTGTTCTGATACTGCATTGTGCCCTCATGTGCTGCTTCTGATGTACCTGCTCTGTTGTACCCAGTGCCCATGCTCTTGGTTAGTGTACGATTATACCCCTATTATGTTTAATAAAGCAAGTCAATCATGTGTCGTGGTTTGTCGTTGTCATTCCTGGTTGTGTACTTGAATTGTTGATATATTGGTGCGATCGTAAATGCAGTTTCACAGACATGACACTCCCCCTCCCTACTTCACAGCCCTGGCAGGTATTCCCTTCCGACAGCAATTGGTGTTTTGGCGTACTTGCGTCGTCGTCGGCGATGGGCCATGACTTGGTGGTGGTGGAGCACGAAGAGTATCGGAAATACGTGTAGCGCTGGGTCCATGACGGCGATCTGCTTGTGGTGGGTATCTCTGCAATGT
The DNA here is from genome assembly GCF_964261635.1 of Lissotriton helveticus. NCBI lineage: Eukaryota > Metazoa > Chordata > Amphibia > Caudata > Salamandridae > Lissotriton > Lissotriton helveticus. The sequence continues at coordinate 596,296,885 of NC_136069.1, read as the reverse complement.
GTTGTATCTCCGCTGTGGTGATTCCGCCGTGTTCAGGCAGGTTGTTTTTCCGCAGCGATTTGATGTGTGTTTTCCGCCATCGTGATTTGGAGGACGGTCGGAGACGTCATTCCGTACGGCGGTGTCTCTGGATTGGTTCCGTCCACCGCGGGGTCGGGTGTACTTCCGTGGCGGTGCGTGCTCTTCCGCCGCGTACAGACATTTGACAGTGTTTCCCATCCTAATATGGCGGACGGAGTGCCCGCAGTAGGCGGACTGAAAAAAGGCATTTTCCGCCTACTCCAGGACGGCGGTCGTCCTTCCGTCCGCCATCGTAATCGACCCCATAGTACGGGCCGTTGGTGAAATGGATGTATGTCCATCTAACCAATCAGGATGGGCAGACCTATAGCCATTTCAGAACAACAGGTTGCCTGTCCAAATTTAAATCAGGATCTAAGTCTGGAGGAAAAAGTCTTGGACCAGGGTAAGGCAGTAAAACTATCTGAATGACAGAGCAACTTTGAGGGACAGGAAATTCCTCCTTGCCCTGCTTAGGATTTTTGGCACCGAAACCAGTTGATTCAGTGGCAGCTCCCTTATGATGAATTGAAATACAAGGCTTTGGGCCATGTCCCGCTGTGAGATGTTGACTTTCATTCGAGAGGCTATGACAGGAGGTAAAATCTTTGAATGGGATGATCCCCTTGGTGTATCTGATCCTGACTCCCAAAAGCTTGGCCTGAAATTATGCCTAGGTGCTGGTCAACCACAATCTTTTGTTCACAATAATGCTTTACTTTTTTAGGCCCTTTCTTGCCTTAAATCTGTAAAATTTGACATTTTTAGGTCTCTTTCACCATATTTTAATGATCTTGGTGTCTTTCTGCTCACTGGTATTTTCTCTATTGTTCTGAATTGGTTTGAGAATGTTATTGTAATGTGTTCTTTAGTTTGAAATTGTTGGTACTGCTTGAACTTAACACTTCTCTTGCGATTGCCTGTTGTTTGTGCCATATCTGTCGGGGTGTGAACAGAGACTCTTGAAGAACGTGGTTTAACCTAAATGAACTATGTTCATTACGCTTGCATTGGTCACCCCCTCCCGAATTAGACAACCAGTTTCTGACAGTTTTACTTCATAAAGATATTGTTCAATAGTGATGAGATAAAGGGCTGCACATCTAATTTACTAGTGTCATGATATCATCAGTGCCACTGCAATATCATGCTGTTTTTCTTCAGTTTTGCTAAGCCAAAGGTTTGTTTTGTTCACCCTCATAGGAGACCTGCCTTTATAGGCCTGGTGCAGTAGTTCCTTTTGGATAAGTGTATTCAATGACTAAGAAAGTGAAGGAAATCCTGAAAGCCTATTTAATACAGAATCAAAAAAATTTACAATATATGTTGGTTGCTCCATCTTCAACACTTGCTGGGATGTCCTAGTATTTTGTTCTTAGATATATTAGGATCTCCATGCTTGCATTGATTGTAGAGGTTCGAAACAGACTCAAGGATATTCATCCTTTGCCCTTCTAAAGGATATATTGATGTGAATTAATTGAGCACAAGTCTTTACAAGTACATAGCATCATTTTTGCATAAAGAAAGGGGACAGGTGGAAAACTGCTTACCTCACTCTATTGTTAGCACTTTGAATATCATGGTATGCCTTCTGGACTTTGCAATGCTCCAGCTATTTTTCAACGCTCTGGGCGTCCATCTTTCTGACATATTGAATTAGTTTTTATTGCTTTACTTAGATACTCCAGCAACATCATTTGATTTGTAAGCCTGAGAAGCATGAGTTTGACAAGCAAGTAGTTAAGCTATCTTGAATTTAGTCTGCGTTCTTCGGGTCTTTAAAAAAAAACAAAAATGTATGTGCTACCCTTACTTCAGAATCTTTTAACAGGAATCATTAAATTGTGGTTATTACATTTTGAGTCACTTCATTGCATGTTACGTTTTCCTTCCTTTTCATCTGGATTTTTTCACACCATAGGTAATTCAATAAATTATTGTGTTGTATTGTAATTGCCTTTATGTAGTGCCTACTACCCCTGACGAGGTATCAAATCGCCTATTCGGTGAGTAGCACACTACTCCGGAACCCATAAAGGATTAGTGTTGAGTGATGGATAGGTTAGTCAGTTATTTGGATTCAGAAGGATAGCGAAGGGATAGAAGGGGGAAAAGGTTTGTATTTATATAGCGCTTGATAACCCTGATGGGGTTTAAAGCACTTTTTTCAGCAACTAGCACGCTACTCCCGAACCCATAAAGGATTAGTGGCAAACTAATATAGTGAAATATGAGTAGTTTCAGTGGTGGATGTTAGTCAATTATTTGGATTGAATAGGATAGTGGAGGGATAGAAGAGAAAAAAAGGTTAGCTTTTAGATAGCGCTTGTTACCCCTAATGGGGTGTTGAAGCACTTTCTTGGCAAGTTGCATGCTACTTCGGAACCCATAAGGATTAGTGGTGAAATAGTAAAGTGAAATATGAAAGTAATTTGAGTGGTGGATATTAATTAGTTATTTGGATTGAGAAGGATAGCCGAGGGCTAGAAGAGGAAAAAGGTTTGGTTGTATATAGTGCGTTTAATAGGGTGTTGAAGCACTTTCTTGGTGAGTAGCACGCTACTCTGGAACCCATAAGGAATAGTGGTGAATTAGTATAGTGAAATATTAAAGTAATTTGAGTGGTGGAACAAGAAAAATTTATAGATGCATAAAGGAAGTAAGTATATGCAGATTAAAGATATTGATAGAGGTATAGGGTGAGAACTAGGGTAGTGCTTATAATATATTTTATTTTTTTGAGGAAAGTAATAAATATATAGATCCAAGTACATGGAAGGTATATAGATGCATAAAGGAAGTAATTATAAGTAGTTTAAAGATGCATAGGATCAGATCTGGTTTTGAAGTGTTGTACTTAATTTTTTTTTTAACAGAATTATTCTACTTGTTAATACAAAGCAATACCGATATATAGGTACATATCTATAGTACAAGTAAATGCTTATATACAGAGGGATATGGTGTATATTTCTGTTTGCATATGGTGCTTATGTGGGGAAGAACCAAATCTTGAGTAGTTTTCTGAAGATAAGGTGGTTGTCAGTGGATGTGATGTTGGGGGTAAAGAGTTCCATAAGTTGGCTGCTTGAACAGAGAAGGATGTGCAACCCATGTTTTTTTTCTTGTATCTTGGGATTTTAAGGCGATGTGCCACTCTAGAGCAGAGGTTCCTATGAGCAATGTGTTTTGTGATGTTATTCCTGATGAAGAGCATTCCCATTCCATGCATGGCTTTGTGGGCGATACAAAGCAGCTTGAATGTGGAGCTTCTGGCAACCAGTAACTAATGTAGGGATTTCAAGGCAGGGGAGATGTGGTTTTGCGGAACTGAATCCACTGTAGCCTTTTCATAGTCGTTAAAGGTGATCCGTGGTAGAGTCTATTGGCCTAATCAAGTTTGGACAGAACATGGGAGATGGTAGCTTGGAACTTGTGTGGTAATCCCAAATGGGGGAAGATTCGTAGCAGAGTTTTTATAGTGCAAAGCTTAATCTTGCTAGTCTGTCCACTTGGGCATTCATCGATAGCTTGAAGTCCATGGTCATTTTGAAGTTTTAAGTTTCTTACTTCCTTCGATACTTAAGGCAGTGATCCCAGTTCATCAGGCCAGGCAGCAAGCGAGTCATAATGTTTTGAATTGCCACGCGTGAGTATTTTAGTTTTGGAAGCATTCAATTTGAGATGGCTCCAAGTCATTCCTTGATCCACATCTCTGAGACAACGGAAAATTGGCGGGTTTCGAATGTCTTTGGGGCATTCCAGTTTAAGGAGTCCTTGCATGTCATCTGCATAGTTATAGCACGTGAGTTGAAATTGATTGATCAGTACTGGTAATGACTTCATGTAGATGTTGAAAGCATGTGAAAGATGATAGAGCCTTGAGGGACCCCAGCTTTTGTGGAGTATGGTTTGGATGAGAAAGGTGGGGTATGGATGACATTAGTTCTGTTTTGAAGGTAGGACGTGATCCAGTCTAAAGCAGTCCCCCCTATGCCAGCTCCGTAGAGACTTTGTATTTGAGTGTCATGGCCAACCGTGTGAAAGGCAGCCAAGAGGTCCAAGAGGAGTAGTGCAGCAACCCAGTTGCTATCAACTGAGTTCTTCAGGTCATCCCAGAAGACAAGGAGGGCAGAGATCTGTGCCTCTTCCAGGATAAAATCCTGTTAGGAAGTCTGAAAGTATGGCATTCTCTTCAGTGAATTGTGACATCTGGGTGAACGCTGCTCTTTCTATCAGTTTGCCCAGGAAAGGTCCATTAGTAATGGGTCTGTAGTTGTCGGGGTTCAGAGGTCCAGGATTGTTTTCTTCAGTAAAGGGCGCATGTATGACTTTTTAGTTCTTCTGGAAATATTCCGGTAGTAAAGGAATCGTTGATGATTTTTCTTACTGGAGTGGCAGCAGAGGTTCTTAGAAGAATACTTTTGAAGGTTTGTGGTGGACATGGATCAGAAGGGCTGTTGACAGGTCTGCTTGCTTTGACCTGGTCCATAAATTTATTGTATGAAATATGTTGGAAGGAAAGGAGAGGCTGAGTTAGAGAATTCTTGGATTGTTGTTTTGTAAAAGGGTTAGTGCTTGTGCTTTGTCCCTGTTATAAGTAAAAGTCCAACCTGTCTGCTTCGTCTGTGTAATGATTTGCCAGTTTGTCAGTGAAACCTTGAGTAACGGGATGAGTTCCTTCTAGGCAATTTGGTTTTAGGTGAGTCACTTAGTGTTGTTTTATGTTTGAAAGCAAGCAAATGGTGGTCTGACCATGTGACTGGAGTTATAGTTTGAAAGGTAACTAGTTTGGTATTAGAAAAAATTACATCTAGGATATGTCCAGCGATGTGTGTGGGTTTGTGGACAATCTGATGCAGGTTCAGTGCTTCTAGGCCAGTGATTATTGTTTTTGGATGGGTCATATTGGGTTTGTCAAAACAAATGTTGAGGTCACCCAGAACGCATAGGTTGGAGTGTATTGTTATCAGGTTTGAAACCGGTTCTAGAAGTGCATCTGGGAATGTCGCCTTGCTAGGTGGAGGTCTGTGAAGGAGCAGGAAGTTACATGAGGAGACGGTGTGGGATTGCATCTTGTTAGAAGAGCCTCACAATTCTTTACGGAGATGTCGTCAACTTTAGTGATAGATAATGTTTGCTTGAACACAACAGCTAGACCACCTCCTTTTTTGCCTATACGATTCTGGGTGCGGAATGGCTTCATGCAGGACTGGAGCCATATCATCACTCAACCATGATTAAGTTATGAATAGTATGTCTAGGTTTGCATCGTTGAGAAGGTCATAGATGTGGTGTTTGTTTTTAGAGAGTGTTCAAGCATGTATTGGTAGACAGTTTAGAGAATGTGTTTTGCTGACAATGAGACTTTGTCTTGTAGTAGAGTGATCAGTTATATAGTATTATATGGGTTAATAGCAGGTGTGTTTTAGTGCTTTTATTAGCTGCATGAGGATAGAAATTGTGTATCTGTTCTGCAATGTGTTCCTCATCCAGCCGGCTAAGAAGACATTTTGATGGATCTGCATGCGTAGGTGGGGTGCTGTGTTGTTTTTGTGGTGTAACCTTGTTGTGCAGTAGACATGGAGAAGCAAAGTTGTGATGTGTGGCACGTTGTTTATATTGTTTGCGTATGTTCAGGGTGGAAGGGGCATGAGTCATTGTCGGTGGTTCAGCATGTGTGTCATGTAGTAAGGTTCGAAATTGTCCAATGGATAAGAGGCAATTGGAAGAGAGTTGCTGTGTTGTTGTATATGTGTTAGGTGTGGTAGCAGGGAGAAAGCTTGGCATTGAAGTTTGTTCATTTGTGTAGTTTGAAATGTGGGTGTATGATTGTATTTTGTGACCGTACGTTTTATGAGGTGTTGTGTTTGCAAGTTTTAGTTATGCTGATGTGCATGATATTTTTTGTTTTTGAGGAGCAGTGAAAATAGGTGCTGATGTATTTGTTTTATCAGATGGATTTGTTTGTATAGTATTGTTTGTGAAGGGAAGTTATAGGGTAAAGGGGGTGGTGATGTGTGTGTTACTAGAGGGTATCTTTTGTGTAGGAGGCAGGGCCGGACTGGCTACCGGGCAGTTGTGTGTGCTGCCGAGCAGGGGGATGATTTCTCCGTGGTATGGGCGTATTTTGTTGATGGGGACCTGCGTGCGCTTTGAAAAAAAAAAGCAAAACGAATTTCGTTTTGCACACACAGGTCCCTATCAACGAAAGCATCCCCCTGCTCGGCAGCACACACAACTGCCCGGTAGCCAGTCCGGCCCTGGTAGGAGGGGATGAATGTGATTTAATTTGTTTTAGACCTGTTTGCTGCAAGAGTTAAAATGTTTACATGTATCTAAACATCGTAAAGTTATAGTTTGTCTCGGATTTCCATAAGAGATAATTGTTTACTTTTGCTTATATCTTTTGAGCCGTTTGACGCATCTTTGCAAAACTTTCTCAAAAAGAATTGTTCTCACCTCAGCTCCTTCCCAAAACATTGTGGATTGTTCTGTTAAGTGGGGGGCTCAGAAAAATGGGGTCCCTCTACCAGCAAGTGTTTTCCATATTTATTTTCCATAGGAAATTTAGAAACTGCTTTAGTCCAATTGGCCAAACAGAGCTAGATCTTGGTCCAGAAAGAGTGCTTTTAGTGAATTAGTGTAAGTCCAGTGAGTAGTTTTTGACCAATCAAGGCAAAAAAATTCATATACATCAAACTGCTGAGGATCCATGGGCTGACAGATCCCATGGTGAGATCCGATTGACTGCCAACACATCAACACTGATGTGGTGGCAGTCATCCTAGGACTGGGGACTCAGCCCTGAGCTTTAGCAACATTTTTAAAAAAAATATATAAAAGGGCACACTAGTAATACTCCTAGGGCAGGGGTTGGCCCCACCTTGGGCCCCAAAAAAGTTTGGGGTGCAAATTTGCAGAGGATCCACAAATGTGAAAAATGTGAGAAAAGCACAGGCTTTGACGTCTTTCTCTAAAATAACCCTTAGAGAGGGGCCAGGGCCCATATTATAGATAGGGCACACTTCCCATATTTGCGCCACGGCGCATTTTAAAACAGGTGCACTGGGTGCAAACATGGAGAGTGTGGTGCCCCCAGGGTGGCACATTCAAGTGAAGTATGGAGCAGCTGTTTAAAAGCTGCTCCGTGTTTCTCTGTGCAGGTGGCAACCCGCCTGCACTTTTAAAAGGGGTTAGAGATCCCTGTGCAGGCGGAAGAAGTGAGTGACCACACCTGCCTGCAAGGAATTATCTGGAGAGTGCATGTCTTTCATCCCTTTAGACAGCTCCATGTAGAGGGCACACTGAAAGTGTGCCACCTTTTTGATGCACACTTTCGGTGCACACCTTCGGTGCACTTTATGAAGGTAAAAAGATTCCCTCATTTGCAATAGGCAGGCCCCCATGCAAATGAAGGAACACCCTCTAATGATAGTGCTGGCATGGTATATACACCAGCACTATCTGTAAGGGTCCGCAGAAGCATTTGCAGCCCCTTCTTACTACCACAGTGCATTGGGTGGATAAAGTGGGCACATACACCCGTTGCACCACCGTGGTGCTTGTGCAATACGGCCCCATATCTCAAAGAGGCAGCGTATATATTATAGGTATGGGTAGGAGTGCACATGTCCCTCTCGCCAAGCCTTTAAAAGGCCATGGGGACCCTATCCACTGGGGTTGATGTCTATTAAAGGGGAACCCCCTTCTCTAAGCCTAAAAGGGCCCCAGGGACCCCAACTCCCAGGGGCGTTAACAAATTAAGTTGCACAGCCCCCTCCCACAATCCTAAAAAGTCACCAGGGATCCTGCCCCTACTGCCTTCTGCATTCATTTTAATAAAGGAGAGGAGGTCCACCTCCCCAAGCCTGCAGTGACCCTGGGGACCCAACCCCCTGGGCTGTAAACTGTGAACTGGAAAGACAAGCTCCTTCCATGAGCTCTACCATGGAGTGGGGACCCTATTTTCAGGCCCTACTCAAGGACTATGTTCCGAGGTCCCCTACCCCAAGACTCTGTCTATTTTCCTGCATGAGGGCATGGGCAGGGAAAGAGTAATGATCACCCATTGGGCAGGAGCACAAAGCTTCCACCGCCCAGTTGGAGAACAAAACTTTTACCTGTCCATGCTCTCAGGCAGGAAAAATACATAGAAATGCTCCCATCTCATGGGAGCAAAAGAAAATTGCTCCAGTGGGGTGGCAGCAAACCAAGCTCCCCCTGCACCTACAATCGGATATCCTGGGTGGGCGCGTGGTCATACCTTAAATAAAATGCAAATGCTGGGTCCCCCGCAGCACCATATCTAAAATAAACTGTGGGTGTCTTATGTGGGACAGGACACCCAGAATTTGTTTTTAAGAGGGAAAATAAATGGGTGACCACAGCCACCCATTTATGATCCCTGCTCCCTGAAGAAGCACCCCACAGTGTTCTGCCAGGACTTTTTTTTACTTATTTTTTGTTTTTGGTCATACTCCTAGAAGGGACAGGGCACCATCAATTTTTATATGTTCTGGGGGGCTGCAGGGAGTTCTGCAGCCCCCCAGCAACATTAGAAAAATACAGTAAGTCTCCTGGTTCATTGAAACATCTCATATTTTTTTTAAGCTCTTCCAAGCTGGAGCTTTTGTTGTACAGCTGTGAGTGCAGTACTCTCTAGCGGTTGATACTATGGCTCTGTTATATGTAGCCTGTAGATGAACAAAAATACACCATGCCTTCTTGTGGTTGTTTTTATGATTACAGATTTTTCACTGAAAAATGGTAAAAGAACAGAGTTGGAGACCTGGCTAGTTGGCCCACAGGGGACCTCAGGATTGAAGAGGAATTAATTCCCCAACTTAAAACGCGCCACAGGGTGTGTTTGCACACATGTCACCTCAGGCCCCCCCCCCTCTTCCTTCACCATTGAGCAAAATATTCCTCTAAAATCAGCCGAACTACGAATTCCGATTTACTCACCTGTTATCACGAGAGACCTCAGTGCTGCATCTTTGATCCCAGTATGGACCCTGAAAAGTAAATCTAAGTGTACTTACCAGTAACTTGAATTTCCTTCCATAGGCTAACATTGTCTGGTTTCACTGGGAAATAGTTTGGAGTTTTGGAACTTTAAAAAATTCCTCTAAAATCAGCCGAACTACGAATTCCGATTTGCTCACCTGTTATAAGGAGAGACCTCAGTGCTGCATCTTTCAGCCCACTACTGATCCTGAAAAGTAATTCTAACCATACTTACCAGTAACTTGAATTTCCTTTCATTGGATATCATTGCCTGCTATATAATATATATTAAAAAATATATAAAATAAAAAAACAAATATTACAATTTCAATATTTTTAAAACATTTTCTTTTCAATTTATATTAAAAATATGTAATGTAATTTAAAAAATAAAATATCTTAAAATAAATAGTTAAAAACAATGTAGTAAATCAGAATAAAAAAATATAACAATTAATACATTTAAAAATGACCATTTACAAAACCTTCAAAATTCACTGAAAAAAACATAGGTTTCAGCCATGTTATAGTTAGGAAGTAGCATTTAAAAATCCTTAGAAATTCACTGAAAAAAACATACATTTCAGGCACGTAATAGTTAGGAATTAGCATTTAAAAAACCTCAGAAATTCATTGAAAAAAACATCATGCTTTGCAAGTGTAAAAACCTTGCACTTAAAATTGGGAATTCACACATGTTATTGTTAGCTGGACATTTCACTAATACAAAACCATTGAAATTCCCCCATTATAGTTAGTTCAGCTAACTACAACTCGCGCGCCTTCAATGCACTGCTGATGACAACACATATTACATCACTAATGACATGGTCAGTGACATCACTCATGACATCACTGATGACATCTCAAATGACATCACTGATGACATCATCCTTGTGAAAGAGTGGCAGACCTCCTCTCACCATGATATAACCTTTGATACACACTTTCAATAATAGAAATTAAAATTTTCAAAAAAATGGAGCTAACAATACCATTACAACAACCTATTCAGTAATTCCAACATCTACATACACATCCACTCATTCACCAATAGTTCTATATAGTCACTCATACATGTACTCACTCATCATATGTACTCATACACCTATACATCCTGTTACACACCGACACTCATCCATAGAGTTACTCACACACATACTCACACATGCAAATAAACAAACATCAAACATCCATTTACTTGCATATACAACTATACACCCACCACTACACTTACTTCTACAGAAACGTACACATACTTACTCTCTTAAACAATCACAGACACACATACTTATTTATACAGGAACTCTTCCAATGTCTCCAATATCTCACTCTCGCATATACTCACTTATATACATCAATACTCACATATACTAGGTTAAAATATATGTAGGTACTCATAAAGATACTATTGAGACAGTCATTCACTCACCAACACACCTATACACACACTCATCCACCCATACAGTCCTGCACACATGCTGTCTTTAAAACACATACAAACAGAGAGTCACTCATTCATGCATCTATGCGCTAAGTGATACCCCCCACCAAACCATACAGACGCTCATACTGATACTCAAAAAACCAACTAATAACCCACATAGAAACTCATGTAGCTACTCACCAACCCATGCAACCACTTATACACAAAGTGAAACACTGATACAGATATTTACATATTTAAACATTACTCGCTAATACATGTATTCACTAAGATACTTTTAATAAGTCAGTTATACAATCAATTTTACAAAACAAAACATCAATTTAGAGACTTATTTACCCATTTATTCTTCCATAGACCTTTAGATATACATATATAAAAATATTTATTTTTTAGAAAGACACACATTTGCTGGATGATGTCATCAGTGATGTCATTTGAGATGTCATGAGTGATGTCATGAGTGATGTCACTGACCATGTCATGAATGATGTAATATGTGATGTCATCAGCAGTGCATTGTGGGCGGGCGAGTCATAGTTAGCTGCACTAACTATAACGGGGGAATTTCAGCAATCAAAGCGAGAGGTCTGTGCTGCAAAGTGAGATGGTCAGGCCACTGCGCCACAGCTGTGTGGAGAATACATTTTGGGGAGGGTGTGGGAGTTGGCGGTATATTGCCATAAAATAGCGGGCCTAAGTTGTAAGTTATAGGGTGGCCCAAGAAAGAGCCCTTGTGGTCATTAGTTGGAGCTACATATACGTGCGGATGCACAGCTTCAAGTTATTCAGGAAAACTCGATTTCCCTGATCTGTGAAGTGTACTCCATCACTTCTGTATATATCTGCCATATCAAAATGTATGTTTTTGTTGTATATGGACCATATTTAGTGGTCTCTGAGGTATGCAGAGAAAGCTTTGTAGACTTTTTTCCAAGATTTTTAAATCTGAGGACAAAATTGTTTGGACCATTTCCTCTTCTGTCTTTGGCATGTATTGGAATATACAAAGACAGTTTGAGGCAAAAGTAACATAATTTGTCAAAAGCTGTCCTTCATAAGCATTTCCAAACCTACCCCAGTTAATGTGCCTAGGTCGTTTCCACCACAGTGCACAATCATGAGGTCAGGGTGTTGGAGATGCAAACAGGTTTTAACCAAAGGCAACAATTGGTGCCACTTCAATTCTCCCCATTTTGTAAACCTAGGTCTAAGTCAATACGTCTCTCTTCTGCATACGTCTTGCACCAGAAAACATAGCTATGTCCTACGACCCACACATTCTTATCGCATACAAAATGGTACGTGATTGGGAGATGAAAAGCATTGTTTTTTAAAAGTAGGGTGCACATTCGTTTCGTGGAAAAGTATCTTTGTGATTGGTTAAGAAAAAGTAGTTTGCACGTGGAGTACATATTATAGGATAAAATTTGCTCAACTCAACCCCACCTGCTACTTGAATTTGAAAGGCACTGTTCGAACTTAAAACAATCGTGAACTTTTAACCTGCACGTGGCGTTAAATGTTCGAGAAAATTACGCAAAAAAATGTCATTAGGTTTAAAAAATTGATGAACTTTTAACCTCCACGTGTTGTAGAATGTTCTAGAAAGTGTGTTGATAGAATACGTTGCATTTCTGACTTCGATGTGTACTTGAATATTAAAAAAACTATTTATATAGAAAAGTAGAAAGACAGTAATAGAGAGAAGTTTTGAAAGCTAAAAGAATCAAGGAACTATTGTAATTTGTTCTTGATTACCTACTGGCGATCACCAGTAGGTAGTTATCACTGTTAACAGTCTGAAAGTGCGGTGATGCTCAGAGTGGCATGGTGGTGATATGATATGGTGCTACACTCGGGTATGAAACCGAGAGTCTAAACCGTGAGGTCATTGCTGTAAAGTGATGTGGTCTGGTGTTTGTAGCATATGTGTGCAAGTAATGTTAGTAGGTGTTTATCCAATATAGGGAGTCGGAAGCGAACTACTGACCGCTCCTGTGTGTTGATAGAATACTGCAAGCGGGAAGCGAAGTAGTTACGCCTACTGGTGTGAAGACTTGGGGATGAAACTGAGCTGATTGCTGTAAAGTGATGGGCTCTGGGTGCTGTAGGATACTAGCCACTGTAGCATAAGTGTGTAAGTAGTGTTAGTATGCGTTTATAGTATACTAGCAGCCCGTTCCGACGTTGTCCGGGTATGAAATAGAATCAGTGCAATGTGTGTAATAGGAAATTCAAAATTATTTTAAAATCTCCCGGTATACAACATTTTTTGTTTCATTTGAATCTAGACGGAGAATAAATAGGTTATGGACATTGCCGGACCTAGAGATGAAAGCCTGTTAGTTACACTGTGTCCAGAAATGTAAGTCGTTATGTATGCAGCATTCGGCAAGTTTGACAAAAGGTAGTATGCAGCATTCGGTAAGTATCCAAACAGATAAGATAAGTGAGATGCCTTCTGTAACAATTGCCGTGTAGTGTGTGCGCTGTGTAGTCCATTAGTTATGGTAACGGCATTCGCCCCCAGTACGTCTGACACGCCCCCAGCCCCAATGATAATGCGAAATGTGTGACCTTGTAACGTGTGTGTCCGGTATTTTGCCATCCGCTATTTTGCCATTTGGACAACCAACATGGCGTGAACGGCGAACGCACCGGAATTTTCTTAACGCACCGCCCAGTGTTATTGTAAAGGCTTTCGCCCCCAGTACGTCTGACACGCCCCCAGCACAACGCATACGCGCACAGTACATCTGACACGCCCCCAGCACAAATGAAAATGCGAAGTGTGTGACCCTGTAACGTGTGTGTCCGTGCCCCCAGCTGAACGCATACGGCCACTTTTTGTGTGTGACCCTGTAACGTGTGTGTCCGTGCCCCCAGCTGAACGCATACCTCCACTTTTTGCAGGACTTGTCCGCTCCAGGATTTACGAATGCCGCGCGATTGCTGGCACACATTGTGTTTCACCACGCCCACAAGGAACGCTTCTCTTTGTTGGAATGCCGCTTTGGCCACGCCCCCAGCACAACACACACGTTTTGTTTCCCCATGCCCCCACGCCCACAAGGAACGCTTCTCTTTGTTGGAATGCCGCATTGGCCACGCCTCCAGCACAACACACACGTTTTGTTTCCCCACGCCCACAAGGAACACTTCTTTTTGTCAGAATGCCGCACCCCGCCCACAAGGGACTACTTTTCCAGTAAGGCTCTTTTACGTTTCTAATGTATATGGTGGGCATCTGTATAGCCTATGTCATTCTGCTGCAACTGTCCTTTCCAATGCTGTATTGGGTGTTCTGATTGGTGGTGTGGTTCCTGGAATTACCCGCCTCAAAGGTTTGGGCTCTCTCTTTATAATATTAGAATGCTTATAGGGAGTGGGAAGAAAACTACTCATCCCTACTGGTGTGAAGACTCGGGGATTAAACCGTGAGCCTAAATTGTGAGCTCATTGCTGTAAAATTATGTTCTCTGGGCGCTGTAGCATACCTATTAAAAAAGTGTTAGTTTACGTTTATACAATATAGCGAGTGGGAAGCGGAAGACTGACCCCTACCGGTCTCAAGACTCGTGGATGAAACCATGAGCTCATTGCTGTAAAGTCGTGCTCTGTGTAGTATTCTATTGTAAGTCATAGTAGAATGTTAGTATGTAATTCTACTAGAATCTAAGGGATATATAATCAAGGAACGGTGTTAAAATTATTTCCGCATTAGCAGCAGAAAATTGCCGCTAAAACTGCGATAATGGGCTTGATAATATACCGTAGAGAATTTCAATAGAAGGCCATGTTAGAACATGGGCTTCTATTGGAATTGGAATTATCTAGCCCATTATCGCCGTTTTAGCGGCAGTTTTCTGCCACTAACCCAGCGATAATTTTAACGCCGTTCCTTGATAATATGGCCCTCAGTATGTAATGTTAGAGCATAGGGCTGTCATGAGGAGAACCTTGCGTTGTTTGTACACGGTGCTGGATTAGACGGTTGCTTTGCTGTCTGCTCCTGTTGGTGGTTGTTTCAGGTGTCTTGTTTTCTTGTAATAAATCTACTTATTGGATCCACTGCTGTCTGCCTCTTCACTACATAAATTTGGTGACGAGTGGGAGAAGGCAAAAAGAAGGCACCACTCACCAATATTTCAAAATTGCTTGCGTTGTGCTGAAGACCCGTTTTGTTCGTGCAGCTGTTCCTACTCATGCCAGGATCGTCAGCTCATTGAACTATGCCATCCGACGTCTGGTAGGATTTATATTTTTAGATTTTGCATTTCCTCTGCTTTATCACTACATTCTGGTCGCTGAACTACACGTGTGTAAGTAGTGTTAGTATGCGTTTATACTAACAAATGCATCATGGTCCTAGGGAGGGCTATCTCTCGGGAGCATCTCATACAATGTCCGGGTGTGTGCATTCTACGGACATTTGTGTTTGCTATTAGAGGGTAGTGCATGGCTTCCACCCTGTGATAGCAAATACTTGTTCGACTACTTGAAGCAAGAGGAGAAAAAACTCGTATCGCTGTAATAGAGGGAATGCGGATGGTAAAAATGGAGGGAAAAGAACAACAAAAAAGCAGAGTCTCACCCGTTTTTTTAAATGATGTCCCTGGTGGGTAATGTTCTAGGCCAATCCAATTATTGTATTGCAGGGTCTCTATAGGACTGGGGATCTTAAGGCCATATGTAAATTATGTGAGGAAGGGCACAGAGACGTTTTGCAGCCTAGGGGAGCGCCACCTTCCCGGGTATTGTTTATTAATTGTTCGGGGGTTCGAGGCCAACTGAAGTCCGGGGATCGCCACGCTCCGGGTCTTTATTTAAATATGCAGGGTGGGCCTCCGCAGTTCCTGAACCTTCGGTGGCCCTAGGCAGCGCCTTATTTGTTCTGTAATCACACGGGCAGTACTTATGGTGTTATAAAGTGATACACTCATAGAACTCTTGCAGTTGTACAATTACCCAGGCTTCATTTGTCTAATAGTCAGTTAGATTATGTGTGATAGGTGCACTCTAATATTAAATAATGTTGTCCTTAAAATCTCCTATAAACAGATGATTTTCACAATAAATAATTGACAAGTGTTGTCAGAAAAAGACCTATACACTCAGTTAGTTATTTGAAAAAAAGTAACTTTTATTAAAACAGAAATAAATAGAAATGTAACTTTAATAGAACAGTATAATAAAAAAAAAACGTGGGTTGGACTCCAGTGGAAGCAGCGTAGGAAACTTGCAAGACAAAAATGAAACATAAGTATGTGTGATATGTGGAAGAGGTAAAGAAAGGTAGTAAGAATGGAAAGACCATAGTGAGAATGGAAGGGAGGGGGAGTGGGTGGAAGGGAGAAGGGGAGGGAGAGTCAAAAGAAGAGAGGGAGGAAGAGACAGAGCGTTGGCCTATTGCACCCAGCCCTTAGTGTTTACCCTCTGTCACTTGTTTGTCTACAAAGCTGGGCTCTGCGAGAAAGAGTGTGGTTCAGCAAGTCCTTAAAACTAAATACATGAGGCCAGAGATTAAGGGCCATATTAAGAAGGAAGGGCGATAACATTATCTCCGCTTTAGCATCAGGAAAGTGCAGCTAAAGCGGCGATAAGGGGTTTATAATATGCCCTAGTGAATTCCCTTAGAAGCCCAGGTTCTGGTGTGAACCTGGGCTTCTATGGGAATTCACAAGGGCATTTTATCAACCTTATTGTCGCTTTAGCTGCAGTTTCCTGTCACTAAAGTGGTGATAATGTTATTGCCGTTCTTTGATAATACAGTCCTACATTATTAGCTACAGGAAAATCACTGGCATGCACCTGTGCACCCAGGGTGCTGCACCCCAACCCCTTCCCCCGCACTGTGCTCAATTGTAGGTCTTGCACACCGAGGCTTTACTGTTCACCTGCCACCACTGGTGTGCCCCACGACGTGTTGGTGCAAGCTCCTAGTCCGGGGTACCTTTGTATGGTAGGCCAGGTCTCTGGTCGGGGACGGTGTCTTGATACCACGATGGAAGGTGTCAGAATGCCAGGGCATCATTGCGGGGTCAGCTCCCACTCCGCCCTTCTTGTGACAATCAATGGAATGTCTGAAAAGGGAGAAATAATTTAATGGTGGAAACGTCTGGAGGTGGAGGTTTATTTCAAGCTTGATAGAAAATAGGAGTTGAGTGCATCCTTCGTTTTTAAAGTGCGATCAACCAACTGTTAGTGGTAATCGTGGTTCAAAGAGGAGTTGGAGTGCACGAGAATACACAAGGTTAAATAACAATATGTTATGCCAACGTTCACATACAAAGGAACAGGGAGCATGCTAGAAGCATAATATGCATGTGTAATGCAGTGGCGGGAGCCTGTGTGCATGTACACTTAGTAAGAAGTTCACTACAGTGTCCTAAAAGTCAACGCCACGTGTCTGTAGGGCAGCGCTGCCCGCTGGCTCAGGCCTACAGTACGGTCCAGCAGGTCCTTAAAATTAGACCGATGTGACTGAATGAGGTCAGAGATCACATCATTACACACGGCAACATTGCTTTTTTGCAGTGCGCCCTCAGGGTGATGCACCCCACCCTCCTGCAGAACCGCCCATAACAGGTGTCTGTAGGGCAGCGCTGCCCGTAGGCTCAGGCCTACCTTATGGTCAGCAGGTCTTTAAAATGAGACAGAGATGAGACTGAATGAGGTCAGAGATCACATCATTACGCGCGTCAATATCGTTTGTCCGCACCTGCGCAGTCAGGCTGAAGCACCCCACCCCTCTCGCCGCAGCACACTCAATTGGAGGCCCTGTGCACCCAGGCCGCTCTGCTTACCTGCTGTCATTGTTGTGTGAGCAAACACTATAGGCAGCAGTGCTCACAATTCAGATAGAGTGTTGATTGCAGGAGAGTGTACACCTCATGGATCCCTTTCGTAGACGACGGGCAGCAGGGCTCACAATTTAGAGCCTGTGCTGATTGCCAGGATGGTGTGCACCTCATGAATCCATTTTTTTTTATTGCGCATTGTGATGTGCGAGTTGGATGGAGCATATCATTTGAGGTAGTGTGGAAGAAGAGGGTTTTCCTATTTATGCGTATGCAAAGTAGGCTGGGCTTGCGTATGCCAGGCCAGTGTAGGGGTGTGAATAATTATTACAGGGACTTGGGCATTGTTCAGTTCCTGCCTGGCCAGGAAGTTTACTTATGTGTGATTCTTTTGTAATTTTTACCTAGCAGAGTGTGCAATTTAGATTAGTGTAGCATGTGTCGGGAGGGCGGAAACTATCGTTAATGAGATGGCATGTGATCTAGGATGTGAAGTCTGCCTGTGGCTGATGATACTCCTTAGAGCCACCAATACCCAGGCCGAAAGGCAGCCAATAATGTGCATACACACACACACCAGGGGCATCGTGTAACACATATTTGTTTTTTGATGGCACGTTTGAGATGCATGGCAATCACACGTGGAAGGCTAATGTACAGAGCACGAATATTGATCAAGATGATCGTTGCATGTTGTGTGTAGTATAAGATATGTGTATACAGGAAAACATTTTTCAAAAAAGCTTTCTAAGCAGAAGAGGTGTCTCTCATCAAACGCTGTAGAGAGAATGAGTAAAATGGGTGGGGTTGTACAACTGTTACAATGGAAAATGTAATGAACCAATCAAATGCTTTTTTTAAGGTCACATGGCAATCACACACCGAGCGCGCAAGGAGGTGCGATTTTGACAAAATATATTTATCATAATATAAGTTTAGAAATATATAAACATAAAATAATTTAGATTTGTGCGTGTTCTCATATACTGTTTAAAGTTATTTAGATATACTTTTGAGACAAAAACAAAGGGAATGGCGTGCCTGGAGCGATACTATACGTCTGTGATGCAACACAGGGCCTGGCAGCGTGCACTCATCAAATACGCAAGGTGCAGCAGGCGCGACCCCATACGTACATGATGTAACGCATGGCTTGGTACTGCGTACCCGTCGGATACCAAAGTAGTACCTGGGTGCGTATATGATATTACGCGGGATGCGGTGCCACAAACTCGTCGGATACGAAATGCGCATCATTTACGAGTTTAGCAATATGGCAAATAGGATTCATGTGGTGATGGAGCTTGGTACGCTACCAGTATGGGAGTGCAGTTTTGTCCCCCAAAAAAATATAGACATATTTTTGGGGGAAGATATAAAACATTACATGATATTTAAAGTAAAAAAATGAGGTATAATAGAGTTCCAAAATATTTAAAAATATAATAGAAAAATTATAGGTTTCATAAACATTAAAATATGAAATTAACATTTAAAAAACCTTTGAAATTCACTGAAAAAACCATAGGTTTTACAGATGTTATAGTTGGGAATTAGAATTTAAAAAACCTTAGAAATTCACAAAAAAAAACCACAGGTTTCAGGGACGTTTTAGTTAGTTGAACATTTGACTCATATAAAACCAGAGAAATTCGCCTGTTATAGTGAGTTGAGCTAACTATAACTCACGCGCCGCAATGCACTGCTGATGATGTCACATATTACATCACTCATGACATGTTCAGTGACATCACTGATGACATCACTGATGACATCTCAAACTAAGGTAATTCAGAATTACATTGAATAAAACCCAATATTAATTAACAAATAATATAATTTGAAAATATAACAGCTTTCATAGTAATTTTAAAGAAACACATACAAATGAGTATATATTAATTAGACAGAGACTTTCCTCAATGAAGCAAAGTAAAATCTCCCCTGTTGCAAAATGTCTCCTGATATAAACACCCTTATGTACTGGCTGTTATGTTATGACTCGCAATGTAAAGGCATGCAAAGTAACAACTGACTTTCAAGAGGATGACTGATATATGCAAATGTTATCATCATTCCATGAAACTTCTTTGCAGATGACAAATATCAGCAGTCATATTATTTATGTCTGTAAAAATAAAATATGAAGGGAGAATTTTGTTAGAATATCAAGCTGACAAAGCGTTTGGTATGCTCAAACAAATATTTACACAAGCACCAATTTTACATCAGTCCGACAATTCATTGTGGAAAAACATGCCTGAGAGAGCAGTTCTATCACTAATGAAAAAAGATAATGGATTAGAACATTTTGTCTTTTATTTGTCCCATATTTTGTCAGAATCTAAACAAATTATTTGGTACTTGAGAGGATATTTTTAGCCATGAGATGGCTTGTACTGAATAGAGACATCTGATCAATGGGCACACAAGAGCCATTTGAAATTTTAATAGATCATTGGAATTTACAGTGTTTGAGAAATCTTCAATGTAAGAACAGTCATCAAGCTAAATGGCTACTCTAGTTAACCAAAATGAAACATATTTTAGTCAACAAGCAATCTTGTCCCTAAAAAAGAATTACAAATTGATGCAATGAAGACATATGATACATAAATGTAGGGTCATAGAGGAGTTAAGACCATTCTGGATTTATTTCCACAACAGTCTTGGTGACTAGTAGTTCTACGTGGATCTTCGTGAAAATGTCCTTGGTTGTCCAATTTGCGCTCAGCATACATTCTAAATAATATATATATATATATATATTACCTACTGGCGGTCGCCAGTAGGTATATATAGTTAGGATTTTTTCTCTATGGGATTTTTGAAAATTCTATGTCTAATAACTTTGGCGTTTGTGGACGGAATTGGCTGAAATTTTCAGGAAAATGGCACATTTTGTTTCTGAGCAGCCCCTGAAAATTTTGGGGGGGTTCGTCAAGGGGGGGCCGAGAAAAAAGGGGGGTCCCAAAACGCGTTTTTCCCATGTTAATTTCCATAGGGCGGTTGGCCTCACTTTTAGCCCGAACGGCTGAATGGATTTGCACGAAACTTGGCAAAATTGTAGGGACTGGTAGCCCGATGTGCCTTTTGTAGGTCTCAATATATGTGCTCCAGTGGATTTTGAGAAATTAACGTTTAAAAAAAGATATATATCTGTAACAGCGGACTGGGCAGCGGCCCAGGACGCGTACTTGTCGCGCAACGGAGCTTTGTGAAGCGAAGCTGATTGGTTCTCCGGCGTCTGTCAACATTCCAAACAGTCCGTAGCGGCCGCCATCTTGTCTCTCGGTAGGATCGAGAGACAAGAGGAGGTCAAAACAAAGGGGGAAATAACTATAAGGGGGCATAGTAGATCCTCGCTGACCCCCTAGGTTTGATGTGGAGGTTTTAAAAGGGCCCCGCGGGGCAAAAAAAAATAATAATAATAATAATCGAACGGCTGAATGGATTTGCACGAAACTTGGCAAAATATTAGGGACTGGTAGCCCGATGTGCCTTTGCTAGGTCTCAATATATGTGCTCCAGTGGATTTTGAGAAATTAACGTTCAAAAAAAAATATATATCTGTAACAGCGCTCCGCTTCGCGTAACGGAGGTTTGCGAAGCTGATTGGTCATTCTGTTACTGGGCTATAGTTGGGCTACATCTGGCTGATATTTGGGCTACATTTGTTTTTTTGTGTGTCTGGCGGCCATCTTTGGGCTACATTGGGCTACATCGGGCTTCATTGGGCTACATTCGGCTAATTAGCAAATAGCTCATCGCAAACTAGGAATGGTAAAGAATCGCTATTTATTCCTTAAAGTTCGCTATTTAGGAAATGCAAAAAACTTTGATGATACATATGGCGGTTCATCTCTAACAAGATAAGAAGCATAGGGATACATTTATGATGACTGGCGCATCACCAGGGATGTGTTAGTCATTCTGTGCCGCTGTTCCGTCACCTATGGTGTGCTGCATTTACAATGCGGCGCATCATGGGGCAAAAACAGCACAGATGCGTGATGTATCTGTGCCGTAAAGGTGGCGCATTGCTGGAGTTGTATCGCAAGTGTGATGAAGCTCCAGCAAGGGTCGGGGGTGCCCCTGTCGCAGGGTTTCTGTTCTCACACAGAACTGTGGACAGAGGATTGGAACCTCGGCGAATTAGGGTGTCCCAAAACTCACGTTAGTAATGAAAAACTCCTTAGCAAGCTAGGTACAGTGTCACATTGGATATAACAAACTCTCAATGTTTAGACAATCCAGAATATGAACTTATAGTACCTCAGGATACGTGGAACTCATGAACAGTCGGTCGTTATAGATTTCTTAGAAACCAGAACATGGAGTTAAGAAGAACAGATGTGTATTTGAAATGTTTATTTACTAATGCCGTCTTCTCAGGCGTAGTACCTTAGATAATAAAAGTACACATATTATCAGTAGCAAAATTACCAGCATAGTTACTAGTACATAAAAAGTGAATGGTGATAGTATGTTAACATGCTGTAAATGAATAAGAGTTAGCAACACTTATAAGCAGCCGCGGGCCGTGGAGGGAGTTACGGTGAGGCAGGGAGGCGGGGAGGGGGAGAAGCAGGGTGGAGAATACAAGTACACATATTATCAGTAGCAAAATTACCAGCATAGTTACTAGTACATAAAAAGCGAATGGTGACAGTATGTTAACATGCTGTAAATGAATAAGAGTTAGCAACACTTATAAGCAGCCGCGGGCCGTGGAGGGAGTTACGGTGGGGCAGGGAGGCGGGGAGGGGGAGGGGCAAGGTAGAGAGGGCTCCACCCTGCTTCTCCCCCTCCCCGCCTCCCTGCCCCATCGTAACTCCCTCCACGGCCCGCGGCTGCTTATATCTCACCCTCCCTAATACACATATTATATTATTTGCTAAGAAGGTCTCTTTGTGTTGGTTTAGGGCGTGCCCATACTTTAGTGTCTTAGATTTGAAGGAATCACATCAGCATACACCAGCTCTCTCTTCATGTGAACCGCATCAACTGTTGTGTATGTGTGTTCGGCAAAGCAATATAAAACCCGCCTCATGCCCAGAATTGGCAGAAGTTGCACTTATGTTATGAGTATGAAGTCGTGGAGATCAGACCTCATAACAATTCTGTATCGTGTTGTTCTTGAAACTTTAGCACTCGCTGTACAGATATAGTTTAACAAGTAAAGCAGATAGTAGACCAATAACATATTATTCTCATGTAAACCACGATGAACTACTAGGTGGAAAGCTAAAGCAACAACTAAGTGTCGTGTGCAGAAGTTGCAAAAAAGGAAAAATGGCGTTTAAACCGGTAATGAGCCCATGCTAACTTAACACGGTGTAAAGATATCCAGGACCTAGATGACACCTCCCCATGATCCGGAAACGAACTGAATAAGATAATAGAAGTGCCATCTCATGAGAGCAGATTGCAAGTTTATATGTGGACGGTCCGCAAGGTAAAGCATTAAAAACTAGGAAAATTTAATGCTAAAGAAAAATAAAACAGCCAAGTACTTTATCGAGTCTTAAGCCAATAGGCAAGGTAAATAATAAAAACTTGACAAATAAGTCAATGAATTGTCAATGAAATGCTAGTACTCAGCATATCAAACATGAAAAAGGTCTATGACATAACTGTGTATGCAAAATAAGCTGCAACAGCCTCCAATAGGAAGTCACCGTCTTCATCCGAAAACAGTTCAGCCATCCAATTTAAAAGCGGAAAAGAACATACGTGCTCTCCCAGCACCGGATCCTCTATCACCATCAGAGGACAGCTCGGTGGGTTTTCAAGAAAGCTCTGTTCCAAGAAAGACTGTGCTGCCGCCAGTAAATTCCAGGGACCAAGTAGTCCATGCATCAATGCCACAGCCATAATCCTTTCGCCAGGACAAACCAACTCGTGAGTAATGATAGGAGTCATCAGCTGATTAAAGTCGACGTCAGGAGAAACCGGTCCGCAGAGACACAAATCAATGGCCCAATCGAAATCACAGGTCAGGCAGTGAAATACAGGCTGGACACAGGTGAAGTAGGAGAATCGAAAAGATAATCCATATGCCGTGCTTAATATCGCCAACGCCATTGTGCCATAATATTCTAGCATGCGATTGCGGAACAGTGTCAGCAGCTGCAGGGTGGGAGGTTGCATAGGAGGGACATCCATATTTAAAAATGTAAAAAAGCACAAGAGCGTCCGCTGGTAATGCAAGTAAAAATGCCAATCCACGAACCAGAGTGGAGAAAATAGAATGAAAGGAAGCAGGGATGACTCCAAAGATTTTCTCAAATGAAGTCACGAGACCAATGGTAACAACTTTTAAAAAGTGCGCCAGGGACTTTGTGGAGGATGCGTTAAAGATAGTCGGAAACATGTTGCTGAAATTGAAAGGCAAATCTTAATTGAAAAGGGTGTGCACCTCTGTACGGGTGTTCGCTATGTGAAGTACGAAAGTTTCACGGGCCGAACTCAAGGCCACCTCTCTCTGAGACAAAAGAGCTCTTATTCTTGCCATGCCGTTGAAACGTGTCCCAAGGTTGGTATTTGTGGCCAGATTGAAAACTCCCTATGTTCATGTGTGGGAGGAAATAGAACATTTCTGCAGCAAATAACCCGTTCACTTACTGTTACGATAAAAGGAATACTTTTAATTAACTCAGAACAATCTTCATTATTGAGCATCAAATAACTACCATTTTCCAACAACTTGAACGTGGGGATGATAGCAGGAACTGGCGTGCCTTGCAACACGCAAGCCATATTTGGTCGGTGTTTGTTGCATGAACCGTGTAACTGTATGTGCCTACACATTAGTGAATGATCTGGCGTCTCAGTGCATTCCTCTCCATTCAGATAAACTTCTTGATCATCTTTGAAACATCTGTATGTGTATGGAAGCGACCAGACCTCATGAAGAAAAGCACTACCTAAAGGTTCATAACGACCTATTGGTATATATTTCATACAATTTGAAAACTTATATAAAGCAAAAGGCAGCGTTATTAAACCGTGGATAAGGCATGTTGCCAAAAAACCCGCAATCCTCTGCTGATGATGTCACTGAGCATGTCATGAATGATGTAATATGTGACATCATCAGCAGTGGATTACGGGTAATAGTATCTCTAGTTTACTCCCCTATAGCTGTCTTTCTTTTAACATAAGTGTCTGTTTCCTTCCCTTATACTTACTGTTTTTGGTTCGCTTCCGGTTCGCGTACCGGCGAGCGAACTGGGAAGCGAACTAAGAGAAATATTGGTTGGCACAGTTCCAAATATTGTACCAATTTTTTAATAACGGGGAGGTAGTTCTGAAAAGAACTTTTTTTTTAATTTTTCTGAACATTTTTTTACTGTTTTTGAATTTTTCGGAACAGTTTTATATTTTTTTGGGTTTTTCTTGGAGGGGGCAATGAAAACGATTCATTGTAAAGGGCTCAACAGGAGCAACAAAACAAAAAAAAGAAGTATTTATTATTTTGGGCGTTTCGTACAAACTTGCATATGATAGTCAATAGCTCTGTTGATCAGAGTGATGCTTTTTTCTCCGTAGGAAATGAATCCATCGCAAAATACGCAGATGTGTTTTACATCACCAAATCTCATTTGTATATTTGGCACCATCTCCCTGCCCTCTGGTCCCGTTACTTCCGGTACAACAGATCTTCTGGCCATAATAGGGAGATTATCTAGGTCGTTCCGAAACTGTGCAGCACTGTAGTTGTTAGGATGCCACCTAGTCATATGGCGATGCATTGTGTAGTTTCCGAAACTGTATTTTTTGTCGGTCCCTCTGGACAGTCTATCTTGACATATAAGGCAAGTTACGTATCTTGCATTTACTTTTTTCTGACCTTTGGGAATTTTAAAAAATTGCCAAATGAAGTTTTCTTTCCGGTGAGACGTCCTGGGCTGCTCAGGCAAAAACTGCCTCTCTTCGTGCTCGTCCTCCTGTTCCTCTTCTTCTTCTTCTTCTTGTTGAATTATAACTTGAGCAGGTGGTCCACTCTTCCTTGGATGTGGTGGAGGTGGTGGGGAAGCACCAGCTGAAGCTACTAAAGAAGCCATTGCTCAGTGATCACAAAGGGTCTTTCTCTCACAATGATGAAAGTCAGAGTGAGGAAAGAAGGAGGGATTTTCATCATTTGGGAAAAACAAGAGTTCTCAACCAATCAAAAGTGTTCATTTTAGATTATATGACCTAGTCTTACATCATTAGGAAACCAAAAGTGAAATGAACCAATGAAAAGTGTTATTACCAAGTCACATGACTTGCTGTGTTTACGTTAAGCGCTTTGCAGGGCCTCCCGGTTTGCTTCCAGAAACCTGCGCTTTGCGACTCGCTTCGCGTACCAGTTCGCTAACGTAGTACGTCATATGACGTATCACGCGACAACGTGAAACGTCATGCGGACGGGAGGCGTCACGATGTTGTTTTGTAACGCGGCACTTGCGGTAAAGAAACGTTTACCGGCTCGCGGTCTATTTCGCGGCATCAAGGTCAGCTAACGGGAAGCTTCCCGATTTGCGAAGCGGGAACGAAGAAAAAAAAATATTAAAAAAAAAAATTATTCATAAACATATAAAATATATTTTGGGATTTAAAGAAGAATACATTTTACAGCTACAGATATTAGCTGTTAAAAAACCAATGAAATTCACAGAAAAAAACATAGGTTATGGACCATATATAGTTAGGAATTAGCATTTACAAAACCTTGAAAATTCACTGAAAAAACCATAGGTTATAGACCATATATAGTTAGGAATTAGCATTTACAAAACCTTGAAAATTCACTGAAAAAACCATAGGTTATAGACCATATATAGTTAGGAATTAGCATTTAAAAAACCTTATTTTACTCACACAAAACCATTGAAATTCCATATATAGTTAGTTGCACTAACTATATATCGTGCACCCGCAATCCACTGCTGATCATGTCACATATTACATCATTCATGACATGGTCAGTGACATCACTGATGACATCACTGATGACATCTCAAATGACATCACTGATGACATCACTGATGACATCTCAAATGACATCACTGATGACATCACTGATGACATCTCAAATGACATCACTGATGACATCACTGATGACATCTCATTTGACATTACTGATCACATCACTGATGACATCATTCATGTGATAATACGATAAACCTCTTCAGACTCTAATATAACCTTAGATACACTCAGTGTAAACAGACACTCATAGACTGTCACTCATCCATGGAGTTACTCAGACACTTAGTCAGTCATGCAAAGAATCAATCACACCTCCATTTCCTCAACTATACAGTTATACACACCTTACTTATTCAAACATATACTAAAACATATTTACTCACTTATACAATCCTGGATACAAGTTCACAATGATCCATACAGCCACTCACACATTCACTGGCTCTTATGCACAGTTATTTATATATGGTAACTCTCACATGTACTGTGTTTTACATATGTACTTACTTTGACATGTAGCACTGAGATATCCATTCACTCACCAATACACTCATGCACACAGTCAACCGCCCATACAGCTGTTTCCACATGCACTTTTGAACCCATACATCCAGTCAATCAACTGCTCACACATCTATGCAGAGAGTCATACACCTCCCAGCCACCCACACACACACTCAGTCTCCCATACAAATGCTTGGGCAACCAATCAATAACCCATACAGTTAATCATATAGCTAATGATCAACACATGCAGCAGTTTACAGAACAACAGACATAATGATGCACAAATTAAGACAGTTTAGTCACTAACCCATGCACTCAGTGAGACACATTTAATCAGTCACTCATATAGTCAGCCATGCCCCTACTAAATCCTTCATCAAGACACTTATACATCCATTCATTCTTCAATATGTAAGACATATTTTAACTTTACAGAATTATACAGTCACTGGATGACGTCATCAGTGATCTCATCAGTGATGTCATTTGAGATGTCATCAGTGATGTCATCAGTGATGTCACTGACCATGTCATGAATGATGTAATATGTGACATGATCAGCAGTGGATTGCGGGTGCACGATATATAGTTAGTGCAACTAACTATATATGGAATTTCAATGGTTTTGTGTGAGTAAAATAAGGTTTTTTAAATGCTAATTCCTAACTATATATGGTCTATAACCTATGGTTTTTTCAGTGAATATATATATTGCGCAATCCAGATGGCCCTGCAGCGTCAAGAGCCACGGAATATAGATTGGCATCATGCTGCTCGCAGCAGTTGGACACTGAGGAATCAGTAATTCCGTTGGCCGCCAAGAACGACAGGACGTCGTGTGTGGACAGAGGTATTTTACTTCGAGGGGGCACACAGTCTCGCATTTGACCGCCCTCACACACGAACTCACCTGAAGGGACGGGCTGCTGCAGTTATGGGGACTCAGGGAGATTCCCGCTATTTCTTGGACCTATGTTCGACCCACCTCACCTGGAGCTGGCTGCAACCTACAGTTACCCCACTTCCCCACGCCACCAGCCTCGCAGCGCCAGGACAGTGCCTGCTGGGACTTGGAGTCCATTGAATTTGACATGTGCTCCTATTGGTGTGACGACATCATTAGGGGGAGGGGACACGCACCAGCAAGTATTTTACACAGGATGAGCACTATGGGGTCGTATACTTTACAGCACAGGGCACTGAAGAAGGCGAGTGTGCCGAAATGCATCTGCCGTTGCTGGGGTGTGTGAAATAAAGGGTTCCTGCACTGCTTCCCCTGTGGCCTCTGATCTTTTCCTCGTGAAGGGATTTCTTCGGACATGTTATTGCGCTTGCCAATTGCGCAATCCAGATGGCCCTGCAGCGTCAAGAGCCACGGAATATAGATTGGCATCATGCTGCTCGCAGCAGTTGGACACTGAGGAATCAGTAATTCCGTTGGCCGCCAAGAACGACAGGACGTCGTGTGTGGACAGAGGTATTTTACTTCGAGGGGGCACACAGTCTCGCATTTGACCGCCCTCACACACGAACTCACCTGAAGGGACGGGCTGCTGCAGTTATGGGGACTCAGGGAGATTCCCGCTATTTCTTGGACCTACGTTCGACCCACCTCACCTGGAGCTGGCTGCAACCTACAGTTACCCCACTTCCCCACGCCACCAGCCTCGCAGCGCCAGGACAGTGCCTGCTGGGACTTGGAGTCCATTGAATTTGACATGTGCTCCTATTGGTGTGACGACATCATTAGGGGGAGGGGACACGCACCAGCAAGTATTTTACACAGGATGAGCACTATGGGGTTGTATACTTTACAGCACAGGGCACTGAAGAAGGCGAGTGTGCCGAAATGCATCTGCCGTTGCTGGGGTGTGTGAAATAAAGGGTTCCTGCACTGCTTCCCCTGTGGCCTCTGATCTTTTCCTCGTGAAGGGATTTCTTCTCGCATATATATATATATATATATATATATAAAACACCAGGTTGCCCCAATAGGAGAGATCACACGTGGAAGAGTTAACGCACACAGCCTCCGGCAGCTGCAGCTCAGCATGCCCTTGTCACTCCCTTTGCAATCAGCCAAACGCGTTTCGAGCCTTGATTGGCTCTTGATCACTGGCATGCAACAGAAGACCTTGTGCATTAACAAGGAAAGCCCAATAAGGGTTGAATTAATTCATTAAAAAACAGAAATGAAATTATAAGATATGAAAAAGAACAATTGAATGTAAATATGCAATGTATAATCACTATAGAAACAACACTATGATTTAATGCACATAAGCTTAAGTAGACTCTTGTGATTGTAACAAGCGCTTCTTTGACATTCTAAGATGGCCACCACAGAAATGCAGAATAATTACTGTGCCTTCTTTTATGTTTACTAAATTCTAACCACGTGAGTGAGTTGTAATGTAACTTTATTTAAACTGTTTGAAAACGAGTATCTATCGACACTGACGAAGGCGGGAACGCCGAAACGCGTTTGTTGATATGATTGTGCAGCGCCAGAAATAATAAACTTTGGCAGTTTAAAAACGACTGAGAAATTGCTGTGAGTGCCCTTAATTGTGTAACGGACCTTGGAGTGTGGACCGTGTGTGTTAAATATATATATATATATATATATATATATATATATATATATAATTATCATCAATGGCTCATGGACGTTGACATTTGACTTCTACCGTTATTATAACAGTTCCTCCATCATTAGAAGAATACTGTCTGATAATGGCTACAGTCAATGTCAATGTTTTCAAAGATGCCCCATTTCTATCCTCTGTCCAAATCACCAATAGCTGAGGAAATGGCCCAATATTTTCTGGCTCCTACAATAATTTCTGATAGATTCACTCAATATATTTCACATTTCTATAGAACCTTGTGAATAGCTGTATCGATTACCACACTTAATCAAGGTGCAAACATAGTTGGTGAATCAAAGTGTTGAGCACAACCTGCTGTGCTAATTTAAATCTACTCAAGATAGCTGAGCCTCTTCACCAATAGAGGAATTCTCTTATGGTAATGCAAATCACGGTGCTTTTAAGGTTTCACCTTTTGTTCTGTATTTTATCCACTAGCTTTTAGCCGGTCTTGAAATTGATCTTTTTGCTCCTGCAGCAGCGAAAGTTTGAAACAGGTACAAAAGCATAGACAGCTTGTATTTGAAAGTTTGCAACATTCAAAGTTCAGGATAAAGGAATATGCTGATTACTCAAGAACGACATTTTTATTTTATTTTATGGATTTATGTTTTTATTCATGTATTTATTTACTTATTCATTTATATTTATGTGCAGGAAAATAAATATGATGAAAGCATTGAAATATTTAGAGTTAGCCATTTATATTAGGAAAAAGACAGAGGTGGTTCCCTAAAGAAATAACAACTTTTAAATTACACATATTGGCTTATAGGTCCAAGGTCTGTCTATGGGAGCTAGTAACATGTTTAACAACAAAGGACAAAGACACATACATCTTAATAAAAAATCTAATGAAATCTAATAGTAGATGCTCCTTAGTAAATTACCAGTTCATTGAACAAGAAGATATAAAAGTTAACATTTAATTTACAGTTCAGAGAACAAGCATAGCTCAATTTCACCATGTTCATGAATACTTTTATTTGTCTAGATCGGTTAATGCCCACACTCCATGTTAATGTAGTGTTTCTTCTGTCAGGATTTGGAAACATATCCAAAATATGGATACTTTTCAATTACATCTAAATATTGTTGGTTCCTGCAACATTTGCCTTCCCTTTCAGATAAAGTAAATCCAAGGATTTATTTTCGTCTTGCATTCAATCTGTAATAAACTGCTTCAAAATAAATTACTCAGATTTTGAATGCCATAAATGTAATTGGTCAGGTTTGTTTTGACAGGGATGTACTGAATTTGGACTCTGAAATATCTACAGCCTGAAGATGCAATTTTGAGAATGTATCACATCGATTCACAGCTTCACAGACTGCACGAGGAGGATCGTGGTCTGGCTGAGGAATAATGGTCTGCACATGAACGGAGACAAAACCAAGATACTGCTGTTTTGTAAAGCTCAGCAGCTATGGTCTGCAGACAGGCGGCACTGGAACTCGGGGCAGCCCCATCACCTAGGCAGACTGAAACATCTTAGTATCAGGTTTGATCAGGTGCAGTCTATGAAAGATCAGATTGCATCTGTCTCGTACACCTGTTTCGCCATCATACATGCACTAAGGAAAGTGTCCCCCCTGCTTCCACCCTCTCCCAGGAAGCCTCTTGTACAGGACCTAAAACACAATACTGAGATGCAGAGAAACTAATATAAAAAAAACAACCCTCTATGAATTTTCGTGTGTCTTTCACCACCATAAAGTTTTCAGTCTTCGGTTACAAAGTCTGATCCTGCATCTTTATTCAGATTGACCATACTTTTAAACCCTCGTGAAGTTAATTTCCAAATATTTAACTCCATAATGTGTTCGCTTTATATATCAAGGGGTAGATGTATCAAGATTCCATTTTGCGATTTCTAAATACCGATTTTTAAGGAATCGCTATTTAGAAATCGCAAAATGGAATGTATGTAGAAAACAGCTATTTTTTAGCGATTTCTTAATCTTCCTTAGTTGCGAATTCGCATTTTGCGAATTCGCAATTAAGGAATAATTTCCCATGCATTCCTATGGGCCAGGAGGCCCATAGGAATGATTGCGAAATAAATCTCAAATAGCGAATTCGCAATTTGCTAAACGCAATTTGAGAATTATTTCAAGGGTGCAGGGGTGTCTCAAAGACAATTCAGAAAAGGGGGTGGTGATGAACAGAGTGTCTGAATTAAGCAGACCACTCTTACCCAGTCCAAAGATCAGGGCTTGATCCATCACCGTTATTTAGCTCACTGCCCCATCCCGGCTCAGAACCTGGCTATATGCAAATTAGTCTGTCCCTGGCCCAGTGCATCATGGGAACAGGGCAGACCAAACTACCAAGCCAATTCTTCACCAGAAAGGAGACAAGCTTCCGGGGACCGGTTTCTGCCATTTCAGGCGTCATCGGCCCGGCTTGCTTGAATCCTGATGGAGCAGTGAGCAAGGGACTCATGTCTGAGTATACCCTGCCACACCTATAGTGGCCAAAAACGATTCAGAAAAGGGGGTGGTGATGAACAGAGTGTCTGAATTAAGCAGACCACTCTTACCCAGTCCAAAGATCAAGGCTTGATCCATCACCGTTATTTAGCTCACTGCCCCATCCCAGCTCAGAACCTGGCTATATGCAAATTAGTCTGTCCCTGGCCCAGTGCATCATGGGAACAGGGCAGACCAAACTACCAAGCCAATTCTTCACCAGAAAGGAGACAAGCTTCCGGGGACCGGTTTCTGCCATATCAGGCGTCGTCGGCCCGGCTTGCTTGAATCCTGATGGAGCAGTGAGCAAGGGACTCATGTCTGAGTATACCCTGCCACACCTATAGTGGCCAAAAACGATTCAGAAAAGGGGTGGTGATGAACAGAGTGTCTGAATTAAGCAGACCACTCTTACCCAGTCCAAAGATCAGGGCTTGATCCATCACCGTTATTTAGCTCACTGCCCCATCCCAGCTAAGAACCTGGCTATATGCAAATTAGTCTGTCCCTGGTCCAGTGCATCATGGGAACAGGGCAGACCAAACTACCAAGCCAATTCTTCACCAGAAAGGAGACAAGCTTCCGGGGACCGGTTTCTGCCATTTCAGGCGTCGTCGGCCCGGCTTGCTTGAATCCTGATGGAGCAGTGAGCAAGGGACTCATGTCTGAGTATACCCTGCCACACCTATAGTGGCCAAAAACGATTCAGAAAAGGGGGTGGTGATGAACAGAGTGTCTGAATTAAGCAGACCACTCTTACCCAGTCCAAAGATCAGGGCTTGATCCATCACCGTTATTTAGCTCACTGCCCCATCCCAGCTCAGAACCTGGCTATATGCAAATTAGTCTGTCCCTGGCCCAGTGCATCATGGGAACAGGGCAGACCAAACTACCAAGCCAATTCTTCACCAGAAAGGAGACAAGCTTCCGGGGACCGGTTTCTGCCATTTCAGGCGTCGTCGGCCCGGCTTGCTTGAATCCTGATGGAGCAGTGAGCAAGGGACTCATGTCTGAGTATACCCTGCCACACCTATAGTGGCCAAAAACGATTCAGAAAAGGGAGTGGTGATGAACAGAGTGTCTGAATTAAGCAGACCACTCTTACCCAGTCCAAAGATCAGGGCTTGATCCATCACCGTTATTTAGCTCACTGCCCCATCCCAGCTCAGAACCTGGCTATATGCAAATTAGTCTGTCCCTGGCCCAGTGCATCATGGGAACAGGGCAGACCAAACTACCAAGCCAATTCTTCACCAGAAAGGAGACAAGCTTCCGGGGACCGGTTTCTGCCATTTCAGGCGTTGTCGGCCCGGCTTGCTTGAATCCTGATGGAGCAGTGAGCAAGGGACTCATGTCTGAGTATACCCTGCCACACCTATAGTGGCCAAAAACGATTCAGAAAAGGGGGTGGTGATGAACAGAGTGTCTGAATTAAGCAGACCACTCTTACCCAGTCCAAAGATCAGGGCTTGATCCATCACCGTTATTTAGCTCACTGCCCCATCCCAGCTCAGAACCTGGCTATATGCAAATTAGTCTGTCCCTGGCCCAGTGCATCATGGGAACAGGGCAGACCAAACTACCAAGCCAATTCTTCACCAGAAAGGAGACAAGCTTCCGGGGACCGGTTTCTGCCATTTCAGGCGTCGTCGGCCCGGCTTGCTTGAATCCTGATGGAGCAGTGAGCAATGGACTCATGTCTGAGTATACCCTGCCACACCTATAGTGGCCAAAAACGATTCAGAAAAGGGGGTGGTGATGAACAGAGTGTCTGAATTAAGCAGACCACTCTTACCCAGTCCAAAGATCAGGGCTTGATCCATCACCGTTATTTAGCTCACTGCCCCATCCCAGCTCAGAACCTGGCTATATGCAAATTAGTCTGTCCCTGGCCCAATGCATCATGGGAACAGGGAAGACCAAACTACCAAGCCAATTCTTCACCAGAAAGGAGACAAGCTTTCGGGGACCGGTTTCTGCCATTTCAGGCGTCGTCGGCCCGGCTTGCTTGAATCCTGATGGAGCAGTGAGCAAGGGACTCATGTCTGAGTATACCCTGCCACACCTATAGTGGCCAAAAACGATTCAGAAAAGGGGGTGGTGATAAACAGAGTGTCTGAATTAAGCAGACCACTCTTACCCAGTCCAAAGATCAGGGCTTGATCCATCACCGTTATTTAGCTCACTGCCCCATCCCAGCTCAGAACCTGGCTATATGCAAATTAGTCTGTCCCTGGCCCAGTGCATCATGGGAACAGGGCAGACCAAACTACCAAGCCAATTCTTCACCAGAAAGGAGACAAGCTTCCGGGGACCGGTTTCTGCCATTTCAGGCGTCGTCGGCCCGGCTTGCTTGAATCCTGATGGAGCAGTGAGCAAGGGACTCATGTCTGAGTATACCCTGCCACACCTATAGTGGCCAAAAACGATTCAGAAAAGGGGGTGGTGATAAACAGAGTGTCTGAATTAAGCAGACCACTCTTACCCAGTCCAAAGATCAGGGCTTGATCCATCACCGTTATTTAGCTCACTGCCCCATCCCAGCTCAGAACCTGGCTATATGCAAATTAGTCTGTCCCTGGCCCAGTGCATCATGGGAACAGGGCAGACCTAACTACCAAGCCAATTCTTCACCAGAAAGGAGACAAGCTTCCGGGGACCGGTTTCTGCCAAAGACACCCTGCTGCACCCCTGAAATTTACATGTGTGTGCATGTGGCGCACATACATGCCCTATGGGCATGTATGTGCATCACATGCCACCCTCACAAATGCCAAATAGGGCATCTTTAAAAGAAATCGCAAATTACCCCCAACTACAAGTTGGTGGTAATTTGCAATTTCTTAACCCAAATTCGCAAACTCTAAAAGGTACATACATCACATTTAAGGAATCGCAAAATTCGCGATTCCTTAAATGCCTAAGCAAAATAAGGAATCGCCAATTTTAGCGATTCCTTATTTTGCGAAATTGAAAAAATGCTAAAAAGCCTTTTGTGATTCGGCCTTTGCGAATCGCAAAAGGCCTGATACATCTACCCCCAAGTCAAATAGAGAGATTTTCATCTTTACTAAAACGTACCGCCTGCAGAATTCTTGTATTTCAGAAGAATGAATTACCTTGGTTATCTGCGTTAATTACACAATGCATTGTAGCAGCTGCATAAAATACATTTTTCCGTTCCTTGGATACCTTTATATGTTGGTTTTTCATAATATGCAATGCCAGTTGTTCTTAAGCTAGATAAAATAAGAAACAGGATAAAGGCCCCTTTATGTACAGAGAAAATATCTGAACTGTCACCATTAGTCAAAACATTGGTACTAGCCTTCATGTACAGTGTATATAATAAGTGTATACTTACATATTCTAATCCAGTCTTTTTTGAAAAACACGCATGACAAACCCAGTTAGTGCTAACAAATCTTCTTTCATGGTTTTTAGAGGCAACTCTTTTGGAGTTACTATATACCTACCTAAGATTATCAAGCAAATCATTAGGCAACTTATCCCACCGTAAAGGCTCCCCTTAAGGAATCATGGGCCAGATGTACGACCCTCAGGGCCACATGTATCAACCAAATTTGCGTTTGCAAATGAGCTGATTCGCAAAATTGGTCTGTTTGTGAATGCAAAAAAAGCTTTTTACATGCATCAAAACCCATTTTGCAATTCTACCGAATCGCAAAATGGGTTTGCAATTCTGTATTTGGAAGTGGCATGTTTAGGGCATCGCTTCCAAACAGTGAATCCTAATGGTATGTATGAATGTTTTGTGACTGTGAATGTGGTTGCAAAACATTCGTATTTTGCCACCTACTTCAACCAGGTGGTAACCCATTCGCAAAGGGGAAGGAGTCCCCACAGACCCCTTCCCTTTTGGGAATTGTGGTAGAAACGTTTTTTAAGAGAAGACAGTGGTCCCATGGACCACTGCCTGCTATTAAAATATGAAAAGAAAAATGTTCATATTTAGATTTTTTTAACACAACCCATTTACCTTTAAGAAAAACACGCTGCATTTAAAAGAAATCTTGCTTTATTTAAAAGCAATCCCGGATATGGTGGTCTGCTCCCCCCAGCAAGCCACCATCCCCGTGATTTTAGCGATTCCTGGGGGTCACAAATTGAGATCTACCTCATTAATATTAATGAGGCACGTCGACTTGCTACCCCATAAGAATCGGTATATGAAACTTTTGGAGTTTCATGCATTGGAAATTGCGATGACCTAATTGCGGTTCTCAGAAACTCGCAATTAGGTAATCACAATTTCCAATTTTGATACATGTGGCCCTCAGTGTTTTAAACTCGCAATGTGCATTTTTTTTGCGACTCGCAAAATGCGATTCACAAACACTGATGTACAACAGTGTCTGAGACACTGTTTGCCATTCCCAAATCGGTGGCAAAGGACCTGCCTCATTAATATTCATGAGGCAGATCACATTTTGTGACCCATTTGGAATGGCTGACACTCACAGGGATTGTGCCCTGCGGGGTCAGCAGACCACGATGTCTGTGACTGCTTTTTCAAAAAATGCAGCCCATTTCCCTTAAAGGAAAAGAGGATATATTAAAGAAATATATATGAAACATTTTAGTTTAATTTTTTAGGACCAGGCAGTGGTCTGTGAGGCCACTGCCTGCTCTTAATTTTTTTTTTTGCTGCCAATCACAAAGGGGAAGGTGTGCCCTGGGGACCCCTTTCTCTTTGCACCTGGCTTACCACCAATTTGAAGTTGGCGGTAAATGCAAGTGTTTTGCAACCCCATATGCAGTCGCAAAACAATCTTAGCCCCTGCCCTATAGTGACTAGCGAAACCTATTTTGCGAGTTGGTAACAGGTTACTGAATCACAAAATTGGTTTGGTACATGCTACAATCCATTATAGCAGTTGTAAACGGGCCAATTTTTCATTATGACCAAATGGTTGTACATTTGGCCCCAGGTCTGGTATGGATCACTGAAATATTATCGACGGTCACATTATCGACTTACTAAAATATCGTAGCAAATTTATCGAGTACTAAAATATCGATTTTCTATACTTATTACACAAACTACTAAAATATCGACTACAAAATATCGAGTATTAACAATCTCGAATACATAAATATCGCCTTAGTAAATATCGACTACAAATATATCGTTGTTCATGAAATTACCACAAACACTACAAAAATATCGACTACTAAAATATAGACTACAAAAATATCGTTAAAAAAATAATATCGAGTTGCTTTCTCTACATTTCATGTCTAAAATACCATATTAATAGTCTATAAAAGTCAGTGCTCTATAGAAAAAACATTTTACATATAATACCTGTTACTTTTATCACCTTCCTATTTAACTACATTTCCTATACATTCTATAAAATGCGTTCTATCTTTTGGAAAATATTCTGCACATTTAACTAACATTTTCATTATTTTTAACCACTTACATATCTATTTTATTTCACAAATAACTGACTTTAATGCAGAAATCACCACATACCACCATTCTCACATCGACAAACATACCAATTAACCCAAAAAAATTCAAACTAGCCTATACAATCCTTCCTTTCACCCTGCAACCAATTAAATGAAAGCACACAAAATACACATACTATAAAAGGGATACATACATTCTACCATTTGGTGCTGCTAACTCTTAGAAAGAAGATGCCAAAACTTTGAAGATTTCTTCCTGACCAAACATCTTTAAAGATCCAGCTCACTAGCTAATTATTCAAGTAAGTAACAGTGCATTATGTAGAAATCTAAATTAGTAGTGTGATAATGTACTTATATCTCCTAACTCTTGCACTTATTTACTTTTTATCTCCTTCTACATTTCTGATAGAAAGTACTACAAATAAATACATAATACATGTTCCTATTTCTTCACCTGGAAAATCAGATAGTAAGTATACATTAATGTTGTGTTATACACCAACTGCTTTTTTTAAACACTATTTCACCAGATTCATTCTCTATTTAAACATTTTATTCACAGATAATCAGAGAATTTCCTATCTCTATACTACAAATGTATAAAAGTAGACTCATTAAACATGTAAGTATATATGTTTTTGTTAGTAAACACCCAATATAATAAATCATATTTTCTAAACAACATATCTTGCATATTACATCTTCCCTACAGATCCAATTATAACATCCAACATCAACTATACCAAAAGACAAAACGACCCTTGTAAAAAATGTAAGTATAATTGTAATTGGCCTAAAACCTCAGAAATCAAACAAAATATATGTTCTTAACACCATGTTATGTTTTTTATATTTTCTCAATAGATATTCAGAATACATCATACATATATTCTACCTACAGCAAACAAAACTACTTTTTTTCAAGTGAGTATACTTTTAAATATTTGCCATTTACCAACAGTTCCAAAAATTGTTAATAATATTGTACAATTATTTATTCTATCTTCTCTACAGATCAGAACTTTATAACCTTGATCTACTGCACCCAATTCTACAAATCAACTATTTTATCAAGTAAGTATATGTAACGTTCACATCAAATGTAGTAGTAAACTAAAATAAAAACTGCTTTGTCCTAGAAAAATCGTTTGTTATGTGTAAACATTAACTTAGCATTTCTATATTCTCATACCAACAGTAAATCAAGAAATACATACAAGAAAAGACTTCAAAATACAGTTCTGGATTTCTGATTACTACTGTTAGTAACTGTAAGTATAAATACATAATTAATTATGTTAGCACCACAAAGTGAAAGATATTTTTTATAATTTTGTTTCTTTCTACTCTTTCCTAGAACAAGTTAAGCTAAATGACAGAAGGTGCAGAATGTGTGATGTCACAGAAAAATAAATTACTGTTATGTTATATGGGTTATGTTTATAATCAGGAAAGACAAAGTGGTAGAAAAGTTTTCTGGAAATGTACAAAATATTACTCTAACAAATGTTATGGAAGGGCTACAACTGAGGAAACTAGTGTGTTATTTACCAGGGAACACAATCATCCCCCCAATGTCACAGAAATTGAAATAAGAGATGCTTTAGAAAGTATAAAAACTGCTAGCACACAAAGTGATAAACCAACAACACAAATCCTTAAGGAAGAACTGTTAAAAGTCCCAGCCCATGCTTCCGGTCAACTACCCTCTATTGAATCCCTAAAACGCACAATTGCATACACTAAAAGACGCACTTGCACAACCCCACCCAACCCTACTACTTTTGAGGAAATTATTATTTCACCAGAAATGTCCATCACACACAATAAAGACAAATTTATCCTTTTTGACAATGAAAGCAGTACAAACAGAATCATAATGTTTGCAACTGCAAGTAATTTACGAAAAATCCAACAGTGTCCCCAATGGATGATGGATGGAACATTTAAACCATGCCCAAAACCTTTTTATCAACTATATTCCATCCACGGTTTATACCATAACTATAACATCCCTTTCATTTACTGTTTGCTACCAAACAAACAGCAAAACACTTATGCAGAAATATTAAATGTTCTCAAAAATGAAATCAATAATTATTTTCCAGAAAAAATAATTATTGATTTCGAATTAGCTATGATTAATAGCATTTTGAGAACATTTCCCCACACAGCAATCCAGGGTTGCTACTATCATTTCAACCAGAGCATATGGAGACATCTCCAGAAATCCACTTTAAGTATTCTATACTCAACAGATAGCAAATTTGCCTATCAAATAAAAAAATTGATTGCACTGGCCTACGTTCCTGTTACCGATGTAGCAGAACACTACAATTTATTAATTGACAGCACATATTACAAGAGGAATGAAGATAAACTAACGCCATTACTGGACTATTTCGAAGATACTTGGGTGGGAAGGTTGCACAGATCTGGACATCGACGCCAACCCAAATTCCATATCCCTTGGTGGAATGTCTATCTTAGCACTTTAAACCAAGAGGCTAAAACAAACAACAGTGTAGAAGGGTGGCATAATGCTTTCCAAGCTACCACAAGCAGAGCCAGACCCACATTCCATAACCTAGTAGAAGCTTTGAAAAAAGAACAAAGCTATCAAGAACTAAGAATGGAACAATCTGTGACCCAAATTGGTCCAAAACTAACGAAACAAACTAAACAAATGTTCCGACTACTGCAAAGTCAAGTCACACTATATCCGACAACTAGAGGATTAGAATACCTGTCAATAATTGCAAAAAGCCTACTATAAAAATGTCTACAATAGATACTAATCTCTTATTACAATAATTATACATATAACAATAGAAAAATGTCTGTTAAAATTATAAATAATACATATTTGTTTAAGAAACGGATCAAAAGTTCGTACCATATTTGTGAACAAATATGCAATATTTATAATTACATCACACATACACATTACATTAAGTTCAACATTTCCCACCCAACAAAATAATTACTTAAAATACTTACAATTTGTGTTGATGAAAAAAACGTAATAAAGCAAAATACAGTCCATTGCAATGTATAATAATTCCAGTATAAGAAACGATCAAGAACCCGAAAATAATGTTAAAATGAAATAAACGCTCCATGAAAATCCGAAAACAGTAGTGTGGACACTTTAGCATTTAAAGTGATATACACACAACTTCTAAAAAAAACGGTCACACATATCAATGTATCAATTCAATACGAAACCCTCCAAAAACACGAAAAACAGTTATAAAATATAAAAAACCGCTCCTGGCAAACACGAAATATAGGAGATACACGTCAAAATATAACTAGAAAAGTCATACATTAGTATCTCATCAAAAAAACACGCTTCCTTCCATGTAGTTTTCATGCGAGGAACCGGAACCTCTACAAAAAACATACATAACGAAACCCACCCACAAATAGCCCATAACATTAGTAAATACATTCACAATTAACATTAACCATGTAAGAAGACCTTTCCTAACACTTAAAATAACATTAGAACTAAAACATACACGACGCATGTCTAACTACGACATTTAACCTAAACGCTACCTAAACAATTCATACATACACACACAAACCCTCCACAGTTAGAATATACCATCAAACATTACCACTCTGTTATAAATTGTATGTAAAATCAACCTTACCTCCCTCCACACGAAGCAACTCCCAACCGCGAGCTTCTCCAGTCCGGAATGAAGCACAATAACGTTACGCGGTAAAAAAGTAGTCCCCTTAAACCATTTTGGAAAAGGTATTATAGAAAATACAATGTTATAGTATAAAAAAGTAATACATAAACATTGTTATTTTAACAAAATAATAAACTAGACTCATTAAAAATTAAACAGTAAAAAAATAAAATATATTTTTAATATTAAATAATATATAATAATTATTATATATTAATAATATTAAAAAATAATGTAACACTTGAAATGATATATCTAACTAATTTGTAATTGTGTAAATTTATAGGAATAATGTTGTGTTTGTTTATAACTAAACATTATAATTGTTAATGTGAATAATTAATAATAATAAATAATATAACTTATTTATTGTTATTAATAAAACATTTGTAACCATTTATAATAAAAATTATACCCTGAAATAATGTATATTTATTTCTCTGAATATATATATTTCTGAAAAGAAAAAATAAATGTTTAAGTTTATTAATAAATAATAATAATAATATACTTTTTTTTTATTAATTATTTAAAAATGTTAATAATAATTTC
Source organism: Lissotriton helveticus (assembly GCF_964261635.1). Lineage (NCBI taxonomy): Eukaryota > Metazoa > Chordata > Amphibia > Caudata > Salamandridae > Lissotriton > Lissotriton helveticus. The sequence continues at coordinate 596,255,250 of NC_136069.1, read as the reverse complement.
TAAGTATTATAAAAGTATATACTTGCATAATTAATATTTTTCCAATACCAGAAATTATTAATAAACATATTATTCCCCTTTACAGTGACAAACTGAACAACATTATATATTTTTATGTGTGATATACAAACATTGTCTGAAATATGTAGGCAAAAATGTCATAAATTGTTTTTCCATATCTTCAGCAAATATATTAATTGTCATGTTACTTTATAAAAATGTAAGTGTAAAAAAAAAATATTTAATAATATTAATATATAATATTAACATTATTAAATATAACATGAATAAGCAGAATGAACACTAATTCTTTATTTATTTTTATATAAAAACTTGTTACTCAATGTTAATGTTGATAAAAATATTTATGTTCATAAAAAATGTTGTTAAAGAAATGTATGTAAAAAATTATAACATGTACATAAATATTAATGTGTTAATCTGCAAATACTACATTTCCAAAAACAGTTATTTTCTTTTTGATTGTGATTGTATTATAGTTCACATAAAAAAATATTAAAATGGTAATAAAGTTTTGTGAAAACACCCATTGTGCATTTTTTTGTAATATAATAACATGATAATTTACAATTATATGGAAATGTGCTGTACACTGATCAATTAATATTTACTATTGATACTGTAGTCAAGCTAATATAATGTATAGTGTTAGACATTAACCAATAATGAATTACAAATCCTACTCCAGTCAAGCTAATATTAGGGAAGGTGCTGGATAGTGACCAATGATTACTTTCAATTCAACTCCAGTGTAGCTAATATCAGGTAATCTGCTGGACACTGACCATGTATAAATGTGAATTGCTACTTTAGTATAATGTTACAGTTAATTGTAAATTTATTAAAAAGGTACAATAGTTAAATAATGTTATTTACATATATTTGTATAATATTTGTAGCTGAGTAGTCCAAAAATATATAAATAGAACAAAAATGTATAACTTTTTCCTACTAATTATTAGTATAATATTTTTGTTGCACACTTTATATACACCAAAGGAACCCTTGACCCAAAAAATACCCCTTTACCCAAAAACTGAAAACTGACCCTGAACCCAAAAATAAATCCTTAACCCAAGAACTGAAAACTGTCCCTGAACCCTTTAAAAAGACCCCTTTATCCAAAAACCCAAAACTGACCCAGAACCCTAAAAATACCCCTTTACTCAAATACTGAAAACTGACCCTGAACCCAAAAATATATTCCTTTACCCTAGAACTGAAAACTGACCCAGAACCCTAAAAAAAAACCTTTATCCAAAAACTGAAAACTGACCCTGAACCCTTGTAAAAAACCCAATTTCCAAAAACTGAAAACTGACCCTGAACCGAAAAAATATCCCTTTACCGAAGAACTGAAAAACTGACCCTGAACCCTAAAAAAAACCCTTTACACAAAAACTGAAAACTGACCCTGAACCCAAAAAAAAGCCCTTTATCCAAAAACTGAAAACTGACCCTGAACTCAAAAAAAATACCCTTTCTCCAAAAACTGAAAACTGACCCTGAACCCCTAAAATATTCCTTTACCCTAGAACTGAAAACTGACCCTGAACCCTAAACAAACCCCTTTATCCAAAAACTGAAAACTGACCCAGAACCCTTAAAAAAAACCTTTTTCAAAAAACTGAAAACTGACCCTGAACCCAAAAAAAATCCCTTTACGGAAGAACTGAAAACTGACCCTGAACCCTAAAAAAAACGCTTTACGAAAAAACTGAAAACTGACCCTGAACCCTAAAAAAAGCCCTTTATCCAAAAACTGAAAACTGACCCTGAACTCAAAATAATACCCTTTATCCAAAAACTGAAAACTAACCCTGAACCCCAAAAATATCCCTTTACCAAAGAACTCAAAACTGACCCTGAACACAAAAAAAACCCCTTCACCCAAAAACTGAAAACTGACCCTGAACCCAAAAAATACCCTTAACCCAAGAACTGAAAACTGACCCAGAAGCCTAAACATATCCCTTTACGCAAGAACAGAAAACTGACCCTGAACCCTAAAAATACCCCTTTACCCAAGAACAGAAAACTAACCCTGAAGCCTTTACAAAAACCTGTATCTAAAGACTAAAAACTAACCCACAACACAGAAAATAATCCTTCCCCCAATAAACCACAACTGACACTAAAGACAAATCATATCCCTTTATCCAACACATGAAAACTGTCCCACAATAAAAAAAAACAATTACCCCAGAACTGATCAATTACCCTCAATAAATAATAACTCCTTTACCCACAAAGCCTAAACTGACCCTGAACCCTACAAATACTCCTTTACCAAAAATAAAAGTATTAATATTGTATAACTAATTATTTAATAATAAAAATTTTTTTTAATATTAAATAAAAATAGCTGTAATAAAAAAATTGTTATGATTAATAATTATATTCCCTAAATAATTAATTAACAATAACTTCGAAATAATAGGCCAAAAAAATCTCATTAATATAATTACAAATTTTATAATAATTAATTACGTATTAATTACTAATTAATAATTAAATTATTTATTATTAATTAATTAAATATTATATATTATTATTTACCAATTTATGTAAATCAAAAATGACAAACATATATTAATTACATAATTATTTGTAATTACTCACCACACTTATCCCCTATTAAACCAACATCCCGCTCCTAAACATAAATTACAATTTAATTAACAAACTAATAATAACTATTTACCTAATTAATTAACTAATAGACATTAATAAATTAACAATTAATTACTAATTAAAAAATATTACACATTGTAATAATGTATTAACTAATTAATAAATTAATTAATTAAATAATTAATGTTAATTGTTCACCAATTAATTAATAATATAATAAAAGTACAAACATATATGAATTAATTAATTATTTTCAATTACTCCCCACCCTTATCCCCTATTAACCCAACTTCCCGCTCCTAAACATAAACTACAATTGCATTTATTAATTAATAATAACTAATTACTTTATTAATTAACTAATTAATATTAATTAATTACTAATTATTTCCTATTAATTTTTTTATTAAACATTATTCAAATAACTAATAGACATTAATAAATTAACAATTAATTACTAATTAAAAAATATTACACATTTTAATAATTTATTAACTAATTAATAAGTTAATTAATTAAATAATTAATGTTAATTGTTCACCAATTAATTAATAATATAATAAATGTACAAACATATATGAATTAATTAATTATTTTCAATTACTCCCCACCCTTATCCCCTATTAACCCAACTTCCCGCTCCTAAACATAAACTACAATTGCATTTATTAATTAATAATAACTAATTACTTTATTAATTAACTAATTAATATTAATTAATGACTAATTATTTCCTATAAATTTTTTTATTAAACATTATTCAAATAATAATTGATAACTAATTAGCAATTAATTAATTATATAAATAATTTACACACATATATTAATTTATTAATTATTTTAAATTACTCCCCACCCTTATCCCCTATTAACCCAACATCCCGCTCCTAAACATAAACTACAATTTATATTACTATTAATTAAAATTAGTTATTTAAACTTTTTTTCTACATATTTTCGATATTTTTAACTTCCACTATATATCGATATTTTGTCAAGTCGATTTGAGTCGATATTTTTGTACTCGATATTTTTTATCATTATTTTTGTCGATATTTTTAATGACGATATTTTTTTTGTCAATATTTTTATATTGTCGATATTTTTTCCTCGATATTTTCTCCATTCGATATTCTGTAGTCGATATTATGTCTGTGCACCGTCTGACATAGTTTAGAGACACACCTTGTCTAATGCCGCTGAAAGCTATGGGGAAACCAACCAGCTTTGAGACTGTCGTTAATGTCTTCTGTCTTTAGTGCTGAAAAAGAAGACCAGTACTCATACCACAACCTCTAAAATCTCACATCTCAAAACACACCACAATATCATGCTCACTGGTGGGAGCATTGGGGAAGGTATTTAACCTCATTTTCATGAGGCATTTTGTTCCAAGATAGGGTGTGAACCAACATATTAAGAATCACAATCAAGGGAGGAGCCAAGATGGCGATCGGAACAGTCGCATAACCGCCTCGCTCCGTGATTTCTTCCTCCCCGCCACCTATCCTGTATTTCATCCTGTTCGGGGTGTTCCGAATTTGGTCACCAAGGAAAAGCCTTCACTTACCATCCTTGTCCGGGGCTCTGGCGTGCAGTCATTTCGGCGTTCTGCCCTTGTTGCCTTGCTGGCCTTCCCAGCCCTGACGCCGGGGCCTCGAGTGCTGTGCTTGCCCGGAGATGTTCGGAGTACCGGCGGTCCGGAACCGGTGGAGAGACCCGATGCTGGGAGCCTGAGAGCCGCGGGCCGGAAGCCCTGGAGCGGACCCACCCCCGCGGGTGGGCCACCCCGTATGTCCGATTGCCTGCCGGCCCGCAGAAGAGAAGCCGCGCTGTCCGGCACCCCTCAAGTGGGTAGCCCACTCCTGTTGCTTGTCCCGCCCGGGGTCCGGTGCTGGGCTCCCCCCGAGTGTTGTGGGGAGCACGCCCGTTCTTCTGGTGACTCTCCTTTCTCCGCCGAGCGCCATCCGCCGCGGATCGGTTGTGTGCCCTGGGGCCGCCGGTGCTCCTGGTGGACTTGGAGGCGCCCACGATGATGGCGGCGGGCGCTGTGCTTAAGATGGCGGATGGCCCCTCGGAGAGTCTTTCTCCTGGAGACAGGGAAGTTGCTGCATTTGTCCTCTCCAGCCCTCGTTTGATTCGGGCGGGCCCTACTCGGAGTGCTGTCTTGTCTGCCCTGGCTGCTCTGGGGATCGACCTGTCCTTGAAATGCCGAGACTTGGAGTCGCGGATCTCCGCCATGGCTGCTCCGCCATTTTGTGATGCGGTGTCGTCTTCCCGAATTGTGATGGTTGAAACTTCTCCGGCTGCTGTGCTGGGATCTCCAGCTGGGTGTTTGATTCTATGGGATCCTGTGGACCCGGTGCCGATGCTGCAGTGTTTCCTACATCCTGATTTCTCTGCTTCGTGCTGGACAGCCCAGATATTGTGCTTGGCCACGTGGATCGTTGAGGTACTTTTGCATTCTGACTGCTGCCGAGTTCTCCTGGTTGCTTCTTGTTGGCCGGGACGGTGTTTTGCGGAGATCCCACTGGCCTTCCTGGACTGGTATGGACCCACTGTATCATTCTGCTTTTCGGCCGTGGCGGAGTCTGGAAGCTCGACTCTTCATAAAAGTGGACAGGGGTGATTGTGCCGGAGTACCTGTGGGACCCTTTTAAATGGCATCTCCAGGCCTCATTATTTTGGTTAGTTCTTGTTTTTCATCCTTGTGTGGGCTTTTTTCAATGTCCTTTTCGACCTCGATTGGTGATCCGTTGTTGCGGGCGGGGTAGTATTCCATGTTTCGATCGCTGGCTCCTCTCCTCTCCTGTCCTTCTTTTTCCTCTCCTTCTCTCTCTTTCTTCTTTCTCTTTCTTTGTTATTATTCCCTTTCTCTTTCTTCTATATTTCGGGTGACTCTGGGCGACAGGCACGCTGTTTAGTGGGGTAGGCCGTAGCCATTACAGTGATGTAGGGTGGGGGGGGTGTTTGTTATTTTAGTTTGTTTTGTTCTATGGTCCCTTTTTCCTTTTTCAGGGGGTGGGCTATGTCCCTTTGTTTTCACTCCTTTGTTTCGTACGTGTCCGCACTTTCTCCTTTTCCGGGGCGGGAGGGCTGTACATGTGGCGTCCACGTTATTTGTTTGCTGACATTTGTCCTTTATTTTTGAACCTTTGCTGGGCGTGGGATGTCTTTGGGCTTCGCCCTACTAGGGTTATTTGATTGCGTGGGGGGCTGTCTCCCTCCCGCCCCCCCCTCTTTTTCTGTATATGTTGCGTGACGCCCGGTAGATATGGTTGCTGCCTCCTCTATAAAACGTAAAATGAAACCTTTCTTATCCTGGCGCTGACTGATTAACGTCTTTATTTCACGTCTATCCTGTATTCATTCTATTATACGCATTGATGTTGCCCCTTTTTTGACTCTCCTGCTTTTGCGGCCGGCCCCTGTGGTTGTAGGCCTGCGCTTGTACTTCTACGTGTCTTTCAATAAAGGTTTTAAAAAAATAAAAAAAAAAGAATCACAATCAAATAAGAAAGGACTGACTCAATCGGTAAGTTCTAGGGTGAAATTAGAAAATGTATAAAGATTTATCTAAAAAATGTAAAAGGTACAATACAGATATTATAAAGTGTAGACGAATAAAGCTATTGCCATGAAGGTTCTGTGCAAGAGGTCAATACAAAATGAAAGGCAAAATAAAAAATTGTTTCAGTCCCAAATGAGCAGCAAAATCAGTTAGAATTCAGACAGCAACCCTAGTAGCATAGGAAAAGTGTTGTCAGAGTTCTGCCTAACCCCCAAAATCAAGGGGTTATATAAGAAAAGGTCCTTAAAGACAAGCATTGAAACTGCAGTTTCAACATGCAATGAGTAAAATAAATAAATTTTCTGCAAATCAGAATATTCTATTAAAAAGTTTCATACAGACTTATCAACTACGCACTGTTCATCTACAGGAAATATTAATTCAGCTACCACTGAACTGTCATCTGGTGGTGTCAGAACTAGATACATAAACAACAGGGAACTATTGTGAATGAATGCAGTACTGAATGCAGGCAGAAGAACTTTCTGATACAATTCCTAGGGGAATCAAAACTGAGCCCATGCTAAAGATTCTTTTTTGATACTAGTACCATTCAAAAATAAACAGACATGACTTCCTTGACTATATGAAGCGGAAAAAATCAACAGTGAACAAGCATGATGAGATATCCAATGTAATCAAGATGGAGGCAACGCCTAGCTGAGGCCTAGTTAGCATAAGCCAAGAAATTGGATTTTAACAGGTCAGCTCAAAATCTTTTCAGAGGCAATAGCATCATAGAACTGTACACATGTGAATTCAAAAGTTGATTACTATTCTGCACAATATTAAATATGTACATTTCTGATTAATTTAGAAAACTCCCACATGTGTGTAGGTGGGTGTGCACATGTGTGCACATGGATGTCTGTATGTGGGTTGTGTGGAGTGTGTCTGTGTGTGTGTCTCATTGGATAATTGTTGCTAAGTCTGCCTGATATACTTTTTGTTTCAAAACCTTTAATTGTTTACTATTTCAACCTAGGTGTGAAAGATTGTGTATATGGGAAAGTACTGTCATGTGAACATGTCACAAAAACTTGGGTTCTCAGCCAAGGGGAGCTTGTTGTTATGTCATATAATGAGTGTGGCAGGAATTTGAGTAGGGAGCATTTCAGGAAAGGAAATTCATGTTAAAAGCTAAGTATGAGTGAGCAGAAAAATGACTATTCATATATGGCAAAGACAGGGCATGCACTGGTTCAACGAAACAGCCAGAGAAAAGTTCACAGATGTAAATGCATTGTGTTTTAATACTCTTAGGTGCTGTTCTTCTTTTGCGAAAATAGGAACAGACAAAACCACATTTTTCAGTGACAATGGGCTTTTCAGAATCCAAAATCAGTCACATGAAAGATTACCAACAATCCTACCTGAAAGTGTAACAAAAAATCTATTTCCAGTTGCACCTCTCCAGCGTGCACAATGGAAAAAATCTTAGGGCTAATGTTCATGTAATAACTGTACTGTGTGCTTGTTGGGTGAGCATTCAGTACCTGTGTTGTACCACATGTGTGCCTGTGTGTGTGAAGTATGCTTGCACCCCGAGCTCCCACTTACACTTTCTGATCCTTGCTTGCACGATATGTGACCCACTCGTATCAAGCATTTTCACCTTGCAACCTTGAATTTGCACTCTCCCTGACTTCCATGCTGAGGGCCAATCACTTTGCAGCCACTATTGTACCTGCTGCACGACCCCCCTCCTAGGGCCCTAGATGGCCACCACCCACCAGGACCAGCTCCAGCAATGTCCCAGGGTGCCCACGCCCCGGACATTGCAGTTTGCTATGGCTTTCCAAGCCATAGCAAACTCTGCTCCGCTTCTAGTAATCAAGAGCAGAAAACGCTCATGCTGACTAGAGGCAGAGCAGAATTGCTTTTGGACAGCGGGTGCTGCATGTTAGCAGCTTCCTCTGTCCAAAATCAATGCGGGCTCCTGCAGGCCATAGTGAGCCGGCAGGCATCGCGGAGCCTTCAGACTCCCCTGTGTGCCCTATTATCAGAAATTGGATGCCCTCGGTGGGACCAGGGCACCCAGTATTGTGGTGATGCCCCATGGATGGGGTCCCTGGAGTCAAAATTGTTCTGGGAGGGGGACCACAGCTACCTCTACCTTTTTAAAAATATAACAAAAATAAAAAATGTGTCAGACCCCAGGAAATGGGGTCCCCAGGGCCAAAATCGGGCTAGGGAAGAAGGGCAATGCGGCCCCCCTGCCTTTATTATCAAAAATGTATAAAAAGAAAAAGCCGGACCCTGGGGATGGGGTCCCCGGGCCGAAATCGGCCAGGGGAGGGGGGCTGAGTGACCCCTTACCCATTATAAAAGTACCTGGCCCTGGGGGATGGGGGCCCTATTGCCAAAATCAGCCCAGGGAAGGGTGGCCCCTTCCTTTATAATTTAAAATTAAAAAAGAAGAAAAAGTTACTGGCAAGACGGCGGAGGCGCACCCCCTTTCTGCACCAATCTCTGTAACTGTGCAGCATGGTGCAATACTAGTTGGGGGATGAAGTGCCCTTAGCTCCTGGAGGTCAGAGGACTTTAGTGGTCTTTTTCCAGCAACCAGTAGTGTGCCAGGAGGTGCATTTGTGGAGTGGTGGCAAAAGGGGGTATGACCTCTGATGACCTCTCAGCAATTCAGCTGTATGAGTCTTACTGGAGGTAACCGAAGGGGTAGTTGGCCCCTAAGGATCCTCAATAACCAAGGGGACTTCATCCCCCTATTAATAGTGCAGCAGGAGGCACATTTGCAGAGTGGTGGAGAGAGAGGGCATGGCCTCCAACAACCTCCCAGCAATCCTGCTGTGTGAGCCAAGGATGAAGCTACCCCTCCTGGTATTCCCAGTTAGTCCCTCACAGTGGGACTGTTAAGAGGTGTTCGGAGGCCACGCTCCCTTTCTCCACCACTCTGCAAATGCAAAAAATTTGGGAGTCCGCTGGGATAGCAGTCTATCCTTCCCCTCCCATATTCGGCAGGTTGCTGGATGCTGCTTAACCAAGCTGAGGAACCTGCGTAAGATCTTGAGACTTCTGCCAGTAGAGTGTCGTAAAACTGTAGTCCATGCCACAGTAACATCGAGGCTGGACTACGCTAACGGACTCTATCTGTGTCTCCCCCGTTATTTAATTCAGTGCCTTCAGACGGTGCAGAATGCGGCTGCGAGACTGTTGAGGTGCATTCCTTTCAAACACCCAGTCTCTCCGCATCTTCGGGCTCTGCACTGGCTCCCGGTGGCCAGTCGGATCAAGTTTAAAACCCTGACGCTGGCTTTTAGGTCCCTGTTTGGCTCCTGCCCTAACTATTTGAAAGCCAGACTCCCCAGGTATCATCAATCAAGGACCCTCCGCTCCAATGGGCAGGTGAAGATCGTGGTCCCTCGAGTGCGAAGGGTACGGATGGGGGGAAGAACCTTCTCGGCCAATGTGGTGGGGTTATGGAACTCTCTCCCTCCTGCTCTACAACAGGCTCCTTCCGAAACCTGTTTTAAACGATTGTTAAAAACCTGGCTTTTCACTTCGCAACGCTAAGTTCTGCCACACAACTTTTGGCCATTCTGTTCTCACATCGCCGGGACACCTCCTTGTGAGGCAGCTGTATGCGCTCTATAAAATTCATTATTATTATTATTATTATTATTATTATTATGCACCTCCAGGCACACTACTGGTTGGGGATGAAGACTACTCTAATCCTGAGGGAACTTGGGGCCCAAGAAGCCCTCCTGGTACCTCCTGTAAGTCCTACACAGTGGGATTCCTGAGAGCTGGTTGGAGCCTCCCCTTTCGCAACCACTCTGAAAACAAGACTACTATTTAAAAAAACATAGAAATTCACTGAAAAATCCTAAGGTTACAGGGACGATACTGTTAGGTTCAGGATTCACTCGTACACAACGAGTGAAGTTCATCCAGTATAGTTAGTGAGCTAACTATAACTATCGCCCCTACAATGCACTGCTTATGACCACACATATTACAACACTCATGACATGGTCAGTGACATCACTGATGGACATCACTGTTGAAATCATCCACAGAATCTTGGATGTACCCACTCACACCCCATATAGCCTTTCATACACCAACTCCAACTTCCACACTAAAACCCATTCACACAATCATACCAGTGCTTACACACCCACTCACTGATTCCTAGGACTACACACATCCACTCTCTCACCCATACAGCCGCTGAAACACCCAATAACTCACAATAGCAGCCACTGACATACTTACTCATACAACCATAGAGCCACTCACATATTGAGTCAGTCAGCCTTAGAACTACTCACACACCTACTCACTTACCCATACAGTCAATTACATAGCCGCTTGCTCACCCATAAACTTACACACACACACCCTGTCACTTACTCATACAGATACTTAAAAATTACTCACCTAAAAAGTCACTGACATAAGCACACACTCACCCATACAGCCACTCACACAGTTACTCACCTATTGTTGCAGGGATTCTGCACAAATACAGAAATATGTACAGGAAATGGGACCTTGGTGTATAGGGACTGAGTCTTCCTACCACCTTAGTGCCGATGAATCCAGGACTGACCAGCTATAGTGTTGCACTTGCTCTCCTACTCACTCACAGAGAAACAAATGATTAGACACCACAGAACACAACACTCCCAGATCTCTCAGGAAACACAGTAACAAAACACATCCTTTTGCTCACTCTCTTGTACTTGTCCACAATAAGATCTGATGGAGACACAACACAGTTTAAATTATTTATTTTAACTCACGTGCCCTTACATGCAGTATACGTGCCACAACAAGCAGGACTGGCCAGAACACAATAACAAGGGGCATTGTTGTTTGACCTTGCACATAATGTTCAGTCAAAATCCCAGGAACATGCAGAGAGTGAACACAGCGATGAGTTCTCATGTGAAAGCAGTCTTTTAAATTATTGAAAAAATAAAGACATCTAGTAAGATGTGCAAAGCAGCAGGCAAGCTGCAACGTGCTCATGGTAAGTTAGTGAAAAACAAAAATGTCCCCATGGGCCGCGTGACACCCTCCCCTTGGCCAGGGCCTTAGCCATATCAAAAAAATAAATCATAGATAAGCAGAGGCAAAGCGTCCTTGCTGAAGGCCAAATTATGTAATGTAGAAGCCAAAAAATGTTTTGTACTGCCAGGGTATAATGTTCCAGAATTTTGCAAATTGGGCTCTCAAGAATTGCTAACCACTTATAGTTAGGCTTCAAAGTCAAAAATGTTGTGGGAAAAACGAAATTCCATGTATTCAAGAACATTGTCTGTTCCTTCCATTGTGAAAAGGTATGCCATTCAGTTGAGTAGATCGAACGAGCATACATGCTCCTCATATCTAGAAGCCATTAGTAGCAAGTCTATGATACCTGCGTTAACCTTGATGAAACCTTCGGTCTATGAGGTGCTGCGCCAGAGCACAGTTGCTCAAGTCTGCCGTTGGCCCGAGTAAAGGATTGCACACCAAATGCTTACCCCTGGCACACACCGGGTCATGGGCCTTCAACAGATCCATTAGCAGATCATAATCCAGGGCAGCATGTGTGATATTGGATAGGCAGGATCCATGGCCCATTGATAAGGTCACCAGAGGCAGTGAAACACAGGTTGCATGCAGGTGAAGTAGGCATAACGGAAGGTCAGCCAGTAGTTGATGGCAAAAGACTCCACTGGCATAGAACCACAGAGCTACCATATTCTATCAAGGTACAGCTCAAAATGGACCGGGTTTGGCAGCTCCACAGATTGAGCATCCATTGAGAAGCAATAATAGGAGAACCAGCATGCCGCAAACCAGCAGGAGCACCAGGGGAAACCCTCCGAAGGCGCTGGAAAAAATAGAATGAATAAAGGTCGAATTACTCAAAAAATAGCCTGAAAGGAAGAAACAAGGCCAGATCCCACAAGTTTAAAAAAGTGAGCAAGGCCCTCTATATCAGAAGAATTAAATATTTTGTGCATCAATTCTCCAACATCGAGTGTTTAGCAGAGAGTGTATCTCGTTTGCGGTTCTTGCTACCTGCAATTCGAAGGTCTCTCGAGCTGATGCGAGAGCCAGATCTTGTTGAAACAATAGCGCTTTGAGTCTGTTTAGTTAATTGAAATCTGTTTTCAAAGTTGGAATAGAAGGCCAAAGTGAACAGGAAACGTCGTTTACAACACGGTCGTTGCATCGCGACGCCAATATATCACGGTTTTTAGAACGCAAGTCGTTACAACGACTTCCGCTGGATGGCACTCTAGGACATGGAATAGTATCATTTACTATCCAACACTTTCCGTACTGTATGTAGACTGGAGTTGGAATAGTAAATGATACTACTCCTAAGTCCAGTGCCCTCCAACGCAAGTCATTGTACTGACTTGCGTTGTAAAAACCGCGATGTAATGGCATACGATGTATTAGCATGCGTTGTAATGTCATACAACCAAGCGAACTATCTACAATCCCATGCGGGGGTGGAAATAGGACATTGCTGCAATATGTAACTTGTTGAGAAACCGTTACTATATATGGGATGCCAGCTCTCAAGCCGCAGCAATCGGGGTTATTCAAAATAAGATAACTACCATTAGAAAGCAAAGTTAATACGGTTATAACAACCGGGACAGGGGTACCTTTTAAAAAAGAAGCCAGATTAGTGGCTGAAACATTACAGGCTCTGTGAAGCTTCATTTGTTTACAGACTAGGGAATGTTCTACTGTGGAATCACAGTCCTCCCCTTTAAAGAAAACTTCCTTTTCCTCACGTTGACATCTCTAAGCGAAAGTTAATGCCCACAATTTGTGAATAAAATTTTTGCTGAGGGGCTCATATCTTCCAACGGGATGATGTTTCATGCATGCTGTGAACTGAAAAAGTGAGATAGGCAGTGAAATAACCCCATGTATTAACCACACAGCTGTATCAGTCTCGGCTAAAGAAAACGGTAATTGTTCAATATGTAACAATATGTATGTGACATCTTTCATAGCCATCAATTTCTGTTTATCAGTCAACTTAAATGGTAAAAACTGTGCAGAAGTGTTCAAATAATCCCATGGCCCTCTTCCATTTTTGAGTGTTTGCAACATCCAAGCAAACTGCATCGCGGAACGTAACTGATTTTGACCATGGTACAAAACAGACACTACATGTTGAACAATATCAATGACAGAAGATACAATATTATCTAAAGACTATATATGGCATGACAGTGTGTTAATGCTATTATCGACTACTGCAAGGACTTTTTCTAAATTAGCCTGGTCAATTTGGCGGAGACGCACCGCAGATTCCATCTGCGTCAGTTTCCAAAAATCATTATATGCGGAATAAATAAAAAGTTTTGTTCGAGGGGACATTGAACATAAAGAAAAGCATCCAAATCAATGTCACCAGACAAATGACAGAGATGTTGTTTTTACAGACGACAGTGTGGAATGTTCCAACCATTGCTGACAAAATTTACCCACTGAAAGTATGGTAACTGTCTGCTAATGTGGGAAAGGTGGAGCAGATCTACTTTGTGTGAAACCTTTTGCAGTATTTAGACAATGTTATTGACATGCATTTAAAGTTGTCAGCCACACTAACTATCCTAAGGAGTCAATATTGGATGAGTTAAGTGTACCATTGTGAAATAAGACAGCTAAGTCTTCAATTGTGTAGTTAGTGTGTGTTTGCCATGTATCATATGGAGCTAATAATGGAATGAAGGGAACATTTAGACTTTTGGACGTGGATAAACCAAAACAAGTAGTCTGTTGTAACTTCATTTAAAAATAAGATTTGGGACAGTATCAAACATGCACGATGCAAAGCTTCTGTGCCCTGTACTTGCCAATCTTTAGTACCCCAAATGGATTTTAAATCAATAGTATCCTTCCAATGCTCATAACCCATTACGGACAAATCATTGCTGAAGGACATGGAGTAAACAAGTTAAGACTGTGTTAACATAAATTTAGTTTGGGGCGGCATCTTCAATTTCTAAACATAGGACTGTGGGTTTACTTTGTAGGGTCTTCGAACTTCCCTGTAATGGTGTTGGGCAATGCTCCCATTGGGTTTAATTAAAAAAGGGTGTCTGTGTTTTTGTCTTGTGTAAGAAATGATGGCCATAATGTTGATACTAAAATAAATCAGCATAATTAGCCAAATTTAAATACAAATCTTCAGTGTCAAAAGCAGCATAATATTTTAAACTAGAGAATACCAAAGGAACAGCATGAACATCCCAGACATCAGAATGGATGTCGGGCAAAACCACATCTTGCAAGGAAACGTGGAAGACGTATGGAACATTTAAAATTTCCGTCAGGCCATGGATATCATATGCAACTTTATCCCAGATGATACCATCAACAACAGGGTGCGCTGATATATTGACAAAGGCTTGGTCGCTTTTCATTATGTGGGATGATGTGAGAGGGGCCAGAACTCCATCAACAAAGTTCACAGAAGAGCGTTCAGATAAATAATGGCAATTATTGAGTAGGAAAAACACAGTCACCAATCTGACCCACATGAAGAGGAACATCAGAGTAAGCATCATCTAGATATATGTCCAGGGCGGGACCAAGTAATTCTTTTTGAACCAGGAGATGAAAACACTGGTACGGGTAGGGGTCTCTTGCACAGTAGATGACGAGGAAGACGTGCCAGAGGAAAATCTATTACAATCCTGAAATAATGGAGGATGTGCTGCATCAGATGTTTCAGGTATGGTACTCTCAGGAATGTCAATTATGGCATTAACTGGTGGGGAATCATACTCAATATCCACAGATGTTGATGTAGAAGGAAGAACAGGCAATAAATCAATTGAAGTTTCCATCTCCCCTTGTGATTGCTGGGGAGTAGCTGAAGAAACAGAATCCATCAGATTCAGTGAAATATCTTGAATTGGAATGCTTGGAGGCATACTATTCAGTATCAGCCATATGGTTTAGCTTGACATGTTCGATTGAAATGTATCGATTCTCCTTACGATCAGGTAAAGGAGGTAGGATCACGGTACAGGTGCCTTTAAAACCAAGGACTCTGACCGGTGCACAGTAGGATGGATCAAATTCTTTTTTGTTCTCCACCATTTCATGAACCCGATCTCCAACTTCAGGCAGCCAGCCAGAAACAGGAATCAGCACCGCTGGATCTGCATAAGAGCGCACCTGGGCTCTTGCTTGTGATTCACAAGCTTTTTGGAGATTCTGAAACATAGCAGAATGATTATCTACGTCAAAGGTTGCGGCAGCTGCAGCACCTTCTAGACAATCAAGGACTGGCACAAAAATGTGAATGCCAAAGTTCATTTCATGTGGGGTCTGCCCACCCAGAGATCTCCTAGGAAGATTATTTAATGCACGTTGGACTCCGTACAAATGAGTCAGCAAACCCCTGCCAGTACCTAAGACTCTAGCTGTGAAAGATTGCTTTAAGTCATGGTTCATCTGCTCCACAACTGAATTGCCCGGCCGGTAAGAGAGGGATAGTGCACTTGCACCCCCAGAGACTTCATTGCGTACCTGTAAGCCCTGGAGGCAAACACAGGATTTTGGTCTGAATAGAAATTGCCACAAGCAAATGTCCTGGCAAAGACATGCAAATCTTAAATGACAAATTGAGCGTCAGCACTACGTTGAGGCTAAACCCAAGGGAATCAAGTGCACTAATCCACTGCAACTAAGATATGTTTAAAAGCAGTGTCAGAAGTCAAAAGACCACAGTGATCAAGATAAATACAGCCAAACGGCTGATTAGAGATGTAAAGCTGAGTATGTGGTGGGTGTGCAACAGTAGATGGCTTAATTTGTTGACAGATGTGACACCAAAGAACAAATCTACATGTCTGTAGGTATAAACCATGCCACCAAAAACTTTGCTGCAAAAGGAAAACTTTTTCATTTACTTCCGCATGGGCAGAAGCCACACCTTCATGAGCTGCAATTATCAAAGAAAGTCTGCGGTCCTCGTTGGGAATCAGCCCATCCCCAATGGATGAAATAGTTGCAAATAGAATTTGATCAGACAACAAGTGGTAAGTATAACATGAAGGAAAACCTTGGGGAATTTCTGTTCCCTCTTTTGTCGCAGCAATAGCCGCTAAAAAATCATCATCAATTTTAGTCATGGACCTCATGACTGCTGCTACAGAACAAGTGGCCACTGAAGATTTGACGCCTCATCAGCCGGTGAATTACCAACATCTTGTGCTCCCCAAACGTTGATGACCCAAAGTATGGATAACATGTGTGAGTGACAAACGTTCCTTAAGAGTGGCCACTCGAACCCAAAGCATTTTATATTTAATTGCGCTACCTTTAGAATCACAGAAATTATTTTGTTTCCAAAAGTATAAGTTGTCATTGAAGGATTGTACACAGTAAAATGAATCCCACACTATAAGCGGAGGAACAGATGGATCAGCAAATTCAAGAGCCAAAACCAAAGCATGTATCTCTGCCAATTGAGCCGTGCAGTCACCAAGAGACTGTGTGTGTACCAAGGAGGATTAAGCATGTTTAGAACTAACGGTTGACTGCGCAGATCCATCAGTGTAAACAATGCAGTTGTACTGATCAAGAGGAAGCAATGACAGATGTGGTGGGTGAACATGTTCATATTGTAAAACCTCTTGTATCTGCAAAGATGGGTCAAAGATAAAATTGACATTAGCCGATGTCAAAGAAGTAGCCCATTGAATCTAACCTGGATGCAAGGCTTTAAAATTAGGGACACTAGCCTTCGTAACTGCTTCTAAAGCAGGTAACGGCGAGACCATGAAAATGCGTGTTCCCTGAGCAAGAGAGCGTTCTTTCAGAATCGCCATCTGGACAGTCATCAACATTTTTTCTATAGAAGAGAAACCCATCTCAGCCAAAGTGTACAAATGCGATTTATAGGCAATGGGAACAGTATCCCCCTCATTGAACGTCAAGTAAGTGAAACCTAATGCGCATGGTACAAAGCTTATGGCCAAATTGGTAGAATTGTCACGTGTTAACAAGAAGCTGGTAACAAGCAAATCAGACTGCAAAGACCGAAAAATCGTGGTATGTTCCAGAAGACAATAGGAAGCAAATAATGAAGGTTGTATCAAGGAGTAAAGTGGTTTGATATGCTGGGCATGATCAGGAATGTATGTCCCCCCGAAATTGAGAAAACCCAGCAAAGATTGTAACTTTTTAAGAGTAGAAGGAGGTTTCAATTGAGCACATTTCTCCAGAAAGTGGGGGGCCAACCCCTTACCTACATTAGTGAGTTCATAACCCAAAGAAATAACTGCCAAACAGGCAATATGCGACTTTAATTTGTATCCCAAATCTGCAAAAGAAATTATAATGCGGTCCACACGCACAAGATGCAGTATCAATTCATCATCCATCAAATAAATGTCATCAACGTAAAAGATAGAATCAGGGTCTATTTCATGTGAAACAGACACTCTGCGTGCCGCAAAAGCGCTGGGACTATTTTTATATCCCATAGGCAAACGTGTATACCTTTTGTAATTGCAGAGGGCGCAGAATGCTGTTAGGTCACGGCTCTTAGAAGCAAACTTGTGACTATAAAAACCATTGAAGATATCAAGAGTCGTTTTTCTATTTTTTACGAACAATGGTGTTGACTAACACAGAGCTGCGGGTGTGCTGTACCGCAAAGGTACGAACATGACTGTTCAAATTACAGTACTCCAAAACTATACAATATGAACCATCTGGTTTCAATATCGGAAAAAGAGATACCGTGTGGAAGTCTGCTGATAGGTCCAGAAGGATGTGGGCGTCTATTTCTCCTTTGTCCATGAGGATGCTGATGTTGTTGGTGGCGGCAATGAGGGCGGTGTTTGTGCTGTGGTTGATGCAGAATCCAGACTGGGTTGGTTCTATAATGTTGTTGTCTTTGAGGTAGCAGGTCAGCTGTCTATTGATAATCTTCTACGTGACTTGTTCTAGGAGGGGGAGCAGGGAGATGGGCCGGAAGTTCTAGAGGTATTTGAGGTCCACCTTTGGTTTATTCAGTATGGCGTTGATCACGACATTCTTCCAGCTCCCAGTGAAGCTTGCTGTCTCGAAGGAGATGTAGGATGTTTTTATGGAGAAGGGGTGAGATGGCTTATCTGGCTTTGTTTGAAATGTGGATATGCCATTGGTCAGATGGGGATCCAGAGTGAATGTAGTCCATGGTCATGATGGTGTCTTCATTGCTGACGTTGTAGCAGGCAATCAGGTGATTTGTGTGGGTGTTGGTCGTAGGGGGGTGGTCTTGGTTGTGGATGTGGGGCTAGCGGAGTAGAAGCTGTTGTGGATGTCAATGATCTTACAGTGAAAGAAGTTGGCCAGTGAGTCATACAGGTCTTGTGATGGTGGAATGTCGTTGGTGCTGTATTTGGGTTTTGAGAGTTGAATTGCGATGTTGATGTGCTATTTGCTGTTGTGTGCGTTGCTGTCTAGGCGGTCCTTGATGGCTGTCCTGTTGTCAGTCCTGATGAGTTGGTGGTGTCTGCGGGTGGCACTCTTGTGTGCGATGTAGCTTTCTGGTGTTTGTTTGCAGAGCCTGCTCCTCTACAGCTACCACCAGGTGCACTTGGAGGTCCTGAGGTCTTTGGTGAACCATGCACCAATGTTGTTGTTGTGATAGGTGGCGGAGATCTTGAGTGGGGCGAAGGTGTCTGCGCAGTCGATGATCCACTGTTTGAGGCAGATGGCAGCGGTGTGGGGGTAGGTGGGGTAGGCTTGTGGTCCCAATGCAAGGGTGGCTGTCAGTTAGTCCTCAGTGAGCTTGCACCAGCAGCGGTGTGGCATGTTCTGTGTGCCGGGGGTGTGGTGGGTTTCCTGAAGGTGAAGTGGACACTTCTGTGGTCTGTCCAGTGGTGGTAGGTGGTGTGGTTGAATGAGACGTGTGGAGTTTCTGAGAAGATGGGGTCCTGTGTGTGTCTAGCGGTGTGGGTGTGGGTCGTCACGAGTTGTTGTAATCCATGGTTGGCAAGGTTGTCCATCAGGGCGGTGGAGTTTGCGTCATTGTTGTTATGATGGTGGAAGTTAAGTTCCCCAAGGAGGATTTAATCCGTGTAGGCGAGGGTGTGCGTGCTGATGAGGTGAGCGATAGAGTTCATCCAGTCTTGCCTCCATCCGTCCCTGGTGTCGTTCTTGACTGGCATGTAGCTGGGCCTGCTGATTTGTCATTTTGTTGAGGGCCTCAACTACCAGGCTGAACTCCCTAGTGTCCCGCCGGTATACATCCATGATGTCTCTGAGTTCTGCCATACCGGGCCCTGCAGCTGGCTGGTCAGGTTCTCGCCTCTGCCTTGCGCCAGTCCCACCACCCCTGCCCACACGATCCCGGCCTGTGTTTGTGGGCACATCGGGTCGACGGGACCCATGAGTGCTGGCAGTGGTGGTGTCGTCTGCCACCTCCTGGGTGCCCGGCGAAAGTTGTCCCTCATTGTCAGACTGGCTCTGTTGTGGATTATGGGCCGGGCTCCGAGCTGTCTTCTGGGATGTGGTGGGAATGGGTGTGGTGGTTGGCAAAGATGTATCTGTTCCAGCTGCTGCACGGGTTTGGGATCCAGAGGGGCCAGGTTGGTTGGGGTCATCCACAGTGTGTTGAGAGGCATCGCTGTCGGTGGGGTCAGAGCCGTGCTGAGCCTGGGACTGGGATCCATCTACCCCCTGGTTGGGGGTAGTTTCCACACATTCCCCTGTGGGTGTGAGAGACAAACACTGTTAATGCACTATCATGCAACATCCAATTTTGATATCCATTGTCAGTAGCACTGTTCCACCTGCTTTGGATTGTTGTAATTGTTCACTTGTGCATGGGTATGTTGTGGGATGAGATTGACATGTGCTCAGGGGTGCTTGACATGTTGGGTACTATTTACGATGACTGGCACTGCCATTGTTGTGGCTTGTGTCACCAGCACCACACAGATCCAGCTGTGCTCTGTGTGGGCCAATCTGCACAATGCAGCGTCAATCCTTATGCCTGGTTCAAGCATGCACAGGGTTTTAATGCAGCATGTTTATGATGAAGACTGAGTGGAATTTTGCTGATTTCATTCAGCAACTTTTGAGAGGTGTTGCTGTGCCGTGACGGCCACCCACTGCCAACCCCCCAGGACCAGTACACCCACTTCTGGCACAGGGCTTTAGAACGTGGCACTTCTCCAAGATGCATTACCTTGTCAATACCCAGGTCCATGGTGCTACTTGAGTGCATCCACAGCGTCCCAAAGCTGTGGCAACAGCATTGTGTGAGAGGCACAATGGACTTGTGATTCAGCACTGTGCTTTATTTGTTTGGATGCATCATCAGATCAGTATTTTGTAGGTTGTGTTACATGACAATTGTGACAGTGGTGCACTCCATTGTCTGTCCACAGGGGTTCAGTTTCTGTAAGGGGTGTGTGTGACAGGCCATGCTAGTAGTTTGAGTGTGATTTGCAAGTGGGCGTCCCTCGTGGTGTGTCTGTCCCCCCATGAAGCATGCTGCCATGATAGTGGTTGTGAGTTCCTTTGCAGGATATCTGACCTTGTCCTGGTGTTAGTGTTTGCACTGGTCACAGGAGGTCCTTGTGCTGCCTACACCAGGGCCCAGTGTCAGCTATCTTGTCAGTACTTTCACACTCCCTGTGCATTGGGCATGGTGCATGGGTGTGTATTTGTGCCATATGGGTTGAGTGCAGCCTCCTACCCTACACCTTGCACTCTCTCCCCCTCCCCCTTGTAGCCTTCTGGCACCCCCATTGCACCCACCCCCATACTGTTAGGCACTGCTGGTAGTCATGGCCACCCCCCATACTGTTAGGCACTGCTGGGAGTCATGGCCACCCCCCATACTGTTAGGCACTGCTGGGAGTCATGGCCACCCCCCCATACTGTTAGGCACTGCTGGGAGTCATGGCCACACCCCCCCACACCAACCCCATACTGTTAGGCACTGCTGGGAGTCATGGCCACACACCCCCACACCAACCCCATACTGTTTGGTACTGCTGTAAGTCATGGCCACACACCCCCGCACCAACCCCATACTGTTAGGCACTGCTGGGAGTCATGGCCACCCACCCCATACTGTTAGGCACAGCTGGGAGCCATAGCCACACCCCTCCACACCCCCCATACTGTTAGACACTGCTGGGAGTCATAGCTACACCCCCACACCACCCTCATACTGTTAGGCAATGCTGGTAGTTCCCCCATGTTACATGAGTTGTTTGTATACTCACCAGGCTCCACGGCTCCTTCGATTCCGTGAAGTCCCACTGGTGGTAGCAGGGCCATGACTTTCTCCTCCCAGGGATGGTATTGTGCAGGTCTGCGAGGACCGCCACCTCCACTGTGATGAGCGTTGGCGTAGTCCTCAGCCATCTTGCGCTTGACCATCCTCCGCAGATCGTACCACCTGGCCTGGCAAACCGCCCTGGTGCGCCTGATGGGTGCAACAGCATTAACCCACCCAACGATCCTCGCCCACATGCGTGTTTTGTCAGCTATGCTGGTCTGTCTGACCAATGCACCAAACAGCTGTGGCTCAACTCTGATGACTTCATTGGTAAGGATCTCCATCCCCAGGTTATTGAACTTTGGATTCTTTGCTATGGTCATGGTGTGGGGTGTATGTGAATGGGGGGGTGATGGTGTGTATGGATGAGGGTGTGTGGGTCTGATTGTGAAGGGGGTGGTGTGTGTGTGAATGAGATAGGGTGTATGTGTGAAGGTGTATGGCTGCAGTTGTTGGTGTGCTATCAGTGTCTTTGCGCAAATAGGTATGTTGCAAAGGATGATGGGTTGTATGTGTGGGCCCTTTTATTGGTCCATTTGTGGGTGTGGCTTATTTTGAATTTTTGGATGGGTGTGTTATAAGGGGTGGCTAGTCTGTTTCTGTCCCTAAAATCTTTGTTTGTTAAGTATGTTGCAAACAAAGGGAGAGGGAAGGTCAAGAAACCATTAAACTGGTTTAATGATGCCTGCAAGGAGTGCCATGCAGATCTGTTTAAGGCTTTAAAATCAAAGAACCCTGCCCTAATTAAAGCAAGTAGGAAGGCTTTTAATGAAGCCAAACGTCATGCCTTAGCTGCTTGGGATGTCGAGCGCTGGACATCTCTTGCCGAGGCCTGTGGCTCCAGGAACTTACAGCAGTTCTGGCACCTCCTTAGGTGGGGGAGCTCACAGGATGATCGCCCAAGCCCCGCTTCTGTTGAACCACAAAAATGGGTGACCCACTTTGTGGAACAATTTAGATGTCGTAATACAGCGCATATTTCTATCAGCTGGCCATTATCTCATGACACCCTTGTGTTCTCGGCTAATGAAGTCGAAGCAGTCTTGAAAGCTATCCCTAGGGGAAAAGCGCCTGGTCCAGACTGTATCCCAGCGGATATTTTCCAGCAGGATCATGATCTCTGGGTACCATACCTGGTGCGTTTGGTAAACACATTGGCAACGGACGCCAGAGTACCCGATTCCTGGGCCGGCGCTGAAATATTGCCTATCTTTAAGAAGGGCGATCGGTCGGTTCCATCCAACTACCGGCCGATCAGTCTAAGAGACGCGGTACAGAAGATCATAACCCGTCTTGTGCTCACTAGGATACAGGCTTGGATAGAGGAGTATGATATCCTCACCCCTCTTCAAGCCGGGTTTAGACCCCACGTGAGCACCTTGGATCAGGCATTTCGATTCATGCTTCTGTATTGGAAGACGGTCACCCTGGGTAAAGGCAACCTATAAGCGGCCTTCGTGGACCTAAGGTCAGCGTTTGACCTGGTCCCGAGGGCAGGCTTATGGAAATCTTTATTGGATATGGGTATGCTCCCCATCTTGGTACGACTCATCGTGAACCTTCATGCCCAGACCTTTGCATATGTGCGATGGGGAAAACCGGGTGAGGTGACGGAGAATTTTCCAGTGGCCAAAGGTGTCAGGCAAGGTTGTGTCTTGGCACCCACCTTGTTTTCCCTATATATCAATGGGGTTACTAAATACTATGACAACTTTTCCACGGATGCCCCAAGCTTGGCTGGAGCGAAAATCCCCCTGCTCATGTTCGCTGATGATACTCTCCTGATTTCACGAACAAGGCAGGGTTTGCAGAAAGCTCTGTCAACATTCGAGGATTTCTGCAGCGAACATGAGCTGGAGGTGAACGTCTCCAAAACCAAATTTATGGTTTTAAGAGGGCACAGACAAATAAATGCCAGTGTCTCCATGGGGGATATCCCCCTGGAGCAGACAAAACATTTCACCTACCTGGGAGTCACCTTTAGTGAGACTTTGAGCTGGACACATCAGATCGAGCTCATGACCTTGAAGCATCAGCAGCTGGGTGGGGCTTTGATTAAGGAACACAAAGGGTCATTTACAAGGCCAATGTCCCCTCTCCTTAAGATCTACGGTGGCAAGATTCTATCAGCAGTTTTATATGGAGCGGAACTGTGGGGTGGTAGTAACTTGGTCCCACTAAGACATGCTCAAAATAAATTCATAAGAATGACAACGGGTCTCCCCCAGTCAACTCCATTAATTCACCTTTTTTACGATCTGGGCTGCCAACCGGTAGAGGACCTAGCAAGACTTCGCCCCCTATCATTCTGGCGTCGTCTTTGGACAACGCCGGAACTCCATCACTATGCTAAAGCTTGTCTGGAGGTAAGAAATAGCCCCGGTGCCACAAATATTAGCTGGTTCAGAGACATTAAGGCTACTCTAACAGCTCTGGGGCATGGTGACCTATGGTCTGCACCGGAAACAGCTAAATTCCCTCCAAAAAAGGTTCTCAAACATAGTTACTGGGAGTGGGTGTTACATAACAGGTACTCTAAAACGAGTTCAAGTAGCCTCACAGGTCTGTTCATGGTATTTAAGGATAAGCCCAAGTTGGAAGGGTACTGGGATCTAATAACAAAACCCGCGGATCGCAAATTATTCTTCCAATTTAGATGCGGCTCGTTGCCTCTTGGGGATTTTACCAAAAAGTGGGGTACAGAAAGGTCGGGGTTCTGTCCCAAGTGTCATGGTATTGGGGAAAACCTGAGTCATTTTTTATATGTCTGCCCACTTTATTCCGCCCCCAGAGCCAAATGGCTTAGGCCGGTATGCAGAAATTTGGGCACAAGATCGGCTGGGGAAGCAAATAGATTGTTAATGACCAATTTGGATCCTCTGATAGTCGTGGGTGTGGCCAAATTTTTGAGTTGGGCGTGGCTGATTAGAAGTAGGCTCATTAAAAGCAATCTAACGGGATCGTAAGGCTGTGTCTCCAGAATTGGAGTCCTGTATTTTGTTGCATTTATGCGTCTCTGTAATTATTGTATATATATGTAAGAAGCTGATTAGTACGTTAATGATTTAATACTTGTTTTAACTGTTTTATATGTTTAAATGTATTTTATGTCTTTTATGATGAACTAATCGAATAAAGACTTCTTGAACTGAACTGGGTGTGACTTGGGCCCTCTGTTTGCCTGTTTGGATGTGGCCAGGACATTATTTTCCTATGGTGTGTACACAGGAGACATGTTTCGTGGGGTTGTGCGACTCGTTTGCACCCTCCTTGTGCTGGTTTCGGGGTCTGTGTGCACTTTATTAGTGGGGATTGTGCAGTTCGTTTTTGTTGTTGTTGCTGGCTCATAAAGGACGTTTTTGGGGTGTTCGCGTATGCTTGATTGAGTGGTGTGCGGTTCGTATTGGTTGGTGCGGCAGGCTGTTATGGTCCGTTTTCGGGGTGGGGGTTTGCGTACGCTTGATTGAGGGGTGTGCGGTTCGTATTTGTTGAGTGAGGGGTGTGCGGTTTGTATTTGTTGGTGCGGCTGGCTGTTATGGTCCGTTTTTGGGGTGGGAGTTCGTGTACGCTTGATTGAGGGGTGTGCGGTTAGTATTTGTTGGTGCGGCAGGCTGTTACTGTCCGTTTTCGGGGTGGAGGTTCGTGTTCGCTTGATTGAGGGGTGTGCAGTTAGTATTTGTTGGTGCGGCTGGCTGTTACGGTTCATTTTTGGGGTGGGGGTCCGTGTACGCTTGATTGAGGGTTGTGCGGTTTGTATTTGTTGGTGCGGCTGGCTGTTACGGTCCGTTTTCGGGGTGGGGGTTCGTGTACGCTTGATTGAGGGGTGTGCGGTTTGTATTTATTGGTGCGGCAGGCTGTTACGGTCCGTTTTCGGGGTGGGGGTTCGTGTACGCTTGATTGAGGGGTGTGCAGTTTGTATTTGTTGGTGCGGCTGGCTGTTACGGTCCGTTTTCGGGGTGGGGCTTCGTGTACGCTTGATTGAGGGGTGTGCGGTTCATATTTGTTGGTGCGGCTCGCTCATACGCGATGTTTTCCGTACAAATCATGCTTCATGCGCGATTACGTTTGCCCTCACAAATCGCGTACTTGGTCCCTAGTCTGGATCGTACTTGTTAGTTCATACGGCATGTTTACGAATTGTACGGTTTGAGTTCCGATGACATTTCGTACGGGTCTTCGATTGTGGTTTGTACGATTCGCAGATATTCGTACGTATTTTAGGGTTTTGGATCGTACTACGCAATTCGGACGGACTTCTTTAATTCGTACGGAGACAGCTACGAATACGAATCGGACAACGGTTTTTTATCCCGAATCGGAATCGACCCCCCCAGTGTTTTTTCAAGATTAAATATATATTGGAAGCGACCTTTCCACTCATGGAAAGTTGCCAGAGAGGGATCTAGCCCAGCTGGGATGTATGACATTACAACGCATGCATTTACATCGCATGCCTTTACAACGTAAGTATTGCAACGCAGTCCATTACAACGCATAGTGCTTTGGGGTGCTGGATAGTGAATAGTTTAATTTACTATTCCAACTCCAGTCCCGGTGGAGACTAGGGAAGGTTATTGGATAGTAAATTAACCTTTTCCCTATCCTAGAGCGCCCCCCAGAGCAATGCGTTGTAATAGTTTGTGTTGTAATGGTTGCGTTGTAAAGGCTCTGCGATGTAAAAGTTGCGTTGTAAGTGTTGTTCACCACCTAGCTGATGCTACGCAAAGTCTAAACACTGCCATTGCTATAAACGTAAGCTCCTACCCAATTTTCCCATTTCGTTCATTTACTCCTAGAAGCATCAGCTGGGGTGAGAGCAGAACATCTTCTTTCAATATATGCTGCAAGAAGCACGCTAATTCTCGCCCAATAGGTTCTATTAATATGCATGTAGCACATATATAAACCAAGTCCGCCCCATATGTTTTACACCTGAAGCAGTAGGTCCCTTCCCCTCTTCCCCACTTTGCTATTTTTGCAGGAGTAATGTATAGATTGAAGAGGGTTTTAAAATGTTATGCTCGCAAGTTTGCAGAACATAGTATAGTTATCCATCTCCAGTGACTTCATAAAATATGACTCCCGGACCCCAAGCCTGTCGTTCCACTTCTGCCCATGCCTATCCACATCGTCAGTCGCATCTTTTAGCATACAATTATATATTTGTGAGATCATAGTGCTGGAAGGCCTTGTTAATAAATCCATCAGGGATACGTTTGAGAAGCTGGCTGCTCCGCTTGCTTTTTTTTAAAAGAAAGTCACTTAATTACAAAAATTTGAAGAAATCCCAATGATGCATATTAAATCTTTCCCTGATCATTTCAAACAATGCTATAAAATCCTCTGCCTACATATCCTCCAATCCTAAAGAAGCCAGATTTTCCCCACCTTGTCTGGCACTTATCCTGCACAGCATTTGGCAGTTGATCATTATAAACCAGGGGTGTATCTTCTAAATCATCCAATTCCTAGTTCTTTCCAGGCACTTGTACAATTTCGAAATGCGGTGATCAGGGGCTTGAACCGTGTCCTTTTGAAATAACTTGGTTCATAGATCTTTAAGAGGCATCCATTACCTTTCAGTCCAATCAACATCTCATAAATTGATGGGATAAAATTGGAGCCATATTCTACTCTAGACCTGATGCCAATAAGAGGCTAATAATATTGTATAGATACGGCTAGGTAATACAGTTTAAAATTGGGGACCGCCAGCCCGCCTCTGTCCGTAGGAAATGATAAAAATACATTAGATATTCTGATTCTACCATATGACCAGATGAATTGAGCCACCTCTCTCTTAATTTACCTAAACCAATCATTATGTATATCCAGAGGAAATGTGTTAAAATTATATAGTAATTTTGGTAACATCATCATTTTGATCAGATTGCATCTTCCTATGATAGACAATTTTAAATTATCCCATCGTCGTAGATAGTTATTTAAAATCCCTATTATAGTTGCCAAATTTATATCAACAACATCATCTATCTATGTTGTGATGTGTATTCCTAAATAAACTGCAGCCTCAACAATCCTGCTATCAGTGGAAATTATAACTTTATTTGTCAAAATTTGAGTTTTTATTTTGTTCAGAGCGAATCCTGAGTATATTCCAAAATTTTCAGCAAGGGTTTCTACCGCCAGCATTGCTCTATCAAGGTCAGCGGTTATTATTGCCACATCATCAGCATAGGCCAATACTTTCGTATACCAGCCATGTAGGGTTATTGGTGCTATATCTGGGGATGTCTCCAATTTCCAAAGAAAGGAGTCTATGTATAACGTGAACAACAAAGGAGATAAGGGTTCCCCTACTGATTAAAAAAGTCCCAGACTCTCCGCCCATAACCTGCAGTTGTTCTGTAGGATTACAGTACAGAATCTGTACTGATCTAATAAAGGAACTCCCTAGACTATTAGTTTCCAAGGCCCTCAAAAGATATCCCACAAAACCCTGTCAAAAGCCTTCTTGGCACCGAGAAAGGCTGCCCCCATAGGTTTCGTGAGAGCCTCAGCATCAAAAAGTGAAATGACACACCACACATGGTCAGCCGTCCCTCTCCCATGAATGAATCCATACTGCCTTACTGAAACTAAAGGATGCATTACCCTGTTCAATCGAGTGGCGAGGATCTTCGAGCAAAACTTAGTATCACGATTTAAGAGTGTTATATGCCTGTAGGAACCTAGATTCATTGGATCTTTACCTTTCTTTGAAGAAAAAAAAATTTGCAGTGCCCCACGTACCTGGTGGTGCCGCCCCCTCCCTTACCTCTTTAAATAATCCAAGTAATTCCTGGGTAACTTCCCTGACAAAACGTTTTATAGAATTCTAATGGGATACAGTCAGTCCCTGTACCCTTTCCCAATGGAAGAGCTTGCAAAGCTATATGAAGTTCCTCCTGAGAAAATTCTGATCTCAGCAGGAGGCTCTCCTCCTGAGCGATCCTTATCAAGGAGCAAACTCATCCCAGTTCTCCTGATTATGAGTCCCCTCCACATAGTGCCGTATATATACCCTCATAGAACCCCCAAATGCCTCCCTAATATCTGCAGGATCAGAGACTATATCCCCTTCCTTATTAGTAACCTGCTTGATATGTCCTTCAGCAATTTGTTGCCTAGCCCTAACAGTTAACAGTCGGCTAACATTCTCGCTATATTCGTAACACTGTTGTCTTTTTGCGATAAATTTACCTGCTGTCTTCTCAACATTTAAATCATTTAACGAGGCCTTCGTGATAGCTATTAAATTCATAACTGAAGTAATATCGCTTCCGGTATTCACCATATAAATTAATTCTGTTTCAAGAAGGACACGTTTTTAATAGAACTCTTTCATCTGAGCTGCTCCTTTTTTCTGTTTAGTCAAACTATATTGAAGCGTTTCTCCTCTTAATGATGCTTTAAAGGCATCTCAAATCATTCCAGGAGGGGCAGTATTTTTATTATCGCTAAAAAATTCTGCGATCCACCCCTTCATATTTTCAACATACTCTTGATCTGTAAGGAGTGCTCTCTCAAAGTACCACTTCCTATGCTCCTTTCTTAGCCGTACCAGCGAACATTCCAAAACAAGGGGATTGTGATCTGACATCACCCTGGCAAAAAGCTCCACCCGAGCCTCCTGAAGTAGGGATGGTGAGATAAAAAAATAATCAAGTCTTGCAAACTTAACATGAGGTGCTGAATAATAAGTATAGCCTGCTTCTGAGCCCTCAAACTAAGGCGTACATCCATCAGGCCCTTATAAAGTTTTTCATTGCCTTAGATGACTTAGGTTTCCGACCTTTACTAAATACCCCATCTCTCTCTTTGTCTATCCTAGAACCATTAATATTAAAATCCCCATACACTATATACGGAGAAGGCCAAGATGGTAGCTCGATATCCAGAAAATTCAGCAGCGCAGGATCATCCAGAACTGGACCATACACGGTGCATAATGTAAACTTTCCTGTCCCGCCATTGTATTCCATAATTATCCATCTACCATTCTTGTCTACAGCCTTTCTCCCAGGCATGATGACCCCACCTTTTATTAAAATGGCGACCCCCTTAGTCCAAACATCTTGTGTTGTATGGGCGAGACCTTTTAAGCCTAAAGAATTAAACCAATTACTGTCACATCAAATCCGCCTGTAGAAATTTATAGAAATGTAAGATCCTCACTAATCTTTCTCCTTTTACCCCCGTCGTTTAAACCACAGATATTTATAGAGGCTATAATAATACTGTGACAGCTTGTCCGAGCAAATATCCTTCCTGTTAGAGTTGTTTGTATACCAAATTTTCTGATTGACTATCATATATGCAATGTTCAACAATTTTAATAACTCACAAAATTCTAATAAACACAAGATTTTATTAAGCTGCATGTTGCATACTGACTTTCCACCAAACCCCCCTAGACCCCTCCCTCTCCCCTTATCCTTGACAGCATCCAGACCACCCAGGTCTGTGTGATGGAGATAGCGAGAGACGCCGCAGCACCTCACCTCACCTGCTCACCCCCCTATGCACCAAACTATAATTATGAAAATAGACCTCCGGAAACCGGATCCCAATTTTTTATATAGGGCCCCATAACATGCAGAAGAAGACAGGGTCTGCAAAAAAAAAAGAGATAACAGAAGACGGAAGAAAAGAGATACCCCCGGTAAAGAAAATAGCAGAGATAGCCAAAACCGCTCACCCATATAGTGACTTTCTAACAATTACCCCCTGTCTTCAATATTTCATCCCAAATACATGTTACCAACTGATTATACATCTATTTTTTCTGCTTGAGCCTGAGCCACATAGTGTTTTGCCTGTATTTCAGATGTGAAATCTTTACCGACCCTTTCACAATAGTTTTTAGCCTGGCCTGGGCCAACAAAAAAGCCTCAAAACCAGCGTACTGATATGGTTTAATTAGCTGCCGTAAGCGCCATCCGCGTTCCACAGTTATATGACAGAAGTCCAGTCGGACGAAAAATGAAGATTCCTTGTACTGCCTACTTACGTCAGGCCGAGCTTTCTCAAATATTTCCCGTCTTAGAGTAAAATTGCCAAAAAAGACCAAAATGGCCCTTGGCTGATTTAACCCCTGACTGAGGGTTTTGTTACATAAAACAACTTAAATTAAATGGTATATACATTTAAAAAATATATAAATTACATTTAAATTACTTCCAAGCCTACTCCCCTATCAACCCACAACCCTCTCTTAAACAAAATGACACAAACAACATAATCAATAATTAATTAATAAATATTCATAACCAATT
Organism: Lissotriton helveticus; assembly: GCF_964261635.1. Classification (NCBI taxonomy): domain Eukaryota; kingdom Metazoa; phylum Chordata; class Amphibia; order Caudata; family Salamandridae; genus Lissotriton; species Lissotriton helveticus. The sequence goes on along the minus strand of NC_136069.1, from coordinate 596,224,457 downwards.
AATAAATAATTAATTATTAATTATTTACCACAATTAACAATATAAAATGTGAAATACATACATATTTAATCAAAAAAAATATTAATGAATTCATTATTATTAAATTACTTCCTATACTACTCCCCTATAAACCCCCAACCCGCTCCCCAAAAAATTACACCAATTATTTATTAATAATTAACAAACAATTAACAACTGATTAATATTAAATTAACTATCACAATCAATAATATGAAATATTAAATACATAAATATTAATTAATAAAAAATATGAATTAATAAATTATAGTTAAATTACTACCCACCCTGTATCCCTATAAACTCACAACCCGTTCCTAAAAAAATAACACAACTAACATATTTACCAACTAATGATGAATTAATTACCAACCAATTAATAACTATTTAATAATACATTTATTACCACAATTAACAATATAAATGATTAGATACATAGATAATATTTAATAAAACATATTAATTAATTAATTAATTCATTCATTATAATTAAATTACTTCCCACACTATTCTCCTATAAACCCACAACCCGCTATGGAACAAAACCGCATATTTAAAAAAAAAAATCATAACTTCTAAAAATTATTAATACATTTCTTATAATTAAATTACTTCCCACCCTATTCCCCTATAAACCCACAACCCACTACGGTACTAAAAAGCAAAATTTACTTAATTTCTAAAAATGTAACACATATTTTAAAAACCAAATGCAATGCTTAGACAAAAAAAGAGAACACATACCTTTAAAATACACACTAAAATACATAACACTAACTAAAACAATGAGATTATTAACAACAACATTTTTGAAAGCGATATTAATTACTTCGATATTTTTAAAAACGATATTACTTACCTTACACTCAATATTCTTGACAACGATATTCTGACAGGCGATATTTTTGTACTACAATATTTTGCACTTGATATTAGAGCAAGTTGACATTTACAACTCAATATTATGTCTATTTACTGCTGGGCACACCTTCCCATTAAATATTAAATAAAATAGAAATATAAATACTTGGAATGTGCCTAGGCAGAATGTATGTTGTTGATGAAAGATACAGTGTCAACTCATTTTTAGCAGCAGTTGAACTTTTGGTACATGATACCATGGTTATAAATTGTAATGAAAACCTGATTTCATTAATTTTGAGTTGTTACGTTTTTCAAGATAATGCACTGTTTATATGAAATTCATGTTTGTTTTTACACTGATCTGTGCTTAAAATATCACTTTTATATGTATTAGATGCGAAGAATCATGTGTATTTATATGTTGAAAAATGTGATGTTTCGTGTATTAGCCAAAATTTGGTCTGCGCTAGTACTGACGATATTATATTCTGCGTGGGGGAGGCCCAGATGAGCGACATTTCCTTTTCTGTGAAGGTACTGTCTGTGCCTATCTGTGTCTCCCAGTAGAGTTTATGCTTCTCATTAAGTTTTGAGGTCTTTGGGCGGAGAAGTTTGTATAGCTGTGAGATGTGGTGCCCTGTTTTGTTTAGGTCTTCCATTAGGTCTAATGCGCAGTCTAGCGCTGACCACATCTGTCTGTTGGGCTTCTTCCAGGGGGTGTATTTTAGAGCTGTTTTGTCAGCGCCTCTTAGGAATGTAACCCAGTTTATCCATCCCTTAAAGGTTGCTTCGGAGGAGTTTTTCCATTTGGCTAGTATCATTTTTGTGACGCTTGTTAGGAGGAAATCTAGAAGGTTTCTATCTTGTTGTGTGCTGATGTCTTTGTTGATGTGTTCTGTTATTAGAGTGCAGAACTCCCTCTTGAGGGTGCAGTCTAGTGTCTGGTTGATGAATTCAAACACTTTGTCCCAGAATTTTTTGCCCTTGCTACAGTAGAAGATTAGAAGGGCCAAATCTCCTATTGCTATATCCTGTCTATGTAAAAAATACAATAAAAAGAAAAAAGAAAAATGTGATGTTTCTTTGTTGTGAGCAAGGCTGATGAAAATAACTGAAACGCATCAAGTGGCTTTTCGAAAATAAATAAAATCTATGAAGCTACGAGTGTTGGAAACTGTTTCTTTGAAAGGGATTGTTGGAATCTATAAATACGGAAAAAACTGTCTCCATTTCACCAATACTTTACCAATCTCTGGAGTTCAGCAGCTACGGCATTCTTGTTTGAAGTCACACTGTTAGACTTGGCATCTTTTAGCGTGTTTCCCCTGAGTTTTTGCTTTCTGACCTCTCGGTTTTGACCTTGTTTTTGCTGGCTTAGTGTTTCTGTGCACTTTTTGCACTGCTGATCAGTGGTAAAGTGCAAGTGCTCCTGTGGTAAAGTGTGTTATGGAATGGTGTTTCCATGATTGGCCTATTTTATTTATGTGTCAGTCCCTAGTAAAGTGCACTGGGTGTGCCAGGGCCTGTAAATCAAATACTGGTAGTAGGCTGCAGCACTGGATTGTGCCACCCACACAAACACCTTATAAATGCAACTCTGGCCTGCCATTGCAGAGCCTGTGTGCAGTCTGGTACTGCCATGTCGACTTGGCAAGTGCACCCACTTGCCAAGCCCTAACCTTCCCTTTTCTTATATGTTAGTCAATCCTAAGGTAGTCCCAAGGCACCCCTGTGGGCAGGGGGCAGTGTATGTGAAAGGTAGGACATGCTCCTGGTGTGTGTGGCATGTCTTGAAAGTGAATTACTGCCCATTTCGTTTTTCACTATTGCAAGGCTACCTGTTCTCCATAGGACAGAATGGGGAGTTTGTTTATAACATCTTATATACATAACTGGCCCTGGGAACTCGGTAGGAACATAAAGTTTAGTATGCCTGGAATCAGAAACTAAAGATGCATCTTTTAGTGAAGGTGATTTTTACATTCTGTGTTTGAAAATACCACTTTTAGAAACTAGGTATTTTTTTGCCTAACCATCCAGTGTGCCTCTGCTGGGTTTGTGGATTGATTGTCTGGGTTTTGGATGACATGTGCTGGGGAGCAGCAGCGACTCTGGATAGTCTAGGTGGCTCAGGAAAGGGCTGAATAGGCCTGGGCTGCATTTTGAGTAGGGGGAGGAGATTTCCTTGCACCTGAATAGGCCTGGTCTGCCTCTGACAATGCCCCCTCCACCTCCTGCCAGGAAGCCACATCATAGAGGGCAAAACTGGTTATGGCTGGGCACAGACACTCTCTGCCTGAGAGGACAAAGAATTTTGGACTATAAAAAGTAGAGCGCAAGCCCCTGAACTTTAGAACTATTTTGGACCAAGAAGACTGCCAAGGGGAAGAGCTGAAGAAGCTGTGATGAGGGACTACTACTTTGCTGAGTGCTTTGCTGTGTTGGCCTGCAGTGGCTCCTTCCGTCTTGGGCAGTGAAAGCGCTGGACTGAACTTTCTGCAATCTACTTTTGTGAGTTTCTCCAAGGGCTTGAGGTAGAGCTTGTCCTCTGTTCAAGAAGTCTCAGGAACAGCAAAGACTTCAAGATCTTATGTCCTCAGCACTGGGGACTGTGTGTTTTGTGCTGCAACAGAAGAAAAAGCAACCTGATGCCATCTACGATGCTGCTGTTGACTCTGTGTCCTGAAGGCACTGGAGAGGGCACCGCCGCAATGCCGCACTGCGACCCTGGTCTCACCGATGACGTCTGCCGACGCCGCCACGAAGCCGCTGCTCGCAACGCGACCTGTGGGCACCGCACTCCACATTGCCTCACTTCACGGCGCCACCTTAGTATCCCCAAGGCCACCGATCCATGCCAAAACCGCATCGCTACTTGCACTGTGGTTTGAGGGCACAGCTCGTAAAGTTACATGATGCACCGCCCTCATCCCGCACCGCAGCCTTGGCCTACCGACACCAGTGCCATCGACAACGCTGCTGCTTGCACTGTGCCCTATCAGCACCGCGATGAGCACCGCATTCACTGCGCACCACAACCCTGGTCTCACGATTATGCCATCTGGTGCCGTGACCGAGCCACTGCTCGCACTGCACGCTGTAGGTCCGCACTTCGCATCTCCACACCCGACGCCTGCTCTCCTAACTTCAGCTAAGAGGAGTTCGATCTGCAACGTGTGTGACTTTGAGGGTCTAATGACTCCTTTACCGACCTCCAGAACCGACGCCTGCTGACACCATGCTTTCGAAAATGTTATGAAACAAGGGATAACCCAATTATAGTCAAAGGACCTGGGTAGCAAGTATTATAAACAACAAATGGTCCTAGACATTAATTTAGCATATACAATATAATGATACAATTCAATCAATCACTTTTTTTCATTATTGAATTAAATAAAATATGATTCATATAAATCAGAACATGACAGATACAGTAGTCCGGCACATCAATTGATACAAAAAAATACACATAAAACCAAGCAAATATGTCTCACCAAAATCCGAGAGACTTACTCATTTAATATATTTTTTTTGAGGATATCAAATGTATACAAATATTTACAAACAGGGTTCAATATCAATAAGAGTGCACAGAAAAGGGTGAAAGTAAGTGCTCGTGTGAAGTGACCAAGATGGTCAGTGTAGAAGAATTGAATTATTTAAAAACAAACATAGATAAGCCTGTCCTAAAAAATTATAGCTCGCAAAAAATGTAGTTCTTTCTTGCTGGCACGTAATTGGGTAGTCCTCCGTATTCCTGAATTGGCACAGGAGACAACGGGAAAGGGAGGAGGGGAAAGGGACCGGGAAACTTTGGTACAGGCTCCACAACAAGGGGGGAAAGTTGACGTTTCGACCCAAAACAAAATACTGGGTGACTAGGTTCCTCAGGGGCGGGTCTTCATCAGGACGAGGGAAGAGGGGGGAAGGGGCAATGTGCACGTCGGTGTAATGACCCCAATATCAATGGGCACCTGTAACAATAAATAAATATTCGGACTAAGTATCTCCAAGTATTGTCATGTAGGTTATAACATAACCAAGCACAAAACGGCACTCACCCTCGATCGGTGTGCCACGTGTGCGATGTTAGTCCGCACACAGACGTTTTTTCAATGTGCTAGATTGACCACTGGAAAGAAAAACAAAGTAGCCGTTAATGCTACTAAGGTCACGTGGAATACTCCTTTCATATCCACTTATTTATTTACATATCATCAAGCTGCCAAATAAACACCCTGGGAATTGTCGCCATATGGGTGTAGACTCATAATTTGAATATCGGCGAGCACATCAATATATAGCGAACAATCTCAATATTGTTCATCCCTACTTATCCATTTAAGTTTCAATATCGTTATACACCAGACCAAAAATGGCTTACCAAATGATTAGGGTTTCTCAACAGCAATAAACTGTATTGGAAAAGCGGAATTATAGTAAATGCGAACACTCACCAACGCACCGTCCCTTGCAACAGTTCTCAATCTTCAATAACAAATCGCTACATAAAAAAGGGAACAAGATAGTTCCATTATAAACAACCTCCCTATCCAGAACGGGCATTCGTCAATTGAATAAATACATTTGGGCTATAGATCCTAAGTCCCGTACCTTTCATTAGTTTCCAAAGACGCCAAACAAATATGCCTCAGTCCACAATCTGTAACGGCTCCGAGTTGCCTCAAACGAAAGCGGAAGCCCCGTACGTTGCAGGGCTGTAAAGTTGTCTGGTAGCCGGGACGTACCACGTCATATTTTGCCAAAGCAACGCCCCTTGAGCGTCAACGTGGTTACCTAGCAACCGCCCAAAGCGTCTTCCATGGTGGATACAGGCTTATTCCGTCAATAAGGACGTAAAGACTAAATTGCAGACCACCACTGAATGTCTTGTTGAAAACATGAGCGCCCAGGGTGAATGCTACATTCTCATCACTAATTTAAAACCATTGAAGTTTGAAGTTTAAAATCGTGATCAAGGTGAAAGGAAATGTGACAGTCAATAACTATGCACATATTCAACAATAATAATCAAAAATAATGTGTCATTCAATACTCCTATTGACAAACGTATGAGTATATAACCAGTTTGATATACATTCAATAATGATATTACTCATACATTCAGTTCTAGACTCCCATAGGCTATGCTATTCATTATTCACCAATACGACATGTTCTGAATAACATTACATGAATGTAATGACAGTGGCTTAATCCGATCAACCATTGTACAGTGTAGCCATTTGTCTTGTTGTCTCTTCATACTCATTCAGCCCTCTATTAACAGTATCAAAAATGTGCATCCATTTGCACTCTCGTACATTTGAGGTATTCGCAAAATTGCCCCCCCCTGGCATTTAGCATGACCTTCTCCAGGACCCACCATCTCAGACTTTCAGGCGAGTGATCAAATTTTATAAAATGTTCTACTAATGGGGCTCCCTGTACCCTGCAGCGAATTCTGCTACAATGCTGCAGGATCCTCATTTTTACCTTTTGTACAGTCTGTCCTATGTACCAAAAACCACATGGACAAGTAATTACATTTATCACACCAACCGAATTGCAATTGGTATGATGCCTCATCGTGTGTGCATAGTTGTTGTAGGTACACTGTTTTAACTCCTCTGTTAATGGGCACGCCTTACACGTACCACATTTGTGGTGGCCCAATACCGGTGGGGTATTCCAGAGAGTGGTATGGCCCTCCCTGCTCTTACTCGGTAATAATGATTGCACCACATAGTCCTTAATACTTCTTCCCTTTTTAAATGCGTGCATAGGTGGATCCGGGATCCCTATCTCATCAGCCACTAAATGCCAGTGACTATTAATGACTTTTTTAATGTCACTACTTCTGGTATTAAACATAGTCACACACGTCATTCTTTCATTCACATCAGTATTTTTAGCCCTCGGTTCTAGCAGGAAATCCCTGTGGCAGAACCAAGCCTTCTTTCTTGATTTCCACTGTCAGTCAGTCGTTCTATGAGTAGTGTGGATTCTTTAAAGAAATCCTCCTTGCGCGTACAATTCCGACGCAACCTCATGAACTGGCCATATGGTAAATTGTCCCTGAGGTTGCGTGGGTGATGGCTCGTGTAGCGGAGCAAGGTGTTCCTTTCACTTAGTTTTCTGTATAAAGTAGTATGCAGAAGACCCTCTTCCTCAATTATACTTATATCAAGGAAATTGATTTTGTTCCTACTGAACTCCAAGGAGAATTGTATATCGCTAGATCTTTTATTAAGCCACTCATGGAATTCAGTCAACCGGTTTTCACTCCCCTCCCAAACCAAAAGGACATCATCGATATATCGACGCCATGTCCTGATGTTCTCATAGTAGGGGTTTGTCTCATTATATATGTATTGTTGTTCATAAGCATTCATGAAGAGTATAGCCAAGTCCGGGGCAAAACTTGCCCCCATGGCCACTCCCCTTGTCTGTACAAAATATTCTCCTTCAAAAAAGAAAAAATTCCTTCCCATGGCAATTCTTAGTAAATCCAAAATAAATGATGTTGGCACCTGACATGGTTTCGGACGTTCTTCCAAAACACTTTCAATAACCTCAAGTGCAGCTGATTGAGGAATATTGGTGTAAAGACTTGTACATCCATAGTCACCAGTAGATTTTTTGTAGGATCAAAGGCATATCCATCCACCATTTTAATTGCCTGCATGGTGTCCCTCACATACGACATTGTGCCCTCAGCAGCCGGTTTTAAAAAGACATCAATGTATTTACATAAGGGTTCTAAGATGGACCCACATCCCGACACAATCGGTCTTCCGGGGGGATTATCGAACCTCTTATGAACTTTAGGCAACGTATAGATCGTTGGTAATCTGGGATGGTTATTATTTAGATAGTCATATTCATGTTTCGATAGGTAACCTTCATCTAATGCTTTAAGCGTAGTTGTCTTAATGTCCAATGCTATTTCCTTAGTCGGGTCTGCTTTAAGTTTCTTGTAGTTACCTGCTACTCCTAGCTGAGACAGTATTTCTGACTTATAGTCATCCCTACTTTGAATCACAATAGCCCCACCCTTATACGCCGGTTTAATGACAATATCGGTGTTGAGTTTTAAGGATTCAAGGGCTTGACGTTGCTGTTTGCTAATGTTGTATTTAGTATAGCACTTTTTTGATAATACATGATTAACATCTCTCATAACCACTTGTAGCACCTTATGTGACATCATTTGAGCTGGTGGAGTAAAAGTTGACGGGGGTCGCAAACCAGTACTGCTAAAGACTGGTTTGAAAGGCACCTTGTTAAAGTATTGTTTTAATCTTACTTTACGAAAAAACTGGTGTAGTTCAGTTTTCAGGTTAAATGTGTTTGGTAAATTAGTAGGGACAAAAGAAAGGCCTTTCTCCAGCACACCCATTTCCGCTTGTTTCAGAGTATAGGGTGATAGATCAATTACCGGACTGTCCCGTATAGGTATTAGCTCATTATTCACCACTGGTAGTGCTGACGCCTGGTTCAGATGTCCCCATGTGCCTCCTGGTTGAAACTGACCTGTTTCTTTCCAGCCCCTCCCCTTCCTGTATTCCAATTGGACTGGCCCCGTCCCCTGGGTCTCCCCCAGGGGCGGCACCTGCTCTGATATCCTGCCCATTGGTCCTCTTCTAAAAAAGTATTCTGTTGTTCACCATGTCATGATTGATGTAATATGTGACGTCATCAGCAGTGCATTGCGGGGACGCGAGTTATAGTTAGCTCAACTAACTATAACAGGGGAATTTCTATCTTTTTGTATGAGTGTAATGTCCAACTAACTATAACGTCCCTGAATCTGATGGTTTTTTCAGTGAATTTCCAAGGTTTTTTAAATGCTAATTTCTAACTATAACGTGCCTGAAACCTATGGATTTTTCAGTACATTTCAAAAGTTTTTTAAATGCTAATTTCTAACTATAACGTGCCTGAAACCTATGTTTTTGTTTTTGTGTTTTTAAATTATCATCCCATTCTCAACCTGGTCAAAACTGCAAATCTCAACACTTTTCCAGCTATGCCTTCTGCCAAAAAAGATCGCCACAAACGAGACCCACAACTAAAGCTAATGATATGCAAAGTAAGCGTTCCCGTAGAAACTAATAACTAAAACACCACTTCCCCATATTTTCAACAACCAGCCGAATCTGCAATGCGATCCAAAAACAGGCGATAGGCTGAGTTACCAGTAACAAATTAACATTAACCTTTAACTGGTGTAAGCAGGTCAACTATCTACTGTGTGAATTGGACCCAACTTACAGCCACATCTAAAGACCAACACATGATAGAGGTACTGATCATGCAGCTCCGCCACCCAACAAGGCCTCAACACCCAGCGCCACTAACACCAGAACCTCCCCCCGGACCACCCCCCTACTACCACCGACGCAGCGCAAAACAGGACAGCGGACCTTCCCAAAACGCCATGGCCCCTCAGTCGCACAATAGCTGAATGTTGGGAGATGTGGCAACAAAGTATTTGTGAAGGAGGCAAGTTGCCCATCAATAATAATGCACACAATGCCAACTGTACCGGTGATGTGCTGTAGAGACCTCACTATGCAAAGCACAAACCTCTCCATGTGCAGATATAGTATTGATACTTGTAGTGTAGTGCACAGTGGACACAACCATTTTACCTCAGGCAGTGGGTAAGATCTCGGTCATGTAATGTAATGTGTATACTTGTAAAGCGCACTGTTGCCAGCCGGCGTCCTGGCGCTGTATACCGCTGGGGAACCCGTCCTGGCTTTCCCTGTGGGATGGTCCCTGCTGGGAACCCGTCCTGGCTTTCCCTGTGGGATGGTCCCTGCTGGGAATCCCCGGCGTTGATGGGGCCGTTGTGGAGATTGGGCAAGCTAATGCCCAGAGTTGCCGAGTGGGACCCCTGGTTAGAGTAGGCACCGAGGCGAGAATTATTGAGTCCGCTGACCCTGGTCCACGACCCTGCCGCGTCGGGAATCGAACCCTGGTCCCGGGCCGACTTCTGCTTCCGGGTCTGCCGCCTCTAACCAGTGAGCCACACCACTCCACTGAGCCACACTCCAGTAGCTGTGTTGTCCCCCCCTGGAAGTGGAAGCAGAGTGGGCTGGTCCAACGTATGCCACTCCAGCATAGGAGTATGAATAAATAGGCCAGGCCCTGGGCGTGGTTCACTATTGGGTAGGCCAACTAGTCTGCCAGAGGGTCGGCCCTCACCCTGGCACGTGGCTGCCGCCATGACCACAGGCCTCCTCGACACAGGCCCCGGCTAACCCAGCGGCACAGCTCTGCAGACTTATGTCTGTACCGACTACTGCCTTCGATCTACACTGCGGACACCAGTGCTCACAATTCAGATGCAATGGCGATTTCTGATGATGCAGTCCAGTTCAGAAAACACATTGCTCCCAGTATGGCCTGCCCTGACCACGCATCATCGCAGGGTGCACACAAGCTATGTGCTTCAGGTGCTACTAACTCACTGCACCATAAGTCATCACCATGTGACCTTATTAAGGCAGAATTCATCAGACAAAAGACATTGCTCCCGATGCGGCCCTTCGGGACCACCTATCATCGCAGGGTGCATACACGCTGAGTGCTCCACGTGGCTGTGCGCCCATTCTGACTGCTGCCTTCAGCCTATGCTGGGATTACCACGGTTCACAAATCAAGATTAGTAGTGATGCAAATTGTGAAAGAGACTATAATGGGTTAAGAAGACTAAATGCTCCCAATCTGTGCATCTTAAGTCAATGTCACATGCGTGTGGGCCTTCGCTGACCTCTGCCACCAGCCTACACTGTAGCAGACAGGCGACACGTGGTGCCAAATAAACCCGTTCAACACAAGCCAATCCCACATGTGTAACTGTGTCCTGAGTCCTGAATGATAGCTACCCCAATTTCTTTGCAGCAACCATAGCACCAGACTCCCTTCAATCAGTGAGGGATATTTGCATATGCAACGGCGGTGAGACGTGGTGCCACTAACCCTCTTTAACACAAGCCGATCCCACCTTGAATACTGGGGGTCCCTGGGGGCCAAGTAGTCCACCAGGAACCTCCAGTATGCGCCAGGGGGCTGCCTTGCAGAGACGTGTAAAGAGGCCAAGCTCCTTTTTACACATCTCTGCAATGCAGCCCTCTGGCGCATACTGGAGGTTCCTGGTAGGCTAGTTGGCCCCCAGGGACCCCCAGTATTCAAGGGGAATTAGTTCCCCCTCTGCAAATGCGCCAGGGGCTGCCTTGCAGAGACGTGTAAAGAGGCCATGCCCCTTTTTACACCTCTCTGCAACGCAGCCCCCTGGCACATACTGGAGGTGCCTGGTGGGCTAGTTGGCCCCCAGGGACCTCCAGTATTCAAGGGGAATTAGTTCCCCCTCTGCAAACGCGCCACGTGGCTGCCTTGCAGAGACGTGTAAAAAGGCCATGCCCCTTTTTACACATATCTGCGACGAAGCCCCCTGGCGCATACTGGAGGTTCCTGTTGGGCTAGTTGGCCTACAGGGACCCCTAGTAGTCAGGAAGAAATGTGTTCCCCCTCTGCAAACACGCCAGGGGGCTGCGTTGCAGAGACATGTAATGAGGCCACACCCCTTTTTACACCTCTCTGCAACGCAGCCCCCTGGCGCATACTGGAAGATCCTGGTGGGATAGTTGGCCCCCAGGGACCCCCAGTATTCAAGGGGAATTAGTTCCCCCTCTGCAAACGCGACAGGGGGCTGCGTTGCAGAGCGGTGTAATGAGGCCACTCCCCTTTCTACGTCTCTGCAAAGCAGCCCCCTGGTGCATACTGGAGGATCCTGACCCCGTAGTCCTGCTCAGGGTGGCCCACAAGGACCCCTAAAGCCCCCCAAAAATGTTTTTCTGAAAAAATCGTGGGATACGCCGATCCCTCCAAAAAAATTAAGGCAACACTCTGCAAACGCGCCCCCTGGCACGTTTGCAAATGGGGGAAATAATTCCCTTTGAATAATGGGGGTCCCTGGGGGACAAGTAGCCCACCAGGAACCTCCAGTATGCGCCCGGGGGCTGCCTTGCAGAGAGGTATAAAGAGGCCATGCCCCATTTTACACCTCTATGTAAGGCAGCCCCCTGGCACATACTGGAGGTTCCTGGTGGGCTTGTTGACCCCCAGTATTCAAAGGGAATTAGTTCCCCCTCTGCAAACACACCAGAGGGCTGCCTTGCAGAGACGTGTAAAGAGGCCACGCTCCTTTTTACACCTCTCTGCAACGCAGCCCCCTGGCCATACTGGAGGCCACTGGTGGGCTAGCTGGCCCCCAGGGACTCCCAATATTCAAGGGGAATTAGTTCCCCCTCTGCAAAAGTGCCAGAGGGCTACCTTGCAGAGACGTGTAAAGAGGCTACGCCCCTTTTTACACCTATCTGCCACACAGCCTCCTTGCGCATACTGGAGGTTCCTGGTGGGCTAGTTGGCCCCGTGGGGCCCCAGTATTCAAGGGGAATTAGTTTCCCCTCTGCAAACGCACCAGGGGGCTGCGTTGCAGAGAGGTGTAATAAGGCCACACCCCTTTTTACACCTCTCTGCAAGGCAGCCACCTGGCACATACTGGAGGTTCCTGACCCCCTAGGCCTGCTCAGGGGGTCCCACAAGGACACCCAAGGCCCCAATTTTTCTAATTTTTTTGAAAAAATCTTGGGATACGCATAGGGAATGCGTACCCTGTCCATCCCCCCCAAAAATTCGAGTACCACTCTGCAAACGCACCCCCTGGCGCGTTTGCAGAGGGGGAAATAATTCCCCTTGAATACTGGGGGTCCCTGGGGGCCAAGTAGGCCACCAGGAACCTCCAGTATGCACCAGGGGGCTGCCTTGCGGAGACGTGTGAAGAGGTCACGCCCCTTTTTACACCTCTCCACAACCCAGCCCCCATGCACACATGCTGTCTTCAAAACACATACAAACAGCGAGTCAGTCATTCATGCATCTGTGCGCTAAGTAATACCCCCCACCAAACCATACAGACACTCATACTTTTACTCAAAAAAACAACTAATAACCCATATAGACACTCATGTAGCTACTCACCAACCCATGCAGCCACTTATACACAAAGAGAGACACTGATACAGATATTTACATATTTAAACATTACTCGCTAATACATGTATTCACTAAGATACACTTAATAAGTCAGTTATACAATCAATTTCACAAACATAAAACATCCATTTAGACACTTATTTACCCATTTATTCTTCCATCGACCTTTAGATATACGTATACAAAAAATATTTATTTTTCATAAAGACACATTCACTAGATGATGTCATCAGTGATGTCATCAGTGATGTCATTTGAGATGTCATGAGTGATGTCACCGACCATGTCATGAGTGATGTAATATGTGACGTCATCAGCAGTGCATTGCGGGCGCGTGCATTATAGTTAGCTGAACTAACTAAAACAGGGGAATTTCAATGGTTTTGTATGAGTGAAATGTCCAGCTAACTATAACATGTATGAAACCTATGTTTTTTTCAATTAATTTCTAAGGTTTTTTAAATTTTAATTCCTAAAAATAACATGTGTGAATACTATGGTTTTTCAATGAATATACATATGTATATATTTACACATACATACAAATACATATAGATATAAAGGGACATAATAGTTAGCAAATAGAATAAAACAAAACTTAGTGACGTTATAGTAAGAGTCAGATTCCACTCATACATAACCAGAGAAATTCACCTGTTATAGTTACCTGAGTTAACTATAACTCACGCCCCCGCAATGCACTGCTTATAACCTCACATATTACATCACTCATGACCTGGTCAGTGGCATCACTGATGACATCACTGATGATTTCTCCAATGACATCACTGATAGCAAAGTGTTATCCATGCCAAACTGTAAAATGACAAAAGCCTGTTACCACTCCAGGCACAGTATTACAGCTTTGGATTGGTATAACACCATCCAAGCCAACCTGAAAAGCATAAATGCAACCCATGACATGTGTTTCACTCTAATGAGAGTTCTTCAGAGGGGTATAGCTTTGTCATTTTACAGCTCAGCATGGAAAGCTCTTTGCCTATCTTATGCTTAAAGATTTGGCTGTGTAAATGGCAAAAGGCTTTGTCCCTTTCTAGCTCGGTGTGAATGGCACTGTGCTAATCCTACACTTAAAAACTTTTCAAGAAAACCAGACATTTGAGATGAGACGGTTCAGAGTGTTGCTGGTGCTGCAGGGTGCTACTATAGGAGCTGCTCTCCACCTAAATATGGGAACTACCCAGAGTTCTCTGCTTCCTATTTTGCATATATATATAGATATACATATACATACATATATACATATATCTATAATCACTGAAAAAACATAGATTTCAGGAACATTATAGTTAGTTGGACATTTACTCTTACAAAACCATAGAAATTCCAGCGTTATAGTTAGTTCAACTAACTATAACTTGCGCCCCCACAATGCACTGCTGATGACGTCACATATTACATCATTCATGACATGGTCAGTGACATAACTGAGGACAGCACTGATGACATCTCAAATGACATTACTGATGACATCACAGATGACATCATCCAGTGACTATGTGTTTCTGTAAACTTTAAATATGTTTTATATATTTATATATATATATATGCCAAGGTGTATTGAAGTATGAGTGGGTGTATGAGGGTGTGAATGGATGATTTAGTAGGTACGTGAGTGACTGTACAAGTGAGGGATTAATCATGTGACACTAAATGCATGTATTAGTAACTAAACTGTGTGAGTGTCTGTATTAGTCTGTTAGTTTGTTTTATGAGTAACTACATGAGTCCCTATATGGCTTTTGATTGATTGTCTGAGTATCTGTATGGGTGCATGTGTGTTTCTGTGGGTGGGTGAGGCGTGTGAAAGTCTGTGCATAGATGTGTGAGTAGGTGATTTACTGGATGTATGGGTTCAATGGTGCATCTGTGAAGGGCTGTACGGGTGGGTGAGTGTATGGATGTCTCAGTGGTACATGCATGAGTAACTACATATGTGAAAGACAGTAAATGTGCGTATTAGTGTATATATGACTATATGTGAGTCTGAAGGATTGTGACAGTGGCTGTATGGATGAGTGGGTGCTTGTGTTAGTGATTATAGAAAAAAGTAAGTATGTGTTTGTATCTGTATGAATAACTGAAGTGGTGTGTGTATAATTGTATAGGTAAGTAAATGGGAGTGTGATTGATTCTTTGCAGGACTGACTATGTGTGTGAGTAACTCTATGGATGACTGGTGGTGTGTTAGTTTCTGTCTAGGTGTATGAGTGCATATGAAAGTGCTGTGTTGATGAGTGACTGCATGTATGACTAACTGTATGGATGAATGAGTGGTCATGTGTGTAGACCTAGGAATCATTGAGTGGGTATGTAGCAACTGGTATTGGTGTGTCTATGGTTTCAAAAATCTAATTTCTAACTATAATGTGTCTGGAACCTATGTTTTTTTTCAGTGAATTTCTAAATTATTTTAAATGGTAATTTCTAACTAAAACATGGCTGAAACCTAGGGTTTTTTCCGTGATTTTAAAAGGTTTTTTAAATGCTAATTATTAACTATAAATTGGATGATACCTAAGGTTTTTTCAGTGAATTTCTAAGGTTTTTTAAATGCTAATTTCTAAATATAACGTGACTGAAACCTATGTTTTTTTCTGTGAATTTTGAAGGTTTTGCAAATGAGAATTTCGAACTATAATGTGGTTCAATCCTATGTTTTTTTTATTGACTACATACATACGTATATATATTTTTAAAAAGTTGATAATAACTTCTAGTTAGGAAAATTATATTCATTCTTTTTAAAATTATTATACAGAAGTCGCGCACCCGTCGCGCACCCTACACAATGCCTCTGCACATTATCGTAGCCATTTTGACAAGTCACGACTTTGGCGTAATTTGTAATGTATAAAACATCTTAAAATTAATTATGAATACAAGTTTTGCTTTAAGTGTTGGTCTGAATTCATTTATGAAAGTATTTTGAAACAAATATTTTCAATATAATCTGTACGAAAGTCAATTTATTGTATGCGCGGCATATCCGCTAAGTGTGCGCAACCCCTCCCCGCATGTATTTTCCATCGCGTTCACACTAGGGTGTTGCGCTGAGACCTATGCACCCTTCGTGTTCACACTAGGGGGCCATCCTGAGAGCCGCGCTAGGGTCGTGACTCCAAATGTTTTTTTTTAAACGTTTACTTTCATTAATTTACATTCGCGGGACCCCATCCCCTGATGCATGGCCACATCTCCATATTTTAATTTTTTTTTAGAGGGGAAGGGGGCCGTGTGGCCCCCTCCCAGGCCACTTCTGGCCCGGGGAACCCATCCCCCGGGACCTGGCCTCTCTGTTGAGGACTGTGGAGGGAGCCCCAATGCCCCCACGGTCCCACCAGCTCCCCGCCTCCTGGGAGAGTCGGCATTGCTTTTGGGCAACTGGAGCTGCTAAAATGCAGCTCCCTTGCCCAAAAGAAATTTTACTTTTTACTTTTACTTTGCTTGATTGAAACGAGAGGAGGTTTTCCTTCTCACACTTCAATGAAGCAAACCAGGGTTTGCTATGACACGGTGGAACCATGCTGCCGCCCTGTCATAGCAAACACCAATGTCCCATGGGTGGACACCCCAGGACATTGCAGGAGCCGGCCCGGAGGGTGGTAGACCCCATGGCCATCAAGGGCTCCAGGAGGGGGGCCACGTAGCCCCCTCCCTCTATTTTTAAAACAGCCCCGGGGAGGTGGTGGTCCCCGGGGCTTCAGGGGGCCCACAAGAGCTCCCTACATACTTAATTAAACCCCGGGGAGGTGGTCCAGCCAGGTCGCTTTTGAAACAAGAACTACCTTTTTGCCACTTTTGGTGTAATTCTGTTCAGCAGTCCGGGCTGTAGCCTTGGCTAAAATGTCCTATGGAAAAATTATTTTGAAGCTTTTATTTTTTTAATTTCTCAGCAATTACTGAATGGATTTACACCATTTAAAAAAAGGTTGCAACCTTTTTGCCAAATTTGCTGTATTTCCGTTTAGCAGTTTAGGCTGTAGCCTTGGCTAAAGTTTCCTATGGAAATTAACATGGAAAAAACACTGTTTGGACCCCATTTTTTCTCAGCCCCCGCTTGACAAATCACCCCCAAACTTTCAGGATAGGAGCTCACCTGGATAGACCTTTTTTGGAGAATTTAGTGAAGATTCGTCAAACGACACCTAAGTTATTAGCAAATCAATAAATGCTTTTCCTATGGAAACTAGGTTCTAACTATAGCTACCTACTGGCAATCGCCTGTAGGTAATGTTTGAGTGTGTACATATGTATATATATATATATATATATATATATATATATATATGTGTATATATATATATATATGTGTATATATATATATATATATATATATATATATATATATATATATATATATATATATATATTCACTGAAAAAACCATAGGTTATAGACCATATATAGTTAGGAATTAGCATTTACAAAACCTTGAAAATTCACTGAAAAAACCATAGGTTATAGACCATATATAGTTAGGAATTAGCATTTACAAAACCTTATTTTACTCACACAAAACCATTGAAATTCCATATATAGTTAGTTGCACTAACTATATATCGCGCACCCGCAATCCACTGCTGATGATGTCACATATTACATCATTCATGACATGGTCAGTGACATCACTGATGACATCACTGATGACATCTCAAATGACATCACTGATGACATCATCTAGTGTCTGTGTGTTTTTGTAAAGTTTAAATACGTTTTACATATTGAAGAATGACTGGATGTATGGAAGACTGAGTGTGTGTGTGGCTGGCTGGGAGGTGTGTGACTCTGTGCATATCAATGTGTACTTGTATCAGTGATTGTATAAGAGAGTAAGTATGTGTTAGTATATGTGTGAAAAGTATGGTGTTCTGTGTTTAACTATAGATGAGGAAATCGAAGTGTGATTGATTCTTCACAGGACTGACTAGGTGTATGAGTGCATATGATAGTGTTCTAATAATAACTGACTGTATGTATGAGTAATTGTATGGGTGAATGAGTGAATGTGTGTGTAGACGTACGAATCAGTGAGTGCGTATGTAGTAACTGGTATTGGTGTGTCATGATGTCATCAGTGATGTCATTTGAGATGTCATCAGTGATGTCATTTCAGATGTCATTAGTGATGTCATCAGTGATGTCACTGAAGTATGGTGTTCTGTGTTTAACTGTATAGATGAAGAAATGGAAGTGTGATTGATTCTTTACAGGACTGACTTGGTGTGTGAGTAACTCCATGGATGAGTGGCAGTGTGTGACTGTCTGCATAGGTGTATGAGTGCATATGATAGTGTTGTAATAATAAGTGACTGTATGTATGAGTCATTGTATGGGTGAATGAGTGAATGTGTGTGTAGACGTAGGAATCAGTGAGTGCGTATGTAGTAACTGGTATTGGTGTGTCATGATGTCATCAGTGATGTCATTTGAGATGTCATCAGTGATGTCATCAGTGATGTCATTTGAGATGTCATCAGTGATGTCATCAGTGATGTCACTGACCATGTCATGAATGATGTAATATGTGACATCATCAGCAGTGGATTGCGGGTGCGCGATATATAGTTAGTGCAACTAACTATATATGGAATTTCAATGGTTTTGTGTGAGTAAAATAAGGTTTTGTAAATGCTAATTCCTAACTATATATGGTCTATAACCTATGGTTTTTTCAGTGAATTTTCAAGGTTTTGTAAATGCTAATTCCTAACTATATATGGTCTATAACCTATGGTTTTTTCAGTGAATTTCATTGGTTTTTTAACAGCTAATATCTGTAGCTGTAAAATGTATTCTTCTTTAAATCCAAAAATATATTTTATATGTTTATGAATAAAAAAAAATTTAAATATTTTTTTTTCTTCGCTCCCGCTTCGCGAATCGGGAAGCTTCCCGTTAGCTAACCTTGATGCCGCGAAATAGACCGCGAGCCGGTAAACGTTTCTTTACCGCAAGTGCCGCGTTAGAAAACAACATCGTGACGCCTCCCATCCGCATGACGTTTCACGTTGTCGCGTGATACGTCATATGACGTGCTACGTTAGCGAACTGGTACGCGAAGCGAGTCGCAAAGCGCAGGTTTCTGGAAGCAAACCGGGAGGCCCTGCAAAGCGCTTAACGTAAACACAGCAAGTCATGTGACTTGGTAATAACACTTTTCATTGGTTCATTTCACTTTTGGTTTCCTAATGATGTAAGACTAGGTCATATAATCTAAAATGAACACTTTTGATTGGTTGAGAACTCTTGTTTTTCCCAAATGATGAAAATCCCTCCTTCTTTCCTCACTCTGACTTTCATCATTGTGAGAGAAAGACCCTTTGTGATCACTGAGCAATGGCTTCTTTAGTAGCTTCAGCTGGTGCTTCCCCACCACCTCCACCTCCACCACATCCAAGGAAGAGTGGACCACCTGCTCAAGTTATAATTCAGCAAGAAGAGGAAGAAGAGGAACAGGAGGAAGAGCACGAAGAGAGGCAGTTTTTGCCTGAGGAACCCAAGACGTCTCACCGGAAAGAAAACTTCATTTGGCAATTTTTTAAAATTCCCAAAGGTCAGAAAAAAGTAAATGCAAGATACGTAACTTGCCTTATATGTCAAGATAGACTGTCCAGAGGAACCGAGAAAAAATACAGTTTCGGAAACAACACAATGCATCGCCATATGACTAGGTGGCATCCTAACAACTACAGTGCTGCACAGTTTCGGAACGACCTAGATAATCTCCCTATTATGGCCAGAAGATCTGTTGTACCGGAAGTAACGGGACCAGAGGGCAGGGAGATGGTGCCAAATATACAAATGAGATTTGGTGAAGTAAAACACATCTGCGTATTTTGCGATGGATTCATTTGCTACGGAGAAAGAAGCATCACTCTGATCAACAGAGCTATTGACTATCATATGCAAGTTTGTACGAAACGCCCAAAATAATAAATACTTTTTTTTTGTTTTGTTGCTCCTGTTGAGCCCTTTACAATGAATCGTTTTCATTGCCCCCTCCAAGAAAAACCCCAAAAAATATAAAACTGTTCAGAAAAAAGTAAAAAAATGTTCTGAAAAATAATAAAAAAAAATAAAACAACAAAAACAATAAAAAAAAAAGTTCTTTTCAGAACTACCTCCCCGTTATTAAAAAATTGGTACAATATTTGGAACTGTGCCAACCTCTATTTCTCTTAGTTCGCTTCCCAGTTCGCTCGCCGGTACGCGAACCGGAAGCGAACCAAAAACAGTAAGTATAAGGGAAGGAAACAGAGACTTATGTTAAAAAAAAGACAGCTATAGGGGAGTAAACTGGAGATACTATTACCCGTAATCCACTGCTGATGATGTCACATATTACATCATTCATGACATGCTCAGTGACATCATCAGCAGAGGATTGCGGGTTTTTTGACAACGTGCCTTATCCACGGTTTAATAACGCTGCCTTTTGCTTTATATAAGTTTTCAAATTGTATGAAATATATACCAATAGGTCGTTATGAACCTTTAGGTAGTGCTTTTCTTCATGAGGTCTGGTCGCTTCCATACACATACAGATATTTCAAAGATGATCAAGAAGTTTATCTGAATGGAGAGGAATGCACTGAGACGCCAGATCATTCACTAATGTGTAGGCACATACAGTTACACGGTTCATGCAACAAACACCGACCAAATATGGCTTGCGTGTTGCAAGGCACGCCAGTTCCTGCTATCATCCCCACGTTCAAGTTGTTGGAAAATGGTAGTTATTTGATGCTCAATAATGAAGATTGTTCTGAGTTAATTAAAAGTATTCCTTTTATGGTAACAGTAAGTGAACGGGTTATTTGCTGCAGAAATGTTCTATTTCCTCCCACACATGAACATAGGGAGTTTTCAATCTGGCCACAAATACCAACCTTGGGAGAGATTTCAACGGCATGGCAAGAATAAGAGCTCTTTTGTCTCAGAGAGAGGTGGCCTTGAGTTCGGCCCGTGAAACTTTCGTGCTTCACATAGCGAACACCCGTACAGAGGTGCAGACCCTTCTCAATTCAGATTTGCCTTTCAATTTCAGCAAGATGGTTCGGACTATCTTTAACGCATCCTCCACAAAGGCCCTGGCGCACTTTTTTAAAGTTGTTACCAGTGGTCTTGTGACTTCATTTGAGAAAATCTTTGGAGTCATCCCTGCTTTCTTTCATTCTATTTTCTCCACTCTGCTTCGTGGATTGGCATTTTTACTTGCATTACCAGCGGACGCTCTTGTGCTTTTTTACATTTTTAAATATGGATGTCCCTCCTATGCAACCTCCCACCCTGCAGCTGCTGACACTGTTCCGCAATCGCATGCTAGAATATTATGGCACAATACCGTTGGCGATATTAAGCACGGCATATGGATTATCTTTTCGATTCTCCTACTTCACCTGTGTCCAGCCTGTATTTCACTGCCTGACCTGTGATTTCGATTGGGCCATTGATTTGTGTCTCTGCGGACCGGTTTCTCCTGACGTCGACTTTAATCAGCTGATGACTCCTATCATTACTCACGAGTTGGTTTGTCCTGGCGAAAGGATTATGGCTGTGGCATTGATGCATGGACTACTTGGTCCCTGGAATTTACTGGCGGCAGCACAGTCTTTCTTGGAACAGAGCTTTCTTGAAAACCCACCGAGCTGTCCTCTGATGGTGATAGAGGATCCGGTGCTGGGAGAGCACGTATGTTCTTTTCCGCTTTTAAATTGGATGGCTGAACTGTTTTCGGATGAAGACGGTGACTTCCTATTGGAGGCTGTTGCAGCTTATTTTGCATACACAGTTATGTCATAGACCTTTTTCATGTTTGATATGCTGAGTACTAGCATTTCATTGACAATTCATTGACTTATTTGTCAAGTTTTTATTATTTACCTTGCCTATTGGCTTAAGACTCGATAAAGTACTTGGCTGTTTTATTTTTCTTTAGCATTAAATTTTCCTAGTTTTTAATGCTTTACCTTGCGGACCGTCCACATATAAACTTGCAATCTGCTCTCATGAGATGGCACTTCTATTATCTTATTCAGTTCGTTTCCGGATCATGGGGAGGTGTCATCTAGGTCCTGGATATCTTTACACCGTGTTAAGTTAGCATGGGCTCATTACCGGTTTAAACGCCATTTTTCCTTTTTTGCAACTTCTGCACACGACACTTAGTTGTTGCTTTAGCTTTCCACCTAGTAGTTCATCGTGGTTTACATGAGAATAATATGTTATTGCTCTACTATCTGCT
Organism: Lissotriton helveticus; assembly: GCF_964261635.1. Taxonomy (NCBI): domain Eukaryota; kingdom Metazoa; phylum Chordata; class Amphibia; order Caudata; family Salamandridae; genus Lissotriton; species Lissotriton helveticus. The sequence continues at coordinate 596,202,236 of NC_136069.1, read as the reverse complement.
TTGCTTGTTAAACTATATCTGTACAGCGAGTGCTAAAGTTTCAAGAACAACACGATACAGAATTGTTATGAGGTCTGATCTCCACGACTTCATACTCATAACATAAGTGCAACTTCTGCCAATTCTGGGCATGAGGCGGGTTTTATATTGCTTTGCCGAACACACATACACAACAGTTGATGCGGTTCACATGAAGAGAGAGCTGGTGTATGCTGATGTGATTCCTTCAAATCTAAGACACTAAAGTATGGGCACGCCCTAAACCAACACAAAGAGACCTTCTTAGCAAATAATATAATATGTGTATTAGGGAGGGTGAGATATAAGCAGCCGCGGGCCGTGGAGGGAGTTACGGTGAGGCAGGGAGGCGGGGAGGGGGAGAAGCAGGGTGGAGCCCTCTCTACCCTGCCCCTCCCCCTCCCCGCCTCCCTGCCCCACCGTAACTCCCTCCACGGCCCGCGGCTGCTTATAAGTGTTGCTAACTCTTATTCATTTACAGCATGTTAACATACTGTCACCATTCGCTTTTTATGTACTAGTAACTATGCTGGTAATTTTGCTACTGATAATATGTGTACTTGTATTCTCCACCCTGCTTCTCCCCCTCCCCGCCTCCCTGCCTCACCGTAACTCCCTCCACGGCCCGCGGCTGCTTATAAGTGTTGCTAACTCTTATTCATTTACAGCATGTTAACATACTATCACCATTCGCTTTTTATGTACTAGTAACTATGCTGGTAATTTTGCTACTGATAATATGTGTACTTGTATTATCTAAGATACTACGCCTGAGAAGACGGCATTAGTAAATAAACATTTCAAATACACATGTGTTCTTCTTAACTCCATGTTCTGGTTTCTAAGAAATATATAACGACCGACTGTTCATGAGTTCCACGTATCCAGAGGTACTATAAGTTCATATTCTGGATTGTCTAAACATTGAGAGTTTGTTATATCCAATGTGACACTGTACCTAGCTTGCTAAGGGGTTTTTGATTACTAACGTGAGTTTTGGGACACCCTAATTCGCCGAGGTTCCAATCCTCTGTCCACAGTTCTGTGTGAGAACAGAAACCCTGCGACAGGGGCACCCCCGACCCTTGCTGGAGCTTCATCACACTTGCGATACAACTCCAGCAATGCGCCACCTTTACGGCACAGATACATCACGCATCTGTGCTGTTTTTTCCCCATGATGCGCCGCATTGTAAATGCAGCACACCATAGATGACGGAACAGCGGCACAGAATGACTAACACATCCCTGGTGATGCGCCAGTCATCATAAATGTATCCCTATGCTTCTTATCTTGTTAGAGATGAACCGCCATATGTATCATCAAAGTTTTTTGCATTTCCTAAATAGCGCACTTTAAGGAATAAATAGCGATTCTTTACCATTCCTAGTTTGCGATTAGCTATTTGCTAATTACAAATTACCCATTCATTTCCTTCATTTCCATAGGGCGGTTGGACTCACTTTTAGCTCGAGCGGCTGAATGGATTTCCACGAAACTTGGCAAAATTGTAGGGACTGGTAGCCCGATGTGCCTTTGCTATGTCTCAAGATATATGCTCCAGTGGTTTTTACGAAAATTAACTTTGAAAAATATATATTGGGCTACATTGGCCTATATATATGTTGGAACCCAAATGTAGCCCAATGTAGCCCAATGAAGCCCAATGTAGCCCAATGTAGCCCAAAGATGGCCGCCAGACACACAAAAAAACAAATGTAGCCCAAATATCAGCCAGATGTAGCCCAACTATAGCCCAGTGACAGAATGACCAATCAGCTTCGCAAACCTCCGTTACGCGAAGCGGAGCGCTGTTACAGATATATATCTTTTTTTTGAACGTTAATTTCTCAAAATCCACTGGAGCACATATATTGAGACCTAGCAAAGGCACATCGGGCTACCAGTCCCTAATATTTTGCCAAGTTTCGTGCAAATCCATTCAGCCGTTCGATTATTATTATTATTATTTTTTTTGCCCCGCGGGGCCCTTTTAAAACCTCCACATCAAACCTAGGGGGTCAGCGAGGATCTACTATGCCCCCTTATGGTCATTTCCCCCTTCGTTTTGGCCTCCTCTTGTCTCTCGATCCTACCGAGAGACAAGATGGCGGCCGCTACGGACTTTTTGGAATGTTGACAGACGCCAGAGAACCAATCAGCTTCGCTTCACAAAGCTCCGTTGCGCGCAAAGTACGCGTCCTGGGACGCTGCCCGGTCCGCTGTTACAGATATATATCTTTTTTTAAACGTTAATTTCTCAAAATCCACTGGAGCACATATATTGAGACCTACAAAAGGCACATCGGGCTACCAGTCCCTACAATTTTGCCAAGTTTCGTGCAAATCCATTCAGCCGTTCGGGCTAAAAGTGAGGCCAACCGCCCTATGGAAAACTCAATGTTAAAAACACGTTTTGGGACCCCCCTTTTTTCTCGGCCCCCCCTTGACGAACCCCCCCCCAAATTTTCAAGGGCTGCTCAGAAACAAAATGTGCCATTTTCCTGAAAATTTCAGCCAATTCCGTCCACAAACGCCAAAGTTATTAGACATAGAATTTTCAAAAATCCCATAGAGAAAAAATCCTAACTATATATACCTACTGGCGACCGCCAGTAGGTAATATATATATATATATATATATTCACTGAAAAAACCATAGGTTACAGACCATATATAGTTAGCTGGACATTTTATTGACATAAAACCAATGAAATTCCATATATAGTTAGTTGCACTAACTATATATCGCGCACCCGCAATCCACTGCTGATGATGTCACATATTACATCATTCATGACATGGTCAGTGACATCACTGATGACATCACTGATAACATCTCAAATGACATCACTGATGACATCACTGATGACATCTCAAATGACATCACTGATGACATCATCTAGTGTCTGTGTGTTTTTGTAAAGTTTAAATATGTTTTACATATTGAAGAATGAGTGGATGTATGGAAGACTGAGTGTGTGTGTGGCTGGCTGGGAGGTGTGTGACTCTGTGCATATCAATGTGTACTTGTATCAGTGATTGTATAAGAGAGTAAGTATGTGTTAGTATATGTGTGAAAAGTATGGTGTTCTGTGTTTAACTGTATAGATGAGGAAATCGAAGTGTGATTGATTCTTCACAGGACTGACTAGGTGTATGAGTGCATATGATAGTGTTGTAATAATGAGTGACTGTATGTATGAGTGATTGTATGGGTGAATGAGTGAATGTGTGTGTAGACGTAGGAATCAGTGAGTGCGTATGTAGTAACTGGTATTGGTGTGTCATGATGTCATCAGTGATGTCATTTGAGATGTCATCAGTGATGTCATCAGTGATGTCACTGAAGTATGGTGTTCTGTGTTTAACTGTATAGATGAGGAAATGGAAGTGTGATTGATTCTTTACAGGACTGACTAGGTGTGTGAGTAACTCCATGGATGAGTGGCAGTGTGTGAGTGTCTGCATAGGTGTATGAGTGCATATGATAGTGTTGTAATAATGAGTGACTGTATGTATGAGTGATTGTATGGGTGAATGAGTGAATGTGTGTGTAGACGTAGGAATCAGTGAGTGCGTATGTAGTAACTGGTATTGGTGTGTCATGATGTCATCAGTGATGTCATTTGAGATGTCATCAGTGATGTCATCAGTGATGTCATTTGAGATGTCATCAGTGATGTCATCAGTGATGTCACTGACCATGTCATGAATGATGTAATATGTGACATCATCAGCAGTGGATTGCGGGTGCGCGATATATAGTTAGTGCAACTAACTATATATGGAATTTCATTGGTTTTATGTCAATAAAATGTCCAGCTAACTATATATGGTCTCTAACCTATGGTTTTTTCAGTGAATTTTCAAGGTTTTGTAAATGCAAATTCCTAACTATATATGGTCTATAACCTATGGTTTTTTCAGTGAATTTCATTGGTTTTTTAAAAGCTAATATCTATAGCTGTAAAATATATTCTTTATTACGTGATGTATCACGTAGCCACGTGAGATGCCTCATGACGCGTCGCATAACCGTGACGTATCGGCTCTGCAGCGCAAACAAAACCCGTAACGTAAGCGTGCCGGAGCACGCTTACAGATATATATATTTTTTTTAACCTTAATTAGACAAAATCCACACGTGCACATATCTTGAGGCCTTGCAAAGGCACATCAAACAAACAGTCCCTACAATTTTGCCAAGTTTGCTGGAAATCTATTCCCGTAATTTTTTTTTTACTGTTTCTCTTGGTTTTCCCCTTGTTACGCTTACCGGGACGCGAACCGGTACGCGAACCGGACGCTCCAAAAACACAAGATGGCGGACTCCCGTTACGCTGCCGGTTAGCTGCCCGGTTCGCGTACCGGGAAGCGCCTCTACCGCGAAAAATTGCGGGGGACTTTAATATCCCCCTCATCAATCCTAGGGGGTCAGGAGTGGTCTACCTTGCCCCCTTTCCTTCATTTCCCCCTTCGTTTTTCACCACATCTTGTCTCTCGATCGTACCGAGAGACAAGATGGCGGCCGCTCCAGACTGTTTAGAATGTTGACAGACACCGGAGAGCCAATCAGCTTCGCTTCGCGAAGTTCCGTTACGCGTCAGGTACGCGAACCGGGGCGCTAACCGGAGCGCTGTCACTGATATATATATTTTTTTAAACGTTAATTTCTCAAAATCCACTGGAGCACATATATTGAGACATAGCAAAGGCACGTCGGGCAAACCATATCTACAATTTTGCCAAGTTGCATGTAAATCTATTCAGCCGTTCGAGCTAAAAGTGAGTCCAACCGCCCTATGGAAAAATGAATGGGAAAAACGCGTTTTGGGACCCCCCTTTTTTCTCGGCCCCCCCTTGACGAAACCCCCCCAAATTTTTAGGGGCTGCTCAGAAACAAAATGTGCCATTTTCCTGAAGATTTCAGCCAATTCCGTCCACAAACGCCAAAGTTATTAGACATAGAATGTTCAGAAATCCCATAGAGAAAAAATCCTAACTATATATACCCACTGGCTATCGCCAGTAGGTAATATACATATATAAACATATATAATCTGCATATCTATATAAATATAAATGCATGCATACATATACATATATGCATACATATGCATGTTATTTACATGAAAGTTTTAAAAACACTAATAAAAGCAAAGCTAAAAAGCCACCTCATTACAAACAGAATGGCTTTAACTTAAACGAGGGCGAGATCTATTGCATTTTCAATGCTTGTTTACTTTGGTTCTATCAAGAAGGCATTCAGATGTGTCACACATTTGCCATAAATTCTGAATGTTAGCACTCTAGTTGCTCATTAGATCACTGTAGTAAAGCTAGTGCTCACCAGGGAAGTCTGCTGCTAATCATGGTTTGCAGCCATTTTCCCGCATTTTTTATCCCGCAGACTTTCAGTCCGCATACCATTATCCCGCAAGGTCATTGACCTCGCATACCATTATCCCGCATTTTTTCAAAACGCATGTGCATTTATCGCACATGCCTTTACAAAGAATTACGTTTTAAAGGCATGTATGGTAAATGCATTTGCGTTGTGAAAACCACGATGACGAGAGAGGTAAAAGGGTTTGTTTTAATTTTTTCGTGGGTTAGTGATTGTGTAGTGTAGTGTAGTGTTGTGTAGTGTAGTGTTGTGTTAGTGTAGTGTAGAGTTGTGGTGGTTGTTTAGTGTAGGGTCATGCTGGGGGTAGTGTTTTAGGGTTTAGGGTTGTGTTGTAGTGTTTGCGTAGTGTAGGGTCATGCTGGGGGTAGTGTTTTAGGGTTTAGGGTAGTGTTGTAGTGTTTGCGTAGTGTAGGGTCATGCTGGGGGTAATGTTTTAGGGTTTAGGGTTGAGTTGTAGTGTTTGCGTAGTGTAGGGTCATGCTGGGGCTAGTGTTTTAGGGTTTAGGGTAGTGTTGTAGTGTTTGCGTAGTGTAGGGTCATGCTGGGGGTAGTGTTTTAGGGTTTAGGATAGTGTTGTAGTGTTTGCGTAGTGTAGGGTCATGCTGGGGGTAGTGTTTTAGGGTTTTGGGTAGTGTTGTAGTGTTTGCGTAGTGTAGGGTCATGCTGGGGTGTAGTATTTTAGGGTTTAGGGTAGTGTTGTAGTGTTTGCGTAGTGTAGGGTCATGCTGGGGGTAGTGTTTTAGGGTTTTGGGTAGTGTTGTAGTGTTTGCGTAGTGTAGGGTCATGCTGGGGGTAGTGTTTTAGGGTTTTGGGTAGTGTTGTAGTGTTTGCGTAGTGTAGGGTCATGCTGGGGTGTAGTGTTTTATGGTTTTGGGTAGTGTTGTAGTGTTTGCGTAGTGTAGGGTCATGCTGGGGTGTAGTGTTTTAGGGTTTTGGGTAGTGTTGTAGTGTTTGCGTAGTGTAGGGTCATGCTGGGGGTAGTGTTTTAGGGTTTTGGGTAGTGTTGTAGTGTTTGCGTAGTGTAGGGTCATGCTGGGGGGTAGTGTTTTAGGGTTTTGGATAGTGTTGTAGTGTTTGCGTAGTGTAGGGTCATGCTGGGGGTAGTGTTTTAGGGTTTTGGGTAGTGTTGTAGTGTTTGCGTAGTGTAGGGTCATGCTGGGGGTAGTGTTTTAGGGTTTAGGGTAGTGTTGTAGTGTTTGCGTAGTGTAGGGTCATGCTGGGGGTAGTGTTTTAGGGTTTAGGGTAGTGTTGTAGTGTTTGCATAGTGTAGGGTCATGCTGGGGGTAGTGTTTTAGGGTTTAGGGTAGTGTTGTAGTGTTTGCGTAGTGTAGGGTCATGCTGGGGGTAGTGTTTTAGGGTTTAGGGTAGTGTTGTAGTGTTTGCGTAGTGTAGGGTCATGCTGGGGGTAGTGTTTTAGGGTTTAGGGTAGTGTTGTAGTGTTTGCGTAGTGTAGGGTCATGCTGGGGTGTAGTGTTTTAGGGTTGGTTTTGGGTAGTGTTGTAGTGTTTGCGTAGTGTAGGGTCATGCTGGGGGTAGTGTTTTAGGGTTTAGGGTAGTGTTGTAGTGTTTGCGTAGTGTAGGGTCATGCTGGGGTGTAGTGTTTTAGGGTTTTGAGTAGTGTTGTAGTGTTTGCGTAGTGTAGGGTCATGCTGGGGGTAGTGTTTTAGGGTTTAGGGTAGTGTTGTAGTGTTTGCGCAGTGTAGGGTCATGCTGGGGGAAGTGTTTTAGGGTTTAGGGTTGTGTTGTAGTGTTTGCGTAGTGTAGGGTCATTCTGGGGGTAGTGTTTTAGGGTTTAGGGTTGTGTTGTAGTATTTGTGTAGTGTAGGGTCATGCTGGGGGTAGTGTTTTAGGGTTTAGGGTAGTGTTGTAGTGTTTGCGTAGTGTAGGGTCATGCTGGGGTGTAGTGTTTTAGGGTTTTGGGTAGTGTTGTAGTGTTTGCGTAGTGTAGGGTCATGCTGGGGGTAGTGTTTTAGGGTTTAGGGTAGTGTTGTAGTGCTTGTGTAGTGTAGGGTCATGCTGGGGGTAGTGTTTTAGGGTTTTGGGTAGTGTTGTAGTGTTTGCGTAGTGTAGGGTCATGCTGGGGGTAGTGTTTTAGGGTTTAGGGTAGTGTTGTAGTGTTTGCGTAGTGTAGGGTCATGCTGGGGGTAGTGTTTTAGGGTTTAGGGTAGTGTTGTAGTGTTTGCGTAGTGTAGGGTCATGTTGGGGGTAGTGTTTTAGGGTTTAGGGTAGTGTTAGAGTGTTTGCGTAGTGTAGGGTCATGCTGGGGGTAGTGTTTTAGGGTTTAGGGTAGTGTTGTAGTGTTTGCGTAGTGTAGGGTCATGCTGGGGGTAGTGTTTTAGGGTTTAGGGTAGTGTTGTAGTGTTTGCGTAGTGTAGGGTCATGCTGGGGTGTAGTGTTTTAGGGTTTTTGGTAGTGTTGTAGTGTTTGCGTAGTGTAGGGTCATGCTGGGGGTAGTGTTTTAGGGTTTAGGGTAGTGTTGTAGTGTTTGCGTAGTGTAGGGTCATGCTGGGGTGTAGTGTTTTAGGGTTTTGGGTAGTGTTGTAGTGTTTGCGTAGTGTAGGGTCATGCTGGGGGTAGTGTTTTAGGGTTTAGGGTAGTGTTGTAGTGTTTGCGCAGTGTAGGGTCATGCTGGGGGAAGTGTTTTAGGGTTTAGGGTTGTGTTGTAGTGTTTGCGTAGTGTAGGGTCATGCTGGGGGTAGTGTTTTAGGGTTTAGGGTTGTGTTGTAGTGTTTGTGTAGTGTAGGGTCATGCTGGGGGTAGTGTTTTAGGGTTTAGGGTAGTGTTGTAGTGTTTGCGTAGTGTAGGGTCATGCTGGGGTGTAGTGTTTTAGGGTTTTGGGTAGTGTTGTAGTGTTTGCGTAGTGTAGGGTCATGCTGGGGGTAGTGTTTTAGGGTTTAGGGTAGTGTTGTAGTGTTTGTTTAGTGTAGGGTCATGCTGGGGGTAGTGTTTTAGGGTTTAGGGTAGTGTTGTACTGTTTGTGTAGTGTAGGGTCATGCTGGGGGTAGTGTATTAGGGTTTAGGGTAGTTTAGTTGTTTAGTGTATGCTAAAGGCATATTCGTTCTAAAAGTTTTCGTTATTTTAATTTGCGGCCTAATAGTACATGCAGGGTTTTTTTTGCGGACTGATGGTATGCGGGATTTCGTCATATATTCGCTAATCATACTTTCTATGGCAAAATGAACCCCCTCATTTTGTTCCTTTTTAAATTAAATGTTTTAAGAGTTACCACTTTATTCCAATCAAGATGGCTTCAGGTGTGCCATACCTTTGTAATAAGTAGGACTGTTAGCACTCTAGTTGTTCTTTAGAACACTCTGGGACATTCTGTCATTGGGCTATAGTTGGGATACATCTGGCTGATATTTGGGCTACATTTGTTTTTTTTTGTCTCTGGTGGCCATCTTTGGGCTACATTGGGCTACATTGGGCTACATTTGGGCTCCAACATATATATAGCCCAATGTAGCCCAATATGTATTTTTCAAAGTTAATTTTCGTAAAAACCACTGGAGCCTATATCTTGAGACATAGCAAAGGCACATCGGGCTACCAGTCCCTACAATTTTGCCAAGTTTGGTGTAAATCCATTCAGCCGTTCAGGCTAAAAGTGAGGCCAACCGCCCTATGGAAAATTGCATAGGAAAAACACGTTTTGGGACCCCCCTTTTTTCTCGGCCCCCCCTTGACGAAACCCCCCCCAAATTTTCAGGGGCTGCTCAGAAACAAAATGTTCCATTTTCCTGAAAATTTCAGCCAATTCTGTCCTCAAACGCCAAAGTTATTCGACATAGAATTTTCAAAAATCCCATAGGAAAAAAATCCTAACTATATATACCTACTGGCTATCGCCAGTAGGTAATATATATATATATATATATATATATGAGTGGACCCTAGTATATACAGGGAGTGCAAATTAAATGCTACTAGTGGACTGTGGCACTCACTGTTGTAAGTCAATTTTCCCAATAGACTAACACTGGGTACCCTTATTACTCTTAAGAAGTGATAATTTCAGTTTGGGAACAGATAGATAAATTCCTCTTCCACTCAAGTCCTTTAAAGTATCTGTATTATTAAATTATTGTTCATGGTAAAGTCAGATTTGAAGATAGTATACTGAAAATGCCACTTTTAGAAAGTTTGCATTTTTCTGCCTAAAGCAAATGTACCTTTCTGCCAGTGTTCAGGGTCACGTGACTGCGATTGGCTCTCCTGTGGTGTTATGTGTATCCCTTCCAGACATGGGGGACATGGGGACAAATGAGCCTTGGGTGTGGCGTAGGGTGCTGCTCTCCTGAGCAGTTTGTATGGGGGGTTGTACTCAGCGTTTCCTAAGTTTTAAATGATAGCCCAATGGGCTTGCCCACTCTGATTCTAACTTTCAAGAGATGCCTGTCCTGCCTCTAACACTGAACTGGGGTGGCAGAGTGGGCTAAAAAACGGTGATGGATCAAACCCGGATCTTTTGACTGGGTGTGAGTGTTTGATTGGTTCAGATGCTCTGTCCATCACCACCCCCTTTTGTACTGCCTCTAACAAAAGCAGCTCAATCCTAGGCCTGCCTTCCTTTGTTACCCTTAAACAGTTTGAAGCCGAGCCTAACAAAGGGAGAAGGTAAGACAAAGAAGCATTCCCCACCCACAGGCTGCCAGTGGGAATAAAGGTGGCAACTCAGTAAAATTCTGGACCTATAGAAGACTCAGAAGAAGGACTGCCCTGCTGTCTGAAAAAGGAAGACTGGACCTGCTTGCCTTGAACCCAGGCCCACCCAGACATAACTCTAAGGGTCAGCTAACTGAACTTCTGTTTGAGCTACAGGGACACTACGAGCTTCCAGAGGCCTCTCGGCAACTGTCTAGCTGACTATCACCAACTGGATCTGCCTGAGATCTACTGGAGGGCTCTGCAGGAGGGAGTGATATTTCCCAAATGGTGCTCCATCATGGTTGGCTGGAACTTGTGACTTTGATCCAGTCCATTTTGACCAGTGAACCTCATTTGATGTTCTGTGTTTTTTTACACTATCACTAGAACGTTTAAACATTCATACTCTGATTCTATCAACTGGATTTGTTGTCATTTTGGTGTAATTTTATTTCTTGAAATGAAATCTATTTTTCTAAAATGGTTTGGGATTTTTCTTATGTTGTCTTTTCACTTTATTGCTGCTTGAGTGCTTCATAAATACTTCACACAATGCCTCTAAGTTAAGCATAAATGTGTAGCAAGCTTTCCAGACAGTCAAGCACAGGTTTGTTTATTGACTTTTGTGGTTCACCCTGACAAGTATTGTGTTATTATTTGAGTGGGGCTTCTTCATATACATGAAGATGAAGGATCAAAAGAAAACAACAGCAAATATATATAAATCTAATGTAATTAATGTATATAAAACTATTTTAATTCATAAACATCATTTCCTGAAGGTGTTATAACAGAATTCCCTTCCGCAATTGTTTTGTTTGAGAGTTTGTTACGTCCATGCCACATGTGACTTACACCAACGATGAGCAGAAATACATTTGCACATGTTTTGAGACTTGTAGGACAGTAGTAAGTTTTGAAGTGTATTCTGTGAATTGTAATTGTCTTATTATTTTTCTTTTTGAGGGGGTGGTTATATTAGTATGGTTTTTCAAACTGTTTCCCCCTTTCCCTTCCTCATTAACTACACAGTAGTATACTTATGTGTGCAGAGATCTCCGTTAGTGGCAGACATAGCCGCTTCAACAAAATAGCATCAGGTGTAGGTGTCCAGCAGCATACTAGTGAATTGTATTTTGAAGTACTTGAGTACTGCTACTTCAATAGTCTATTATTACGTACTCAGAGAGCAGTTTGTCAATCGAGCCCAATGAGTGTGAATGCGAGAATTAGTCATTACAGCAAACTTGGTTTGCAAGCATATAGCATGAGGCATTTTTGATAACACACGTGTTAACTGACAGCGAAAATCATTCTCGAAGCACTACATGAAACAAGGAGGTTCCATTTATGTTATGTGCTGTCGTTGCAGTTCAGCCAGCACGTAAGGAAAGTAGATTTCCGTTTAGCAGAATATTCAAGCAATAAACGCAAATCCTTCTGCAACAAGCTGTCACTAGATGTCACTATGGATTCCACTATCTGATATGCTAATGCTCTCTGCTGCTTTACAATTTGCCACTAGATGAATTGCTTGAAGAGACAATGGAAAATGCATGCATAACAGAACTGATGACTGCATATCAATTTTCTAGTGCGCGCCTTCTATTGATCACTCATTGTTGACACGAAGGTCTCCGGAGTCTGCGCGTTCCTCTTTCTTGAAACTCCTTCGTGCCTCATAATGTCCAAAATCCAAAACAGCACAATTGGGCCTTGGAGAGAGTGAAGATTTAGCTCTCGCGCGACGCTTTACAAAATACCTTGACCTCGAAAAAAACAACCCACCGCTTCTTTTTTTTTTTTTCAGTAACGAGTCAACAGCTGCTTTCAACAGCATCGCAAAAGCGGTGCAAGACATATATATGTTTAATTCAAAGCAAATGTCACCTTGCGTTTGACTAACCCCCGTTAGACAAGGACGCTTTATTTCCAGGCAAATGTGCGTCTCTTTTCCTGCACTTGTATTTACAGTACTTAGTAAAACATAAACATGGTTCTGCTAGTGACAAACGATCTATTCTTTTGATCTCGGGTCTGCAGTTTTATTTATTTCAGCCTTGTATACATTAATTAGAGCTGCACAATCAGAGCTGAGTGCAGAGACAGCTAAATAAACAAATGACACCGTTCTAAGGCCTTTCTGCATACTAATCATATCCTGCATCTGCGAGCAAAAACTCCATAAATCGATTTGCTCTTTCACATCAAAAGACGAACAGTGATGCAAGTCAGCAGTTCCTTTGTCAAAGTCCCAGAGATTGCTTCTCTTCGCAAATGCATCCGCACAAGGCGCAGATTCACCCATTTGACGATTAGCATTATTGGCAACTCTTCAAAGCAGATTCATCAGGCGATTTGCGATTGGATTGGTGGCCGCTTTTATGATGTTATTTCTAGAAATTGAACTTAAAATGATTGACACCTGAATTTTTAACTCGAAGGGCAAAAGAGCTTGGAATGGAGGAAAAAAAGCAATTGCCAGGAGAAGGTGCCTCTGCACTTATTCCTACTGTGATTTGCGCCAAAGTAAATACAAATAATGTCTGGATGGAAATCAATTTAAGGTCTAGATTGCTGCAAAGTTAAGTGAATAATAAGGTGTATAAATGCATACATTCCATTTATAAATGGTATCACATTATATATGCTGAAAACATTGATAATGCATTCAATCTTTATTCTGCTGTGCCTGGGCTGCATGTGGGGGAATTGTGCTGAGGATTAAAGACTAAAACAATATTTTAGAGCTATAAAATGTTTCTTTTGCACTGCGATGGTTTTACTTTATTTGCTTTTCTTATGTGACTAACATTTGTACAATTTTAAATAAAAGGTGATTTGATGACATAACAATGATTTATCTTGAATGCATCATAAAGTCACAAAGTTACAAATCCATTTTAAATAAAGATGGAAATTGTTAAGAGTATTTACTTTTTGGGGTTGTAGTAGAAATCTGCCATGCACTCGTAGCCAAAAGTCTGAAGGGGAGGCAAGGACATGGAACGGAAATGAGGTGAGGAACGTTACTTAGAATAATAAGGTGGGGGGGCATCTCGTGGCTGTACGGTTGTTTATCAATCACCATAACATGGGTGTTTATCTTATCCTAAAGTGATATGAACTCATTGAACATTTTCGCATCTTCAATTTCCTTATTATTTAATATATTTTTTTGTTTTGTAAAGTGCTTGTGCGCAGGCTCACGGTCACATCACAGAGATGTTGTCAGTAAGTGTTGAATCCCTCGCTGAGAACTCTAGTGGAGTGAGTTGGAACACAGGTGGTGCATCAGCTCCTCAATTAATAGTTCATATAGGTTACAGGCTACTATTGATATGGCCTGGGCCATTTTTTCAGCTGAATTGTGGTGAGGTACTTCTTCAATGTGAGGTGAATGTCCTACTAAAAAGATTTTAAGTTGGTTCCTCCGATGATCCAAGGTATTCCCAAGTTGTGGTCCTGGTAGCCTGATAGGGTTTTGTGCAGGATTCTTACATTTAGTGTAGTTTGGGTGTTCAGCTTTATGTAATTCGATCTAAGGATGTAGCCATTGGTGCAGATGGAACCTTTTACTGCAGATACTTTGATTCTTTCCCCCAAAGAAATAGTGCATGGAGGGATAGTGTGTTAAAATGTGATTTTTTGATCCAATTACAGTTGATGAAGTTCTTTCAAATCTCGGGTGTTGGGATCCGTTTTCTTAAGGATCAGACATAATCTGGCCAATTAACATTGGATTCTCTTCAGTTTCTGAATCCATTTCTTTTATTCACAGATGTAGATAATGTTGCAACAATCTCACCACAGTAATATTAAGACTGTTAAGTTTGAATTGTTGATTCTTTTGCAGGATACGTCTCAATTTTTCACCTTGGTAGATGGTGTTTTGTGCATTGATTGTGATCTGATGTATGAAGGATACGTTTGATCGCACTATACCCCAACATTTTTTGACTTTGAGTGCAGAAGGCAAAAGGCCAGATGTTCTTACAACTGCTGAGGTGATGAAAGGGCAACTAGTCTTGGCGGGCTGTTTAAAAACAGGGACCATATTATCAAGAAAGGGCGATACATTATCGCCGCTTTTATCAGCAGGAAACCGCCACTAAAGCGCCAAAGCGGCGATAATGGGCTTGATAATATGCCCTTGTGAATTCACAAGGGCATATTATTAAGCCCATAATCGCTGCTTTAGGGCCCATTTCCTGCCGATAAAAGCGGCGATAATGTATCGCCCTTTCTTGATAATATGGCCCCAGGATCTTTGAGCCGGATGTACAAAGCCCTTTTGTGGTTGCAAGCATTGTGATTCACGAAATTGCAGGGACAACTTCTTCAAATGTTTTTTTTGCAATATGCAAAAGCCCTTTTACGAGTTGGGAAACCTTTCCCAGTGAACTAAGAGCTTTTGCGACCCATTCTTAGTAGCAAATAGGATGAGGTGTGAAAGGGAGGCCTCCCTCCTATTTAGATGTCACAAGCTCACCGAGGGATGTATGAATAGGTTGTGATTGGAACTGTGGTCACAAACCATTGACCAGATATTAATAACCCAGAGGACAACTACCCCGTTGGGAATCATGCCAGCAGCCTCAGGGGGAGCAGGCAGTGCTTCACAAGACCACTGCCTCCTCTTGTTGATGTCTTCCCAAATGGGAAAAATATTTTTAAACATTGACCTGTCGATTTAATGGACACATGATTGTTAATAAAAACTGTTTGCTATTGGGTATTTAAATACAACAAAAGAGATCTGTTGCCTGTTGTATGCAACTGTCTCTGCATTTGCACCTATTTATAGACGATTGAAAATTACAAACTACCTATTTAAAATTCATTAAGCAGGTCTCTTTACGGTCCCTATGACTGGGAAATGTACAATGGTACATAAGTTCCGTCGCACATTGCACACCAATTCCCAGCACAATCTTTGTGAAAATTAGGCATCCTGGTTAATAAAATGGCATTTATACACCTGGGCCTTAATTTTGTATCTGTTCAGACATGTTCAGGTGCAGGAAGCTTTATTTCATCCAGTGGTGCATGCGTCTCAGGCAACATTTGCTCTTCAGGCTCTGTTCTTAATTTTTTACCCATCCTGATATGTTTGTCCCCAACGAGTATTTCTCACAATAATTTGCAATGTCTGATTACCTTTGCCAATGGTATTCTTGCGATGTTAAACAGCTGCAATATTTTGAAGACATGATGGACACTGTAGACGATGTGTTTCGTCGAAGAGGTGCAGGTGTCAAAGCCAAAATGATGCTTTTCAGAATACATTTGGGATAACAGAGCAAGCAGAGGTTACTGGGCCCTAACAGTGGGGGTTTAGGGCCTTTTATGTCTGTTGTCCCAAAACCTGACCTACTATGATCCTGCAATGTGAACACCAAGTACAACCTTAATGCACTTAACCCTATGTGGAAGTGAGGTGAACAGTCCAAGGGTTTTGAGGGAGGTAGAGTGGGGACAGGGATGTAGAACCCAACAGTTATACAACAGACACAATAGTTAATATCTAGCTCAGTGCTTCTTTTGTGAATAAACAAGTACTTTAATACACTCCAGAAATAATGACGGCATAAGCTTTTGCAGCTTTGCTACAAGGATTCTTACACAGAAACTAAACTGCTTAATTTAAGCATAAGGGAAGGCTGAGTGTCAAAAACATGAGCACTTATCTTTATTGTATGACCTGTAGCTTGGTCCTTACAAATGTCCCAGCACTGAGTCTTTGAAGTTGTGGGGCAGTCTAAACCCAGATGGGGTTCTCCTTTGCAATTGGCTCGTTGCAGGGGCCAGGTTTTCCATTTTCTCTCTAAGCCGGCCAGCACCTCCAAGGTCACAGGAAGACCCATATCTTCTCTCATCAATATTGCAGGCTTCGGATGATGTCCCCTTGCTTCCAGAAGACTGTTCACGACAAAAGCCCTGGATCGCAGGATTTTTTTGAGTACTTTGTGGAGTGTCCCCTCCCTTGGTCAATACATACATTTTAACCGAATGGGAACGTTTGGGTCCCACTTTTGCATCCATCTGTCATGAACCTGATTCTGCAGCCTCTGTTTGCCCCATCACACACACACACTCCTGACTCTGCAGTCTTAATTCGCCCAACTACTGCCACCCCCCACAACACTATGCTTTTCGAATAGGGATATCTCAGCCTCTGAGCACCTGCTGCTACAAGAGTCTGTCAGGGATCTGTATCTCTGCCGCCCCAAGCAAATATCTCAGCACCTTAAAGATAATTAATTATGCATGTGGTGTTTAGTTGTGTGATTTAGAAGCACTTGTAATCCCTATTACACGCCTCTGGGGAGCTTGTTGGTTTTGTTTAGCTTTAGCATCGCTCGTTTTCAGTTGTTTGTGATAGACGCAATACCACTGACTTTATGCTGAGAACTTGCAGGATCTCAGCAACTCTTTGCGGCCATCTTGGGTTTGGTGGTTATTTAAACCTCCCCCAACGGTAAACAGTCATAATATCGATTCCAAAATAAAGAATGGACATAATATCGAAGTAAAAATATAGAATGGACAAAATATCGAATGGACACAATATAGTGGTTAGAAATATCGAATTTAAGGTAAGTAATATCGATTTTCAAAATATAGAAGTCAAAATATCGAAGTATACAATATAGGCATTAAATATATCGAATTTTTAATAATATCAATGTTTTTAAAGTGTTTTGTATGTTAGTATATGTGTGAAAAGTGTATATTAATTTTTGTAATGTATTTTTAATGTATTTTAAGTAATGAATTTTATGTTATTTAATGTTTGCGTCATTTAATTCTGTAGTGGGTTGTGGGTTTATAGGGGAATAGGGTGGGAAGTAATTTAATTGTAATGAATTAAATATTTTTATTTATTTATTGGTATTCATTATAAATGTATTGTTTTTTTAATTGTTAATTAATTTTTATTAATTGCCAATTAATTTGTATTAATTGATTAATTGTTAATTATGTTAATTTTCAAATTTTATTTTCTGTAGCGGGTTGTGGGTTTATAGGGGAATAGGGTGGGAAGTAATTTAATTGTAATTAAGTAAATAATTTTTTTCATTTATTGATATGGATTTTAAATGTATTGTTAATTAAGTTTTAATTGGTAATTAATTTCTATTAATTGGCAATTAATTTTTATTAATTGGTAATTATTTTGTATTAATTAAATATTTGATAATTATGATAATTGTATTTATGTATTTTCTGTAGTGGGATGTGGGTTTATAGGGGAATATGGTGGGAAGTAATGTAATTGTAATTAATTACATATTAAAAATACTTTTTGTGTATTGATAATTAATTTACTGTTAATTTTTAATTGGTATTAATTTTTATTATTAATTAGTTGTTATTGAAAATGAATTAGTTGTTAAATAATTATGAATAGGTTATTAATTTTCAATAACTAGTATGTAGTTGTATTTCTAATTAATTATTACATAATATTAAATTGGTTATTAATTTCAATTAATGTTTTATTGGTATTGATATTTAATTTATTTTAAATAATATATTAAATCATTAATTTTCCTACTGTTAAACTCACTGGAGTGGGAATAGTAATTTTCACCCTCCCGCTATCCAACTCTTTCCCTACTGTTGCACTCTCTGGAGTGGGAATAATATTTTTTACCCCTACGCTATCCAACGCTTTCCCTACTGTTGCACTATCTGGAGTGGGAATAGTAATTTTTACCCCTACGCTATCCAAAGCTTTCCCTACTGTTGCACTATCTGGAGTGGGAATAGTAATTTTCCCACTCCCACTATCCAACGCTTTCCCTATTGTTGCACTCTCTGGAGTGGGAATAGTATTTTTTACCCCTACGCTATCCAACTCTTTCCCTACTGTTGCACTCTCTGGAGTGGGAATAGTAATTTTTACCCCTATGCTATCCAATGCTTTCCCTACTGTTGTACTCTCTGGAGTGGAAATAGTAATTTTTACCCTTCCAATATCCAACGCTTTCCCTACTGTTGCACTCTCTGGAGTGGGAATAGTAATTTTTACCCCTACGCTATCCAACGCTTTCCCTACTGTTGCACGCTCTGGAGTTGGAATAGTAATTTTTACCCTCCCGCTATCCAACGCTTTCCCTACTGTTGCACTCTCTGGAGTGGGAATAGTATTTTTTACCCCTACGCTATCCAACGCTTTCCTGACTGTTGCACTCACTGGAGTGGAAATAGTATTTTTTACCCTCCCGCTATCCAACGCTTTCCCTACTTTTGCACTCTCTGGAGTGGGAATAGTAATTTTTACCCCTACGCTATCCAACGCTTTCCCTACTGTTGCACTCTCTGGAGTGGGAATAGTATTTTTTACCCCTACGCTATCCAACGCTTTCCCGACTGTTGCACTCACTGGAGTGGGAATAGTATTTTTTACCCTCCCGCTATCCAACGCTTTCCCTACTGTTGCACTCTCTGGAGTGGGAATAGTAATTTTTACCCTTACGCTATCCAACGTTTTCCCTACTGTTGCACTCACTGGAGTGGGAATAGTATTTTTTACCCCTACGCTATCCAACGCTTTCCCTACTGTTGCACTCTCTGGAGTGGGATTAGTAATTTTTACCCCTACGCTATCCAACGCTTTCCCTACTGTTGCACTCTCTGGAGTGGGAATAGTATTTTTTACCCCTAGGCTATCCAACGCTTTCCCTACTGTTGCACTCACAGGAGTGGTAATATTAAATGTTACCCTCCTGCTATCCTACGGTAAAATATTGTACATTTTTTATTAATAACTTAAATTAATTATATCTTAATTTTAAGGTTATTTGAGTATTTTTAAGTATGTTTTAGTTAATTATATTTATTATTTCATTAATTTAAATTACTTTTAAGACATTTAAAAAAATTAGATATTTTGACTGACTATATTTTTTACAGACTATATTTTGGATTCGATATTTTTGTACTTACCTGTTTGTAGATAGGAATTCGATATTTTGGCATTCTATATTTTGGTGACTATATTTTGGCAAGTCTGTATTTTGTCATTCTATATTCTGTCAGTGATCCTCAGCCAACATGAGGCCCTTGCTGTGCATCAACGAAATCCAGAAGGGAAGGATCTCCTCGCATTTACCTGGATCAGCGCAATGCAGGTTCCATGCGATGCGGCTTCTCATCTCGATAACCTAGCTGGCTCCTGCAGCAAACTTCTCTTACCAATCGGCTCCCACATCAAAACCTGTGAATTCCTGTAAAGAGAGAGGAAAAAGCAGAATATAATTACTTGGGTTCAAGTAACGACAATTTGTTTTCCTAGCTACCACATTAAAGGTATCTAATTTACGTTTACTAGTATTCAAGACATTTATGCTAGTCCAAGACTTAACCCAATGCTCAATGAATACTTAACAAATACACGAGAAAATAATTAGAAGCAAGGTGAAGAAACCTAGAATACTAATGTAAAAGTAACATTGGAAAGATAAACACAGATTGCATAAGGTACTAAGCAGGGGTTCAGGAGGAAAAGGGTTACTATGCCTACTTGCATGTTACTTGTGTTTGATGACTAGTGCTGAACGCAATCAAGTTGTTTTGTGTTTTAGGAACTAAGGCGGAGGAGTGTCGCCCCCACTGCTTTTCAGCACTGCAAAAAGGAAAACTACAATGATAATAAAGCAATATTATTATCATTTTATTTTTCTGTGTTGAGGCACTCTTGCAGGGTGTGGCAGAGCATGGGGGAGGAGTGGTGGCACTCTCTAAGAGCTCATGACTGTTTGTGTTCCAGCCACTGACTGTTACCTGATTACACCATTCCTTAGTGTTTATAGACCAGTGTATTTTGATCTTGATGAACAGTTTATGATGTACTAGGAATACAGGATGTTATCAGTTCTCCGTATTTTTGTTGCTATTGTCTTGTCTGTGTACCTTGTTCTTATTGTGTAGAATTATTTTAGAGAGAATGCCGTTATGATTGAAGTATGGATGTGAACTATATAATTTAATATTTACACTGTATTGTTTAAATAAAATAAATGTTGTTTATAGCATTGTGTGTTGTCTCTATATGTCGATGTAAAGCTATATTATGTCAATTTTGCTAGGTGTTTACGTTTACTTTTTTTCCTGCCTAGAGGAACTTTAACCTATTTAAAGGGGGCCCTTCTGTTTAAATCACATGACTGTTTGTCCGGTCATCTTGGGCTGGCCATACAGTCAAGCACATTTTGCATGTTCTTCACAAGCTGTATTGTACAGCCTGGGTGGAGAACGTGCCCAGGCTCCCAGTTCCTATCAGAGTGCTGGACCACAGTGCTCAGACCAATCACAAAACTGCTCTCATTGTGACAGCAGTGTTGTAATTGGCTTAGGGGAGACTGGGTGCTTCCTGTTCACACAGAAGGAAAAGGATGGAGTGGATGGAGGAGCGGCGGCAGCCGGCAGGTAAATGATCTTTTTGTATTTTAACCATCCTCCCCACCCCACTACTACTGCCTGGTAGCAGTCACCACTGATCGACGCCTCACACATTTGTGTTATGTGCAGTGTTTACCAGAAAATCCATAAACACAGATCCTTTTCTACCGATGCCCTATAAGTAACAGCTGCTTTGCAGTTACTGTGCTGGAAGCTCAGAGCTAGACTCCAGCTATGGTGATGGAGCAAGGTTTCATACGTACAGAAACTTGCTCGATTAAATCCTCTCGAAATAACATGTAACAAATTAACCAACATGTTTTGTGAATATAAATAATTGCACCTCACAACATTTCTAGTATCAAGGGGAAGCTTGTCAATGTGCTTTTACTAATAGTAACCTGAGTGTCTTAAAATGGATGCCGAAAATGCGGGAACCTTTCTGCGCATGCGTCTGCCACATCTACGTGGTGTGACGTATCTTTCAATTTTGGTGGGAATTTCTTGCAGCTGTGCACTAGTGCCAAGATGGCTGCTTCATGCTTTACAAACTAATGCACATGATCCTGCTTAAACTAAAACTTGTGTGTTCTGCTTAGCTATTAATGCTATAGTTAAAATAAAGTAATGGGGTTACAGTAGAAGTAGGTGGTATACAATGCAATCATTTATTTTTGTATTCTAATATGTCTCTCTTTGACTTTATTATCAGCTCTCATTTGGGCCTGAAGGGTGCCGCGTTCTTCATTTTGAAAGCTTATGATCATGCGCAGTCAAGCACAAAGATCCTTGAAGTCATGTCATTGAATGGCTGCCAAACCCGTTTTACCCAAGATGTTCCTGGGAACCTGACTGTCTGACCTCACGAGAGGAAGAAATATTGACTGTATAAATACATTGTATATGAATTAAAACTAATATTGCTGGGTGGAATAAAAATCATGGGAAAGTAAATTATGGGCAGGAACTTGATCAATTTAAGTCAATAAAAATTACCTCATACTGGCATGGTGTGATGACCTCTCCTTGTCTTTCTTACCAATCAAATTGAAGGGAATACACATATTGGCAACATTTGGGGGTGGTACATGCCCTGGAAAAAGGTTTAACTAAGGTAGGCTTAGTTAGATAATTTGTCCCACTTGTCACACACCTGTCACTGACCCAACGTATGCTGAAGGAGAATCGAGAGCAGAGGGCTGGTCGAGCACTCTGACAGAAGAATCAGGAGTTTACTGAGGGAGAAAATCGATTGACCCAGTCAGGGTCCGAGTGTCAGCCGCTGAGAGGGGTGTGATGCTGGTGTTGCACTTAGCTGAGGATACCTGTCCTGACCTGCTTCTGTCCTGTCCTGTTGGCCCCTGATTAGTCGGGAGCCTTTTTCTTGTCCCAGCCCGTGCCCTAGGTTGGTCCTCGCACCACTCTAGGTAAATATAGTCTGTGTGGGATATCTTTGTACCGTTTCCCTTTCTCACCCTTCCCAGGTACCAATGTCTAAAAACATAACCTTAAAATCTTGCAGAATTATTGCTTTAATAATTATTTTCTTACTCGAAAAGTCTTTGGTTTCACTATTGTGGCAGTCGATTCACAAAGTATTGCATAGATAAAGTGTTTAAAACGTACCTAAGTCTGTGGTTATTTCATAAAGGTAAATGTCAAACCGCTACCTATTATTCTAACTCCCTGCTCCTAAGATTTATGACTTAAAGCACAAGTGACAAGGATTTGGTAAGTCATGGTGTACAGGTATAAGTCCTAAATAGGTAAATAAAATTCTGATTGGCAGGAAGTTAAGCTGGATTACCGGTTCAATGTGTGAATGTGTATGGGCCCTGGTGAGTATGATAAACTGAGCTGGTAATCCTGTGCGCCATCAGCATTACTTTGGTAGCAGACTGGTGGTAAGGGTTTAGTTAAGATAGGTAGTTAGTATTGTATTCATTTTGTATTGATCTATGTATTAACCAAGACCCGTTTGTATTGTCATTTGTTGTCTAGAATTCCCCAGGGATATTGAATAGCGGGTGGTAAATGGAAGCCACACTGCAGTGAGGTTACTGGCCTGATAAAGTAAGCGCAGATAGTTAGGTGAAACTTGAAGCCCTAGTTAGGGATTATTTTTCTTGTGTAAAAGTGAGAATATGTGATAGCAAAGAGGTTTGCTGGTGAAACTTTGGTCTTATATCACCTAGAAAGGGTAAGTCTGAAGGAGTAACAGGTTCTTTGATGCTTGAGTGAAGAGTAAGTAGAAGAGGTTTTACTTGTAGCGCGTGAAGGGTAAATGGAAGGGTTTTACTCGCTATGAAAGAAAACTGTCTTTTCTTTGAATTTAGTCAATCAGGCACAGTATTCTACGTTTTATATTAATGAAATGTGCATTCAAAATTGAAAGAAATTGAGTTGTTGTATTACCTTGCAAAGGAAGGGTTAGCCGCTAGTGCTGCACTGACGTCACAAAGAGCCGCGCTGGGATTGGTTAAAACAGTGGATGTGTAGCCAAGGTAAAATTTGTAATGGAAGGGTGAGTGCCGAGCATGAGAACTCATCTCACAGAAAAGCTGCGCAACCATTGGTCAAATTGTTTTAAACATTAAATGTTTTATCGGTCAATGAAAATAAGAGATGCACTGGTAAAAGCAGTTAAGTGAAGTAAACAATTTATTAAACTGCAATAATTGAAATGTTAGAACAGCGGTAATTATATGTGGCATCTAGAGTCAGCATTTATAGGAAATCGCCCTGAAAAAAGATACCTAGGTTTTGCCCGAGAAGAGGAAGACCATGTATCATGTACAGAGAAAAGAGAAAAATATCTTTTATGCAGAAAGTTAAGAATTACTTTAAAAGGATAAGCCAGTAAAAACAAGAGAAGGAATTATTATTCCACCACCAAAAACGCCTGCATCATACATGATGATAGAAAGAGGCTACCACACTTGTGTATAGCTAGAAAATTGGACAGAATACATAAAAGATGATGGTATATTGGCATTTGCAGAATATGGTACATTTAATGGTAGAATTGTGCACAATTTACGAACTCGCCTGAATGAATTAGACCCCAGACCAAGATTAACGCAATATGAAGCATTAGA
The DNA here is from genome assembly GCF_964261635.1 of Lissotriton helveticus. NCBI lineage: Eukaryota > Metazoa > Chordata > Amphibia > Caudata > Salamandridae > Lissotriton > Lissotriton helveticus. The sequence goes on along the minus strand of NC_136069.1, from coordinate 596,178,651 downwards.
AGAGTGGGAAACTGAGGCTTTTGAGCGAGACAGACCCGGATGTGACAGGAACCTAAGTAAACTTTATCCCAGATTTCCTCGAGAAACAAGAGATAAGCAGATGAAACAATGGAGACAGTCTATGCTAGTGGAAGGATTATATCCTGTATTGACCACAGAAGAACCGTCAGGAAGTAAAAGTACAAAGAAAACGCAACACTTAATGACTAGTGGTGGTGATTCAGATGATGATTATTTTGAGGATTTATTAATGAAAAATCCACTGTCGTATCAGGAATAAACAAATAGAGTTACCCCGAGTGCTCTGTTCTTAAAACCACCCTTGGTTCCACAGATCGTACATGAGACCAGTATAGAAAAAGTACTATAAGAAAAGGAAAGGGAAGCAATAAATAAACAGTGTAATGAATTCATTCAGAAAATAACCCAACTGAATACAAGTCCCGAAGCCCTAACGATACCAGTAACTATAGGTCCCGTAGTTCCCTTATATGGAGACAAGCAACCTAGTCCTAAAACTCCTGTTCTGACCACACCCATAGTACAACCCGGAAAAGAAAATATATTAGTTGATGACCAAGCAAGTGAGTGTGAATCAGTAATTTCCTTGATGGATTTACCTATAAGAGAACCAATAAATGACTCATTCAGAAAAGTTAACCCTGGAAGCTCTAGAGAAATACAGATTGAAACGTCCACAGGATTAAAAAGTGCCACTGTAGTAACCCCAGGAGAAATAGAGAGATGGACCCGAGCCAAAATCCCCTCCAAAGGTATTGGATATTTTTAAATTAGGAGTGGAACAAGAAGAAGTGATAGCTGGAAATGTAGGCTTAGAGAGACTAAATACCTTCAGTGAAGAAGAGTTGTTATTCATATGTAGAAGCATCACTCAAAATACCAAAATATTTCATGAAAAGTTAATGAATTTGGCTTCAGATATGGAAATTGACATAGGTAAATCTAAAGTATTACAGAAACCCTTCAGAGCTGAATTTTCTGACAAAGATTTAGAAAATATGAACGTGTCAGGACGAAAATTGAAGATAAAAGAATTATTGTCATTGTTACAAAAATGGGGAGATTTAGACAAAATGGAAAGCTAGATGGACAAAGAAAAAGGAGGAAGCTCAGGCAAATCGAACTGCATCTGAGTATCTAATGAAAGAAACAGAAAAGGTTGAAAGGTTGTGTCCAATGAGAGAAGTTCCAGGAGGAGGTTATGTACATGTTCCATGGTCTCGACAGGATATTTTATCCTTTACAAATGACTTCACAAAGCTTAGGGAGAAACCAGTAGAATGGTATAGGCAAGTCAAAAGGTTCATGAAAGTTTCAAAAGTACTGTTAAAAGATTTAGATGGTTTATTTGACATAGTTGTACCTGCAGATTTATGGACAGAATGCAAAATTACAGTAGATTTAGACAGATGGAAAGCTAGATGGACAAAGAAAAAAGGAGGAAGCACAGGCAAATCGAACTGCATCTGAATATCTAATGAAAGAAACAGAAAAGGTCGAAAGGTAGTGTCCAATGAGAGAAGTTCCAGAGGAGGTTATGTACATGTTCCATGGTCTCGACGGGATATTTTATAATTTACAAATGACTTACCAAAGCTTAGGGAGAAACCAGTAGAATGGTATAGGCAAGTCGAAAGGTTTGTGAAAGTTTCAAAAGTACTGTTAAAAGATTTAGATGGTTTATTTGACATAGTTGTACCTGCAGATTTATGGACAGAATGCAAAATTACAGTAGATTGGCCTAATGATAATACCCTAGAGATTCGAAGACAGGAGCTCTATCAGATGAGGTAATGAAGAAATATAATCAGGTAATAACTTACTTAAAGGGAAAAGTACCTCCAAAAGAAACAGATTGGACAAAAATAGACAGAACAACCCAAGATAAGGATGAATCTGTACACGCATATTATGAGCGAATTTTACAAGTGTTCAAACAGTATAGTGGGTTGGAAAACATTGACAATAAGGACATGACACATTTTATATATCGTGTTGTGTCCAGACTAAAACCAGAAATATCTCAAATGATTAAAGAGCATAAATTATGTTGGCAGGCAAAACCTATCGATGAGATTCTCAACTATGCAAAATAATGTGGGGACGAAATCGATAATAGGCGAAAGAAATTAGAAAAAAAGGTAATGTGGGCACAAGTAAAATTAGCATAACAGCAGGAACTCCAGTTAAGTCAGTGAGCAAATAATCAAGGAAGAGGGGAAGGTCAAGGTGAAAATAGCGTGGGCAAATCTAGAAATAGAATGAGCAAAGAAGAGGCAAAGAAAAAGTTTCCCTGTAACGGGTGCGTAAAATTGGGGCATTGGAAAAACAAGTGTAAATTAATACAGAATAATAATGTTCAAAACCATAATTTAAACCCACAGATGCAGAATAAGGTTTCAATGAGGCAACCACAACAGGTAATATAAAATCTTTTACCACCTGCCCCTATGCCAGATTTTGTGAGTCAAGCCAAATACAGTGTGGACACCGGATTTCGGGAGGGAAGTGGTGAGAAAAATACGGTAACATCACAGTTTCTTTTGCGAGACACATTTTTTGAAGAAGATAGTTTCTGACAGTGCCTGAGAGGGGGGGGGAAGGGGGATGCGTACTTGGCGCATCCTTACCGGTAGATCAGTCAGGTCCTTACATTGATGGCAAGGTTGAAGGAAATGACATTCCCTTCTTGTTGGAAACTGGTGCTTCCTGTTCTACTGTGAGAACAGCAGACATCCCAAACTTACGTCTCTCGGGAGAAGCGATCCAAGTAGTGAGTGTTTCTAATAAACAGATTAGGCCACCTATCACAGAGCCTATGGAGGTATGCATTGGCAATTTTAAAGAAATGCATACATTTGTAGTATGCGCTTCCAGTCCTGTAAACCTGCTGGGAAGAGATTTACTGTGCAAGATGAATTGCACACTCTATTGCATCCCACGTGGTGTTGAGATTCAAACCCCTGATGAAGATGGAATATACAAAATCATGTTAGCTAAATAGTTAACTGAAATTAAAAAGATTACTTTAAAAGATTTACCAGAAGAGCTTCAAAATACCGTAAACCCTGATGTGTGGGATTTTACCGAAAAAGAAGTAGGATTAATGACAAATGTCGACCAAATAAAAGTGACAGTGAAGGAAGGTGCAGTTTTCCCAAATACCCGACAGTACAAAATGAGCCCAGAAATAAAAGCAGGTGTTGCAGCAGAAACAGAGCGTTTGGTTGAGCAAGGCATTTTAAAAGAAATAATGAGCAGTCTATGTAATTCACCTATAATTGGCATAAAGAAACCAAGAGGGAAATATAGGGTTGTACAAGACCTACGAAAAATAAATAAAATTGTTGTCCTATGTTGCCTAGTGATCCCGAATCCAGCAGTGATTTTGTATCAGATACCATGGAGTGCAGGATGATTCACTGTAATTTATTTTTGCCATGCCTTTTTCTCCATTCAGTGGCACCAGGACAGTAAATTTTTATTCTCGTTTAAATTTGATAAGCATGTTTATGTTTGGAATCATGTTCCTCAAGGATACACAGAAAGTCTATTGATTTTTAACCAGATTAAAAAAAAAATCTTGACTCTTTGGTGCTGCCCGGACAGTCTGTTCTGGTGCAGTATATAGATGACCTACTAGTGGCGTCCAAGATCCTAAGAGACTGCATTGTTGATACAATTGCATTACTGAATCATTTGGCTGAAGGAGGACATAAAGCGTCACCTGAAAAATTCAGAGTCAGAAGAGTGCCTTCAGAAAGAATCAAAATAATAAGAAACATGAATTTACCTCAGATGCAGAAAGAAATCAGAATGTTTCTCTGAGTTGTAGGCTACTGTAGGCATTGGATTGTGGGATTTGCAGTACTAGCTAAACCACTGATACAGCTGACAAAGAAATGAGCAAAGGACCCAGTGGAATGGGATGATGAAAGCATGACTGTTTTCCTAAAATTACGCAACTGCCTGTGCGAAGCCCCAGCATTAGGAATGCCAGATAATACCAAAGAATTTGCACTATTCTGTGATGCAAGAGACAATTGTGCTCTTTCAGTCCTAACCGAGACACATGGCCTAATGTGACGTCCTGTGGCATACTTTTCTGCCACGTTGGACCCAGAGGCATCTGCATTGCCAGGATGTTTAAAAGCTGTTGCTGCAACTTGTATGAACATAGAACAAAGTGAATCTATCCTAATGGGACACCCTGTGACAGTGTATGTCGCACATGAAGTCGTGATTCTATTAACTAGAACACGTACCCAGTACCTAACTCCTAGTCGGCTGACTAAGAATGAGCGAGGTATGCTAGGTGCAGAAATTGTGACAATAGCCAGATAAACTGTCCTGAACCCAGCAATCCTGTTACCCAATTCACATTTTGAAGAGGTAAAGCAGGAAGTCGAACATGATTGTGGCAACCTCACAGAATACAGTACTAAACCTCGCCCAGACATACAGGAAGAACCACTAAAAGAATAAGAGTATGAGCTATTTGTAGATGGCTCATGCATGAGACATGAGGAAGGAGGATTAAGTGCTGCTTACGCTGGGTGCACATTGGCTGTTATAGACAAAGCATCCTCTTTGCCAGGAGTCAAGTCTGCACAAGTATCTGAATTAATTGCTTAATAAAAGCGTGAAAATTGGGAAAAATTGGAAAGTAACCATTTACACAGATAGTCAGTATGGTTACGGAGTTGTGCATGATTTTGGCCAACTCTGGATGCAAAGGGAGTTCATGACTTCTTCAGGAACTCCTATTAAAAATGGACAATGTGTAAAAGAATTACTTGAACCAATTCAATTACCAAAGGAAGTGGCCGTGGTCAAGTGTGCTGCTCACCAATCTGGAAATGACAATGTGACAGCTGGTAACCGTTGTGCTGACCAAGTGGCCCAACATTGTGCCAAGTATAAAATGGCAATAAATAAAAAAATCGATGCATGTGCTATCAGCTGATAACTTATGCTGCTAGAGGGTCTAAATACATGGGAGGAAGTGAGAGATTTACAAAATGAAGCAGAACCTAAAGAAAAGGAAGATTGGGAGAAAATAGGTTGTCAGAGAAGGGCTGAAGATGGTGTCATAATTTACTTGGATGGAAGACCTGTGTTACCAGACTGTATGCTTGCTCCTATGGCTAGGATGTACCACAGGGATGCACACATAGGTACAATGATAAGACTGTTCAGACAAGACTGGTTTAAAGCGAAGTTCAGGAATGTAGCAGAGATGCTTAACTTTTCAACAAATGAACCCTGGTAGGAAAACTGTAGTTTGTCCCGGGAAAATTAGAAAGGCAGAAGGTCCATTCATAAGACTCCAACTTGATTTCATTCAGCTACTTGCTTGTCGAGGATTAAAATATGCCCTTGTCATTGTTTGCCTATTTTCCAAATGGGTAGAAGCATACCCGACCAGAAGGAATGACAGCCTAACTATAGCCAAACTCCTTTTGAGAACTCATTCCTAGGTTCAGTTTTCCAGTAACGATTGTATCAGACCGAGGGTCTCATTTTAATAATGAAATAATTTGATTCATTTATGAAGCATTCAAAATTGAGCAAAAGCTGCACTGTGCATACCACCCAGAGGCTTCTGGAGTGGTAGAATAACTGAATGGCACAATCAAATCAAGATTGGGAAAGATGTGCGATGTTGGAATGGCCTGATACTTTACCTCTTGTCTTAATGGGACTCAGAAGCATACCAGACAAGAAAACAGGCTTGCGTCCCCATGAAATACTCATGAAAGGATAATGAGGCAAGCATGTGTGCCAGGACTCAAGCTATTGAATATTTATGATGATTTGGTATTGGAGTACTCCAAATAATTGGCTGACCAAGTGCTTTCTATTTCTCACCAGGTTGGGGAAGATGCTGTGGCCAGACAATCGACTCCAGCACATGATTTGAATCCAGGTGATTGGGTAGTGATAAAAGAGTACACCGAGAGTAGTGCCAGCACCACGGTGGGGGAAACCACACCAAGTAATATTGGTGACCACCACAGCTGTAAAGTGCAAAGGAATTCCCAACTGGATTCATGCTAGCCATACCAATAGAGTGGCAGAACCTGACAAAGCAGAGTCTGAAGATTGTACAGCTGAAGGACCTTGGGAAATCGATCCTGTAGTAGCTGATGAGGAACAACCAAGCACCATTCAGGATGAATGGATTCCAGTAATCGACATACCTGAAGTGACAATAAGAACAAGAAGTCAAACATATTTAGATAATCAGAGTGATAGACAGGAATAGAAGAACACACTCAGATTACAGAAAATAAAATCATTATCAACTCTGAGGAGGACCAGATAAGGAAAGAGCAATGTAGTCAGACAGAAGAAAACAGCAACAGTACTCCTGAGTCTCAGGAGGGACATATAGGTACTAGAGAAAACGTTCAGGCAGAAGACAATCAAGAAATTAGAAGACCTGAGCAGGACCAGACAGGTATAGAAAAACGTATTCAGGAAGAAGATGATGTACAGTAAAAAGAGCATAAAGACTATACCTACCACATAGCCCCAATACCATTACCAAATAACCAGTCAGTTGGCAGTGAAGAAGGGTCAATCGTTTATTAAGCAAAATACTCTATAGAGGAGCCTCTCCAACCCTCACCCATCAGGTGCCCGGAGAAGACTGCTGGCTAACAGTCAAAACCAAACATATATACTCTCAGTTCAACACATGAAGTCACCGTAAATGGAAAAACACCACTCGGACCTTGGGCCCCAAGGAAGGACCATATATGGCACACATGATTGGTTCAAAGCTTTACTATTTATTACTAGGAAGGTCAGGAGTGGTGACAAATCTTGCCACAAAAGTCAATAAATACGCCCTCAAATCTAGTGAAGAAATCCGATACACTTTCGTCCTTCTTCTGCTTACACACTGTCAATTTGTCCCAATCTACCCAACAGGGTGGAATTAAGGAATGCATGTAGGTAATAATCCGACCCGGTAAAGCCAATAGTTCGTGTTTCGGTTTATCACCAAGCTTATGATCCTTATCCCAATCTTTAATCCGATCCCAAGTCCCGCACAACTCTGCGGCATGGTCCTGGTCATGCACCTGACGCCACACGTCAACGGGGACTAGTAACCCAAAAAATAGCTCTATGTCAGCTAAGGTCATAACAGCTGAGGAGGCCGCTTCTGTAAGCTCCTTATAGTAAGCCATAGGGTTCTTTCAGGGGTCGGGAAGTTGTGACTTTAGCAAAAGGACTTCACTTCTTTTCCAAGGGGTATTGTTCTTGAAATTGTGCCTCCACACCAGGTCCAGTTATTACATTCTGATTGTTTCTTAATTCCGGTACTTCAGGATGATAGATACGATGGACTTCCCGCATAGGGTGCTGGGAGTCCCAGGTTGGACATTTCGAGTGCATCCGCCCTCGATAATTCAATAAAACTTCAACTTTCCTGTACACTTCCTCTAATTCAAACTTGTGAATGTCATACATCACTTGTGGGGCCTTCCCTCCCGGGAAGCACTGTTCCCATAGAGAAATAATACGTACAGCCATGTGCTCTAGGGCATGCTGCTGCATCGCGGGTTCATAATCTTGAAGTGTACTCCATACATCAGCTAAAGTATACATAGGATTGCGCATCCACTGGGATGACTGTTTTGCAATGGTCTGTTTTTCTTCTAGTCCTGCCGCCGAACGAGTAGGGAGTTGGGGTCGTGCTCGAGGACTGAGAAGCCCAAGCGGAAGTTGGGGGAGACAAAACAACTGTGGACATAGTTGGAGACGGCAACGCATCGGTCCATAAAGTAGCCGATCCAAATGCTGAGGGAGATAAAACAGAGGACGTTGCCAGAGGGACGGGGAAGAGGAAACTACAGGAGCAGAAGCCGTTGGAGCCGGATCTGGAGTTAAAGGGACCGCAGGATATATGCGTTGTGGGGCATAAGGGGAGGTGGACGTGCATCCAATAAATCCTCTATCTCATCCTCTGGCTCAGTCCTAGTTAGATGGCTTTTATCCACCTGTAATCTAAATTGTCTATCTGTACAATCAATTCCTTTTTCAGTTTGAGCTTTATAGTAAGCTATGGCTTTCTGTGTAACCGTCTGACCTCCTTTCATTTTACATAACTTTTCCTCCCTGATGCGTCTACGCTTTGCTTCCTTCTGCCACATGTTTAAGGAATCAAACATTGCCTGCCGACTTCGTTTAGAAAACAATCGATCCTGCAAGAAATGTATCTTTTTCTCATTAAAAGACCCGGTTAAGGCCCATTGTAGTTCCACATTGTCTTTAGTATATTTATGCCATAGTGCATTAAACAGAATGGGTGAAATTCCATTTTTAACACACATATCATTACTTGGGCTGCCCTCTGGTGGGGACAGTTGACTTTCATCCAAATGTGTGCCTTTCCGGCGACAACAGCATCCAAAACATAATTTACTAAAACACGACATGATGATAGTTGACAGTTAAATCTCATTCAAGAAACATAGGAGTGTGGACTGGAACAACGCAGCCAAAGTCTCATTTTCTACCTCCTGAACTTTAATAATTGGATGAAGAGTGTTCTCATTGGAGAGTTTATTGAAAAGGTGCGACAGATGAAAAGAAGAGATATCACAGCTATGGGGGAGATTGACTTTGGGCTCCCTCCTTTGACTAGCACCTACCCAGCCGGACTTCGGGCTAACGCGCCCGCGTCTCTCCTGACCTTACCTTCCCCCTCCCCCTTCCCCCAACCCTCCCCTTCTCCGCTCCTACTCTTTCCAGCTTCTGTCCTCTGCCCTCACATGCCCTTTCCCTTTGTCCCCACCCTGTTTTTCTGTGAACCTCTTCCCTCGCCACTTGAGACTGATCTATTTTGTCTGATGCCCGATGGAGCTACCTGGTTTAGCTATAGGGGAGATGGGCCGTGGATTCCCTCCGTGGTCGTCACCTACCCAGTCGGTCTTTAGACATACTTCCTTTCGTCTCTACGGTTTTCTCTTCCGTTATCCTCACTTTCCCTCCTCCCCTACGCCCCACCACTTTCTCTCTCTTTTCTCTCCTCCCCTAATTGTATTGCTGATTGTTTGATTTAATGTTTACTTGTTGATCTTCTTCTAGTATATTGTTGAACCACATTGTTGCACTTCCTTTCGTCTCTCCTGTCGTCTCCTACCGCATCCTCCCTCTATTTCTGTCTCTCCCTCCCTCCTCTCTCAATGTTTTGAGAATGAACTATTTTGTCTGATGCCCGATGGAGCTACTTAGTTTAGCTATAGGGGAGATGGGCCATGGATTCCCTCCTTGGTCGTCACCTACCCAGTCGGTCTTTAGGCAGACTTCTTTTCGTCTCTCCTTATTGTCTCTTCCCTAGCTCCTATCCTCTCTCCCGTGAATCTCCCCCCTTGCCTGCTACTCTGCCTACCCCCTGTCCTTTGTGCTCTTTAACTAAGCACTCCTTCTCCCCTTGTTGGGGAAAGATCCAATATCTATACTCTGGAGTCTCAGCGAACCCGCTGAGTGAGCCCACTGCGCCAAGGGAGCCACTCATACTTGAGGTATGGTATGGCACCCCTTGCCAAAGCACTCCCTCTCCCCTCTTTGGGGAAGGATCCAGCATGTAGGCCTTGGAGTCTCAGAGACCCCTCTGAGAGAGTCCACTGCGTAAATGGAACCTCTCGCAATAGAAATAGGGAAGGGATACCACTTCCCCTGGGATCACAGCTTACTGGACTTTGGACGTTGCCTTGACTCGTCTACCGGTTTGTGTCCCCGTCACCTTTTCCCCTCCTCTCCCCATGCTGTGTCTCTCTCCCTCCCCTCCTCTTTCCCACCTTCATTATCTGTATACTTCCCCTACTCCAACCCCCTCCCCTGAATCTCTCACCTTGCCTTCTTTTCCCCTTACGTATTTGTGCTTATTGTTTATCTCGACCTTACAAGTAACTATGTTGCCATGCTTTAAGAACTGTGTAACCTTTGTAACGATGTAACCTGTAACTATGATCTGATGCTCATGTAAAGCGCTCTGATACCTCCGGGTCTAGCCAGCGCTATATAAAACTTTTTTAAAAATAAATAAATAAATAAATCTTTCAAACATGGCCATGTTCACACATCCTCACCATTGACTAAAACAATACATACATATATTCCCCCAGGCAAGAATTTATTTTCAAAACAACATGTCTTCTTCCAAACAATAGAACGGAGCCCATCGACTCCCTTTCATGGAGAACTAAACAATTCAGATTCCAGACCAACAGATACAAAAATCAAGCAGTCCAAAGACTACCAAGAGACCGTTGGACAGGTATTAACCACAGACTGTCCTACCGACCATCCTGAAGCCTTCCTAGTTCACCCTCGGGACTATTCTGACTAAGCCTGCTGCCTTAGCGTTGCTTCAGATATGTCCCAAAGGCTACCCAGGTACAACCACGGGCCTTTCCGAGACCAGTCTGGCCGGGTGCACACCATACAAGCCACACCAAGGGGTCCGATCGTCGTCTCAATTATTCACAAAACAAGTCCGTGGAGCATCTACCCGTGCAGCCGCAATGCTGCCCTGCCAGACCCCCAAAGTTCTCCGTGGTGCATCGACCACCAAATCCAATACAGTTAACTGTTTCAAAAGCACTGCTCAACAGCGCATTCCATAAGACATCAAAAACAATTCACTCACCTGATGCACGCAGGTACAATTGCGTATTCTCCACTGCCAACTCCTGAAGACCAACACGGTCAGTTCCCGGATTACGCCCATAGGACTCCGATGAAGGGTCACTAGCAGCTGGGGCTCCCTGATCACGAGAGCGGAGTAAGTCAGAATTTTCGGTCAGTCCACCCCCTCGACCAGAGCTCCCCTTTCTTTGTCCTTTCTACCCGGTTACGAGAGGATGATCCTATCGCGGAGTCCCGGTGGAGTCGCCAACTGATGTACAGTAAAAATAACATAATATATACCTACCACATAGCCCCAATACCATTACTAAGTAACCAGTCAGTTGGCAGTGAAGAAGGGTCAATCGTTTATTAAGCAAAATACTCTACAGAGGAGCCTCTCCAACCCTCACCCATCAGACGCGCGGAGAAGACTACTGGCTTACAGTCAAAACCAAACATATATACTTTCAGTTCAACACATGAAGTCACCGTAAATGGAAAAAGACCACTCAGGCCTTGGGCCCCAAGGAAGGACCATATATGACACACATGATTGGTTCAAAGCTTTACTATTTATTACTAGGAAGGTCAGGAGGGGTGACTCCCTTTCATCCTGGTGCCCGGGAGTGTAGACACGGCACATCCAGGAATGCGCTTATCGCACCCAAAGCCAGATGCGACCTTGAGTCCCAGGACAGAGGGAAAACAGTTTACCTTCAGCTGCTCTCAGTAACTCAAATGAACTGGGACTTGACAACTATTGAAGAATAACACGTGATCACAGCTTGTGTTCTGACACAGAAGAAAGAATATAGCGCCTGTATGGTTCTAGGCCTGCTCTATTAGTATGGAACATAACTAAAAATAAACCTTTTCCTACCGGCTAAAACATGTATCGATTATGTTGTGTGTATGTTAAGCAGAGAAGATATATAGATACATCATGCTAACACACTATGTACATGTCCGATAACCCCCGTGTATGCAAAATCGAATTTCTATCCCTCAAAGAAAGAGAACAAAGCCAAAGTCAAAGCCAAATTCAACAAACTCCTGAACAAGGTCAGACTAGTAAAGAAGAACCTATCCAGGCAGAAATGGAAGAGGTAATAAGCCCTGGACAAGGTCAGATAGAGAGGAATTCTGAAAACAACGAAAATTAAAGTGTGCCGCAACTTAATGAAAACAGAAGAACATCTGAAGAATCTAAAAGCACAGTGCCATCTAAGAGACTCAGAGAAGGTGATGGTTGACCTAGATTTGTCAAGATATTGAAATATCGCCTTAAGACAATAAATGAGGAACCAGACCAAGTAGACTAAATAACAAGGCAGTCTGGACCATCTATAGAGAAACCCACAAGGAGAAATCCACGTTTGAAAAGACTGAATAATAAATTCAAAGACCCTGAATGGACCTATATCATTCTCGAGGACTTTGAGAATCTGGAAATCAGTGATGAAAGTGATGAGGAATTAATTTCTGATCAAATTGACGAAGAAGTGAGACCAACTTGAAAAATTCACAGTTTATATTCTGTGTAAAAGTTACAAAGAGGGGCTAAGTCTCCTTAGCCAGAAATGGCTGATAATGGAGTTACTGGAAACTCGAAAAGAAATTGCACAAAGACATGCTGTAGAATATGCACATGTGGTGTGTTGATAGTGCTCATAGCATGGCTAGGACTGACAATAACAATTCCTTACTCAATAGCTGCTAATAAACAGAATGACACTAGTGCACCTGTAAAGGTAGCTAACCTGAAACAAGACAGAGTAGATTTAGAAGCACCAGATGCGATAGAATTACACCATAGTAGAAATAGAAATGAGATGGATTTGAATGTATTTGCTAACTTGTTAGTACATTATGTAGAAACAATGGAAGTTAATGATTGCTATGTCAGTATGAAATTACCAAATGCGAGTAGAAAGGATGCACTCCATATTTATTCTGTATTACAATTTAATCCATCACATTTTTGAAAAGTGCGTGCAACTTGATCAAGTGCTTTGCCCTGGTTGCACTTATAATCAAATGAATGGCAATGAGGCAAATTAGCGCCCCAAATCAAGTGCACTGCAAAAAAGTGCCAACTTGGCTCCAATTTCCGAACAGTAATCCATCATTTTGTTCAATATTTGCAAATTACTCCATAATTTCACCGATACTCCGTTTTTCACTCCTCTTTTTATCAGGCTCAACATGAGGGGTTTCATATGGCTATTTCCCACGCTTCTTATGTGTAAACTGTGCCCATCCAGGCCTCTAGCTTAAACACGACAGATGCCAGGGTTCGTTATAAGCAGTGTTTATTTCTCTCCCAATGCATTTCGGGCGGAATACGCCCTTCGTCAGGGGACACTGTAATTTAACAATAAAAACAAGTCCATATTATACACTGATTAATTGGAAATTCTTACTTTTGTAAAAAACATATTATTAATAAAATATGACATATATGCGTACATTTCAGATTCTAATAGTAGTGTCTACACAATGCACCGAATTAATTACTGTGAATCATAATGCCTCCTCATTACTATACATCGTTAATCATACTATGCTTCTTCGTTCCATGCACATGAACACAGTCTCTATATCCCGTCACATTTAGATATCCTTGCTGGAAAATCTTTGTTTGATGAAGCTCTTGCGTTGAGCCCATACTATAAACTAATGTCTCTCTCTACATTATTCCATGCAAACCTGCTCGCCTATTTCCCAACTATGCCAAGCATACTTACTCACCACCTCCCATGTCCCTTTAACTTTTCCACTGCGCGCACCTTGCATTTTAACATGGTAAAAAATATATATCCACATTCCCCATGTATAACGTTCGATATTTCACCTCCTCTTTCACCGTTCTTAAACATTAGTTAGTCGAGCACTAGCACACATACCTGCTTCTGAAATTACTAAGGCTCCATTCTAACGGTTCCCGACCGAAGTCTTAACTCTATGCTCTACAGCGTGCTTTTAGATCTGACATAACTAGTCTCCTGCTTTGTGATTGGTGCTGAACGCCTAATCATCGCAACGCGCTCCAGCTGAACATTATTACTTCTATGGAAACACTACATAAACCACAATGCAATACTTCTGCATGTATCCAGTGAGTAATGACTCATATTAAACACCACATAAACTGTAGTCAGTAAATAATAATACGTTCGAAAATACGTGTCCCTACGATTTCATCCAGTGACCATGTCTCTTATGTTTTAAAGCGCCGCTTTGTTTCCGAACCCAAGTGTTTTTTCTCCCTCTCAGTGGGCCGTCTTAATTTCATTTGTCCGTTCAATTTTCCTCTCACCACTTCTTGTCTTGTCGGGTGCTACCCTTTGATAGGGCAAAATATTGTGGTTAACAAATGCGAGTAGAAAGGATGCACTCCATATTTATTCTGTATTACAATTTAATCCATCACATTTTTGAAAAGTGCGTGCAACTTGATCAAGTGCTTTGCCCTGGTTGCACTTATAATCAAATGAATGGCAATGAGGCAAATTAGCGCCCCAAATCAAGTGCACTGCAAAAAAGTGCCAACTTGGCTCCAATTTCCGAACAGTAATCCATCATTTTGTTCAATATTTGCAAATTACTCCATAATTTCACCGATACTCCGTTTTTCACTCCTCTTTTTATCAGGCTCAACATGAGGGGTTTCATATGGCTATTTCCCACGCTTCTTATGTGTAAACTGTGCCCATCCAGGCCTCTAGCTTAAACACGACAGATGCCAGGGTTCGTTATAAGCAGTGTTTATTTCTCTCCCAATGCATTTCGGGCGGAATACGCCCTTCGTCAGGGGACACTGTAATTTAACAATAAAAACAAGTCCATATTATAAACTGATTAATTGGAAATTCTTACTTTTGTAAAAAACATATTATTAATAAAATATGACATATATGCGTACATTTCAGATTCTAATAGTAGTGTCTACACAATGCACCGAATTAATTACTGTGAATCATAATGCCTCCTCATTACTATACATCGTTAATCATACTATGCTTCTTCGTTCCATGCACATGAACACAGTCTCTATATCCCGTCACATTTAGATATCCTTGCTGGAAAATCTTTGTTTGATGAAGCTCTTGCGTTGAGCCCATACTATAAACTAATGTCTCTCTCTACATTATTCCATGCAAACCTGCTCGCCTATTTCCCAACTATGCCAAGCATACTTACTCACCACCTCCCATGTCCCTTTAACTTTTCCACTGCGCGCACCTTGCATTTTAACATGGTAAAAAATATATATCCACATTCCCCATGTATAACGTTCGATATTTCACCTCCTCTTTCACCGTTCTTAAACATTAGTTAGTCGAGCACTAGCACACATACCTGCTTCTGAAATTACTAAGGCTCCATTCTAACGGTTCCCGACCGAAGTCTTAACTCTATGCTCTACAGCGTGCTTTTAGATCTGACATAACTAGTCTCCTGCTTTGTGATTGGTGCTGAACGCCTAATCATCGCAACGCGCTCCAGCTGAACATTATTACTTCTATGGAAACACTACATAAACCACAATGCAATACTTCTGCATGTATCCAGTGAGTAATGACTCATATTAAACACCACATAAACTGTAGTCAGTAAATAATAATACGTTCGAAAATACGTGTCCCTACGATTTCATCCAGTGACCATGTCTCTTATGTTTTAAAGCGCCGCTTTGTTTCCGAACCCAAGTGTTTTTTCTCCCTCTCAGTGGGCCGTCTTAATTTCATTTGTCCGTTCAATTTTCCTCTCACCACTTCTTGTCTTGTCGGGTGCTACCCTTTGATAGGGCAAAATATTGTGGTTAACAAATGCGAGTAGAAAGGATGCACTCCATATTTATTCTGTATTACAATTTAATCCATCACATTTTTGAAAAGTGCGTGCAACTTGATCAAGTGCTTTGCCCTGGTTGCACTTATAATCAAATGAATGGCAATGAGGCAAATTAGCGCCCCAAATCAAGTGCACTGCAAAAAAGTGCCAACTTGGCTCCAATTTCCGAACAGTAATCCATCATTTTGTTCAATATTTGCAAATTACTCCATAATTTCACCGATACTCCGTTTTTCACTCCTCTTTTTATCAGGCTCAACATGAGGGGTTTCATATGGCTATTTCCCACGCTTCTTATGTGTAAACTGTGCCCATCCAGGCCTCTAGCTTAAACACGACAGATGCCAGGGTTCGTTATAAGCAGTGTTTATTTCTCTCCCAATGCATTTCGGGCGGAATACGCCCTTCGTCAGGGGACACTGTAATTTAACAATAAAAACAAGTCCATATTATACACTGATTAATTGGAAATTCTTACTTTTGTAAAAAACATATTATTAATAAAATATGACATATATGCGTACATTTCAGATTCTAATAGTAGTGTCTACACAATGCACCGAATTAATTACTGTGAATCATAATGCCTCCTCATTACTATACATCGTTAATCATACTATGCTTCTTCGTTCCATGCACATGAACACAGTCTCTATATCCCGTCACATTTAGATATCCTTGCTGGAAAATCTTTGTTTGATGAAGCTCTTGCGTTGAGCCCATACTATAAACTAATGTCTCTCTCTACATTATTCCATGCAAACCTGCTCGCCTATTTCCCAACTATGCCAAGCATACTTACTCACCACCTCCCATGTCCCTTTAACTTTTCCACTGCGCGCACCTTGCATTTTAACATGGTAAAAAATATATATCCACATTCCCCATGTATAACGTTCGATATTTCACCTCCTCTTTCACCGTTCTTAAACATTAGTTAGTCGAGCACTAGCACACATACCTGCTTCTGAAATTACTAAGGCTCCATTCTAACGGTTCCCGACCGAAGTCTTAACTCTATGCTCTACAGCGTGCTTTTAGATCTGACATAACTAGTCTCCTGCTTTGTGATTGGTGCTGAACGCCTAATCATCGCAACGCGCTCCAGCTGAACATTATTACTTCTATGGAAACACTACATAAACCACAATGCAATACTTCTGCATGTATCCAGTGAGTAATGACTCATATTAAACACCACATAAACTGTAGTCAGTAAATAATAATACGTTCGAAAATACGTGTCCCTACGATTTCATCCAGTGACCATGTCTCTTATGTTTTAAAGCGCCGCTTTGTTTCCGAACCCAAGTGTTTTTTCTCCCTCTCAGTGGGCCGTCTTAATTTCATTTGTCCGTTCAATTTTCCTCTCACCACTTCTTGTCTTGTCGGGTGCTACCCTTTGATAGGGCAAAATATTGTGGTTAACAAATGCGAGTAGAAAGGATGCACTCCATATTTATTCTGTATTACAATTTAATCCATCACATTTTTGAAAAGTGCGTGCAACTTGATCAAGTGCTTTGCCCTGGTTGCACTTATAATCAAATGAATGGCAATGAGGCAAATTAGCGCCCCAAATCAAGTGCACTGCAAAAAAGTGCCAACTTGGCTCCAATTTCCGAACAGTAATCCATCATTTTGTTCAATATTTGCAAATTACTCCATAATTTCACCGATACTCCGTTTTTCACTCCTCTTTTTATCAGGCTCAACATGAGGGGTTTCATATGGCTATTTCCCACGCTTCTTATGTGTAAACTGTGCCCATCCAGGCCTCTAGCTTAAACACGACAGATGCCAGGGTTCGTTATAAGCAGTGTTTATTTCTCTCCCAATGCATTTCGGGCGGAATACGCCCTTCGTCAGGGGACACTGTAATTTAACAATAAAAACAAGTCCATATTATACACTGATTAATTGGAAATTCTTACTTTTGTAAAAAACATATTATTAATAAAATATGACATATATGCGTACATTTCAGATTCTAATAGTAGTGTCTACACAATGCACCGAATTAATTACTGTGAATCATAATGCCTCCTCATTACTATACATCGTTAATCATACTATGCTTCTTCGTTCCATGCACATGAACACAGTCTCTATATCCCGTCACATTTAGATATCCTTGCTGGAAAATCTTTGTTTGATGAAGCTCTTGCGTTGAGCCCATACTATAAACTAATGTCTCTCTCTACATTATTCCATGCAAACCTGCTCGCCTATTTCCCAACTATGCCAAGCATACTTACTCACCACCTCCCATGTCCCTTTAACTTTTCCACTGCGCGCACCTTGCATTTTAACATGGTAAAAAATATATATCCACATTCCCCATGTATAACGTTCGATATTTCACCTCCTCTTTCACCGTTCTTAAACATTAGTTAGTCGAGCACTAGCACACATACCTGCTTCTGAAATTACTAAGGCTCCATTCTAACGGTTCCCGACCGAAGTCTTAACTCTATGCTCTACAGCGTGCTTTTAGATCTGACATAACTAGTCTCCTGCTTTGTGATTGGTGCTGAACGCCTAATCATCGCAACGCGCTCCAGCTGAACATTATTACTTCTATGGAAACACTACATAAACCACAATGCAATACTTCTGCATGTATCCAGTGAGTAATGACTCATATTAAACACCACATAAACTGTAGTCAGTAAATAATAATACGTTCGAAAATACGTGTCCCTACGATTTCATCCAGTGACCATGTCTCTTATGTTTTAAAGCGCCGCTTTGTTTCCGAACCCAAGTGTTTTTTCTCCCTCTCAGTGGGCCGTCTTAATTTCATTTGTCCGTTCAATTTTCCTCTCACCACTTCTTGTCTTGTCGGGTGCTACCCTTTGATAGGGCAAAATATTGTGGTTAACAAATGCGAGTAGAAAGGATGCACTCCATATTTATTCTGTATTACAATTTAATCCATCACATTTTTGAAAAGTGCGTGCAACTTGATCAAGTGCTTTGCCCTGGTTGCACTTATAATCAAATGAATGGCAATGAGGCAAATTAGCGCCCCAAATCAAGTGCACTGCAAAAAAGTGCCAACTTGGCTCCAATTTCCGAACAGTAATCCATCATTTTGTTCAATATTTGCAAATTACTCCATAATTTCACCGATACTCCGTTTTTCACTCCTCTTTTTATCAGGCTCAACATGAGGGGTTTCATATGGCTATTTCCCACGCTTCTTATGTGTAAACTGTGCCCATCCAGGCCTCTAGCTTAAACACGACAGATGCCAGGGTTCGTTATAAGCAGTGTTTATTTCTCTCCCAATGCATTTCGGGCGGAATACGCCCTTCGTCAGGGGACACTGTAATTTAACAATAAAAACAAGTCCATATTATACACTGATTAATTGGAAATTCTTACTTTTGTAAAAAACATATTATTAATAAAATATGACATATATGCGTACATTTCAGATTCTAATAGTAGTGTCTACACAATGCACCGAATTAATTACTGTGAATCATAATGCCTCCTCATTACTATACATCGTTAATCATACTATGCTTCTTCGTTCCATGCACATGAACACAGTCTCTATATCCCGTCACATTTAGATATCCTTGCTGGAAAATCTTTGTTTGATGAAGCTCTTGCGTTGAGCCCATACTATAAACTAATGTCTCTCTCTACATTATTCCATGCAAACCTGCTCGCCTATTTCCCAACTATGCCAAGCATACTTACTCACCACCTCCCATGTCCCTTTAACTTTTCCACTGCGCGCACCTTGCATTTTAACATGGTAAAAAATATCCACATTCCCCATGTATAACGTTCGATATTTCACCTCCTCTTTCACCGTTCTTAAACATTAGTTAGTCGAGCACTAGCACACATACCTGCTTCTGAAATTACTAAGGCTCCATTCTAACGGTTCCCGACCGAAGTCTTAACTCTATGCTCTACAGCGTGCTTTTAGATCTGACATAACTAGTCTCCTGCTTTGTGATTGGTGCTGAACGCCTAATCATCGCAACGCGCTCCAGCTGAACATTATTACTTCTATGGAAACACTACATAAACCACAATGCAATACTTCTGCATGTATCCAGTGAGTAATGACTCATATTAAACACCACATAAACTGTAGTCAGTAAATAATAATACGTTCGAAAATACGTGTCCCTACGATTTCATCCAGTGACCATGTCTCTTATGTTTTAAAGCGCCGCTTTGTTTCCGAACCCAAGTGTTTTTTCTCCCTCTCAGTGGGCCGTCTTAATTTCATTTGTCCGTTCAATTTTCCTCTCACCACTTCTTGTCTTGTCGGGTGCTACCCTTTGATAGGGCAAAATATTGTGGTTAACAAATGCGAGTAGAAAGCATGCACTCCATATTTATTCTGTATTACAATTTAATCCATCACATTTTTGAAAAGTGCGTGCAACTTGATCAAGTGCTTTGCCCTGGTTGCACTTATAATCAAATGAATGGCAATGAGGCAAATTAGCGCCCCAAATCAAGTGCACTGCAAAAAAGTGCCAACTTGGCTCCAATTTCCGAACAGTAATCCATCATTTTGTTCAATATTTGCAAATTACTCCATAATTTCACCGATATGAAATTACCGACATCAGTAGCAGAAGGAGTAACATATCATCATTTATCACTGACATATGGTATTTCATGTAGTATTTTGGCTAGTTTGTTTTATAGAACTGGAAAGTTACAGTATTATTATTCTAATACAGATGTGATGTTTTCAGAAATTCCTATACATAGAAACATGAACCCTGTCCTTAGCAGTAGAGACTCACAGTTTATGGGTGAATAGTTCCTAACAATGAAAACAATAGATATAGCTGAAGCACATAAAGACAACCTAATGTGTAGATTACATGAAGAGGAAAAGATATTTTTGAATCTAGCAGAGTAAAGGAGATAGGATTTCCATAGAAAGGCCACTGAACCGAAACCCCAGATACCCAAGTGGGCTGAACTGGCAAGACTAATGCTGCTATGTTCCTGGACTTTGAAAAGAAGGGGGAAATCTGTCTCCATAGGTTGAAAACAGAGTGTAATAATATTTTTGTTAGTTACAGTGAATGTGAACACAATTTCCTGATAATTGGGGGAACTGATCCAGTATTTCCTGGAATCTATTATATTTGTGGGAACAAGGCGTATTTTTAAATGGCCTGAATATTGGTTTGGGAGCTGCTATTTCGGAATGCAAAAAGAATCACTGGGAACAATGAAGACAATAATGGACTGACACGTAATAAAAGAGCTAGTTTTTCAGAAATTGTAGATGATATATTTAGTGCATTGATACCTTCAGTGGGCGTAATTTTTAATAATCAAAGAATTTGTAAATTGTCTACAATGGTGGATCGCTTATGGACTGACACTGCTGGAGGATTCTTACTGGTCAATACTGAATTAGTTGCGTTAAGATCTATGGTTTTACAAAATCGACTTGCTCTTGATATATTATTGGCAAAAGAAGGCGAAGTCTGTAGAATGTTGAAAGTGCAACATTGTTGTACTTACATACCTGATAAAAGTATTGAAATTAGAAGGTATGTAAAAAATATTACACATTTGGAAGATAGCTGGGACGCTACTAGCTGCCGCAGGTAACTTGCTTTACAAACTGTAAACAATACTTTAAAATTTTTAAATCACTCGAATCTTGTGCACTTTAAGAATATTATAGTAGTTGCTACTCATTTTGTCTGGGCACTCCCCCGCCCCAGTCCGCCACGGCAAGTGCCGTTTGAGCGGAGGGCTGCTGGGAGTTGTTCAACATACTCACTTCCGGTCGGGGTTAGCGTGCTAGTTGCCGCGCCCCTAACACTATTTAGCCTGAAGTGTTTTGCTTGCACAGTGGACGTGGCAGTTCCAGATAGCTGGGACGCTACTAGCTGCCGCGGGTAACTTGCTTTACAAACTGCAAAAAATACTTTTAACATTTTTAAATCACTCGTATCTTGTGCAATTAAGGAATATTACAGTAGTTGCTACTCACGTTGTCTGGGCACTCCCCCGCCCCGGTCCGCCACGGCAAGTGCCGTTTGAGCGGAGTGCTCCTGGGAGTTGTTCAACATACTCACTTCCGGTCGGGGGTTAGCGTGCTAGTTGCCGCGCCCCCAACACTATTTAGTTAGATGACAGCACACACACGCAGCGGACAGGCGCAGCGGGCGTGCCAGCGGCGCACCAAAGGCAAGCCTGTCTGCGCCCGTCCACGCCTGGACAATACATGCCCTATCTGTGAAGTACCCATATTCATCCAGCCTAACTCAAGGACCTCCCAACCACATCCCCCTCTCATCACTCAGGGAACGGTCACTGCAGCAATGGTGAACGCTGGCTCACTCGTCAAACATAAATATGAGATATATAATTTTATCACGGAACATGACCTTGATGTGATGTTTATACCTCACAGCCACCACTCCTGATGGTTACACATCTGTCCGTCAAGACAGACCCATCAAAAGAGGGGGAGGGCTAGCGATAATCCACATAAAAAAATTCTCCTTTAAAATTGAAAATATATCTCCTCAAACTTGAGAAGCAATGAGCTTTTCCATCCTGCTCACCCCTTCCCAAATCTTAAAAGGCATCCTGCTGTATCGACCCCCAGGATTGCGGGCTGCCTTCCTTGCCTCACTAAATAAATTGTTGGAACTTGTGGCCACTGAACCCACCATTACCATCCTGGGTGACTTTAATTTTTATCTCGAAAATAAACCTGATAACGATACAATCTTCCTATTATCAGAATTAGAGGCACTGGGTCTCTCACAACGAATAGCTGACCCTACACACACAGCTGGACACACGTTAAATGGCCTTTTCTCCAATGCACTGAACATATCTGTAAAAACCATTTTCCCCCTGGTCTGGACTGACCATTACACCATTATATTTAATATTATTACTGACAGAAAATCAATATTGAACACTGTTCCTACTCCCCATATACCACTAAAGCATGGAAGAGTATGGACTCTGAACAACTCAAAGCACACCTAACCCTCAACCAGCCAGAATCCTGCCCAGATCCTGATTTAGCAGCATCAAACTACTCTATTTGGCTGAATAATGCTTTTGATGTACTAATGCAAAAAAAACATTTTCGAAAAACCACTGCTCCCCATCAGCCCCCTGGTTTTCTGAAACCCTAACAGCACAGAAGAAAATCAGCAGGAATCATGAAAGGCAGTAGCATAAAAGCTACAATAATCAAGAGAAAACTCGTTACAAAGACTCCCTCAACAAATACAAACTATTAATTGTTCAGGAGAAATGCAAGTACTACACTACTCAGATTGAGACCACCCAAAATTCCAGTAAACAGCTTTATCAGGTAGTTGCTAAATTATCTGGACAAGTACCAAATTGTAATCCAGCCCCTTCTCAGGCATTATGCAACTCCCTTGCTGATTACTTCTTTGAAAAGGTTACTGATATCTACATCAATTTCTCATCTCAAACTCATAAAAACAACCAGTTATTGAAACATGAAACCCCAGAATGAGAACACTCCTTAGCAAAATTTGAAAGCACCACTCCTGAACAGATCTCACACTTAATAGCTACTATTAAATCTGGATCTGCTACCAACCCCTGTCCCCCATCAATAATTAAGCCACTAGCAGACCTAGTCGCACCCACAATGTCTATCTGCAATGTTTGCATCTGGCGCATACCCAAAGATTTGGAAAAAACCCATTATTAAACCACTACTAAAAATGAACGAACCTAAGAACTATAGGCCAATAGCAAGTCTCCCTTTTCCTGCCAACATTTTTGAGAAAGGGATCAACACACAGCTCTTTAAACATATTGAAGATCACCAACTTTTGGATGATACTCAATTTGGCTTTCGCACTTGCTAAAAATTGGAGCATGGTCACATTATACAAAGGAAATAAAACCTGCCTCTTGGCATATATCTGAAGATGAAATTATAAATATTGTTTCTCTCACGCTGGCACGTCTATTAAGAAACCTGGATTGCCCTTTAACTTTCCTGTTCTTCTACAGTAGGGGGGAATAAAAGTCCCCATATATTGTTATGGGGGTGTGCTATAATAACATTATGTAAATTACATTAGGAGTCAACACACACATATATTGTTAAGGTTAGGAGACACTTAAAATTAGAGTAGTAATTTAAATCTAACATAAATTACATTTAATGATTATAAGGTAAAAATAATTTAGTATTCAGTACTTAAATGTAAAAAGAAATAAATATTGAATACTTAAATAAAATAGATTACAATAATTACATAAGAAATAATAAATCAAATTAGCTTAATTTTAAGCTCCTGTAAATATTTATTAATGAATAATTATATTTTTCAAAAAAGAATAAAATATAGGTTAATGATTTTAATTGTATTAAATGTAAAAAGAGGTAGTAATTTTTTAGGTTTAAGGTATGGGTAGTAAAATGATTGTAGGGTTTAGAGATGATTAGTGTGTACGGGTAGGAAGTTGTTTTCAGGGTTGAGTGGTGGATAATGTATATGGGGTGTAAGGATTTTTTAGGGTTCAGGGATGCGTAGTGTATTGACATAGTGATATGTTTTAGAGTTCGGTGGGTGCAGAGGTCCGAAGCACCTTAAGTTTAAACTTTCACTTAAGAAGGTAATAGGATATGTAATACAAAAAAATATGTATGGTATTTTATACGTTTAGCTTGAAAGAATGTTTGTTCAAAAAGAGAAATGTTTATGGAAAAGGGTAAGTGAAAAACTGAATTTTGCTGTTAGGTTGTCGGCAGTTAAAAGAATGGAAAACCCTTCATTATTTAGGTAAATATGTGAAAAAAACACCCTACACATTGTTACAAAAATATTCTGTGTATAGAAGGGAATGATTTTTTAGACTGTTCTCTTCAATGTGGAGCTGGCAATGGACACTGATTGGAATTTTAATGTTTATATTTTATTTGCCTCTCTTGAACAGACGATGAAATAATGAATGACAAACAATGGTCAGTGACAGTGGAATTATGTATGTGAGTCTTTGGTTGCAGAGTTTACTGCTCCAATAGCTCAAAATACCATTTTCATTTTCATGCAGCTTATTTTAGAGCAGCGTGCTGCATAATTTGCCCTTCCATTGCTGCATAATCCTTGTGACAGAACCATGATCAGACCACGGGCAAGCAGAAGCAACTGCCCAACCGTGGGGATTAAGGCATTTTACTGCTTTTGTCCAAAGGTCCAGCTTACTTCGGATCCTGAGCAACTGGGCCAAGCAGCTTCAGCACTTGACTCTAAGTTGGAGCGTAGGTCAAGCAGTCAACGATTTCTAAGCGGGGGGGTAAACACGGGGATGAACACAGATTCACAACTCAAA
This sequence comes from Lissotriton helveticus, assembly GCF_964261635.1. Classification (NCBI taxonomy): domain Eukaryota; kingdom Metazoa; phylum Chordata; class Amphibia; order Caudata; family Salamandridae; genus Lissotriton; species Lissotriton helveticus. The sequence continues at coordinate 596,153,772 of NC_136069.1, read as the reverse complement.
ATATGTTTAGTAGTAGCAAAACATGGTTGTCCAGCCAAACACTTGCTTTTATGAAAAAAGGAGTATTTATATACTACCACAAAATAAAATACAGCTTTCGCAAACAATACATACAGTCCCTTGAGGTCAGGACTCTAGTGTTTTAACAGACGGGTTCCTGAGTCCCACTCCCCTCTCCCTAGTGATAGTGGTCATTCCTCTTTCACTATAGGTGACTTTCAAATTAAGCCCCAGTAGTAATTCAAGTCTCAGGAGTCCAGTTCCCACTCCTTTTGGGTCAAAAGTGTTCCAGCACTGAAGCGATATATGGCAGGTTAATCCCCCCAGGCCATCTGCCCTGTAAATCAATCTTACCTACACCAGCAGGACCTACATGGCCAGAGTTTCCAAGCATGCTTCCTGCAGGGATGCTAAGCTAAAGTGGCTGTCTCCAGTTAGTTCCTCTTGCGTCCTATTGAGCACCAGATGGTATACTGCCACCACCGAGCTTGTGCTTTTCAACTGCTGGCAAAGGCAGTAGTCTTTCACCATTATGAGGGTAGGGCTTTGGGTGCTCCCCGTCCAAAAAGACTGCCATCCATGAGACACGCCATGATAGCAAGAAATCAGCATCAGGGTTCCAGACATCTGTACAGTTGGGGCACTCATGGGAGGGTACATGTCCATCACCATGTGAGGGACTTTTCCATCCCAACACTTAGTGACCTGGATAATGATAATTTTTTGCAGAATTGTTTAGTGCTAATACTATGAAGATTAACATATTTCAGAGGGATCCGTGAAATTGTTTCTATATGTCATGCTTCTTTTGAAATATGGGATTTGATACCCCTGAATTTCGTGCAATAAAAACGCCAAAACATGATAACTGTGAACGCAAAATAAATTATGGTAACTACTTGTGATGATGTACATTTGACCTTGCTTTGCATCTAATTTAAAATGTGCAGCATGGGTCTCAGCGTTGCATTATTGGAGATGTGCCGTTTCATATGAAGGAGTGAGGAGTAGTGGGGGAGGGGGGAGGGGGTTTGAAATCGCTGCGGACATTTGGAGCCGTAGAAAGATATGTGACAAAGGCAGAACAAACAAAGCACTTCATTTGAAACACAAAGGAACAGACGAACCATGATCAAAGACTAATGAATTAAAGCAGACAACAAAGAATACAGGAAAGAAAAACACTTGAGATAAAAATAGATAAAGGGTGGCTACATTATAGACGAAAGAACGACGACACATGTGTAAAAGGAAAATGTATAAGGTAAACTCAGTCATTTTCACATAGGAGCTGAAAGAATATATGTTCGTTTTCAAAAATGAGACGGTCTGCAATTTGAAAAACTGCACGCTACTAAAAGGGGTGCATCAAGGGCACAATATAACAGTAACAGATTACTGCATGTTCAGATACTGCCATCAAAAGCAAACGTACAATAAACATTCGAAAGAGCATTTGCAAGCATTTTGCTTTAGATAGAATTTGTGGGAGCCAAAGAGCACCGCTCAATACATTTAGAATTGCTTGCCTTGAAGAAAGTCAACTAGGCAACCCATTTTAGGTTACATATGCTTACAGTTCTGAACGAGAGCAGCACTTATTTAATTTCACCACAAAAACATTGATCAACAATAGCACCAGGCTCAAACGAACAAGCATATAGGCCTAGCTTAGCTACTTGAACCGGCTGTTCTTCATTGATTGGCAAGTTGTGTGTGGTTGTGTGGTGGCTGAATGCAAGAATGAGTCAGTGGTTGGAAGGATAGATGAATGAATGCGTGAGTGATGGCTGGGCTGACAGGGCGAGTTCATAAATGTTTGAAAGGGGCTACAGCAGTCTATGTAGTGCCAGCTCTCCTCATCACTGTGGAAGCAATTGCACTCAGTGGCTTCTCAGGAGCAAGGGGGACACCAAGGCTTCTGCAGTAAAGCACAGTCTACAAATGGCATCCAGATCAAAATGTTAAAGGAAATGTCGAACCCTTAATCCCACCTTTGGTGAGCTATAATGATGCTCTTTTCAGAGGAAGTTTTTTTTTTTTAATTGTTTGCTGCAATTCCTCTACGCACCTGTTCTTCTATAGTCACGTCAACAATACATCATTTTATATAGTCCAACACTGCTAATATAAAAGAGTTTGAATGTACTCTTTTTGGGCTTCTTATGAAAAGCATTAGGCTTCTTTTTAAGGGGATTGTGCTTGCTTAGTATTTCAAATCTGGCACCACAGCAGCAGTAAAGAAGCAGCAGCAAACAGAGAATTCAGAAAGATAGGTCGTATCTGGGCACCAGAGAGAGAGGCACAACAGGAGGTAATTGGTGTTTGGAAGCCCAGTGCTTTGGAGCACTTGCAGGACGAAACTTGAGTGAGACACTTTAATGGGCCTTCTGTGTGATGGGGAGGTGAGAGCAGCAGACAGTTTAGTAATGCATCTGGGTAATTCACAGGAGGAGTTCACTTTGCTGCATGTGACTAAACACACATTTCCATACTATTCACCCAGTAGATTAGGTTTTGGCATTAGTGCTTATTTGTCCTAAGTCATGAGCAGTCCTTTCAGCCACATCTTCATTTTATTCACCTGCACAATGCATCTTGGGAGTGGAATTTTTAAGTTTATTTAACATGTTAAGCGTTGTTTTATGTGAGCAAGGTCCTGTATCTACTCACCCTCATTTCAGTACTTGACAGTGCAATTTCAGTAAAAGAAATCTGGAAGCCAAAAGAAAATCCGTGCAACAGGCTTAGAAGCTTGGAAGCTGAACCAGAGTAAAGTTATCGTGGAGGGGGCACTGGGAAAAGAAACAATAGGAGAAGGAAGATGAAAAGTAGGAAGATTAAGGCCAAGACCACTAAAACTGCTAGAATGACCAGAGCCACGAAAACTGAGACAAAAAGAACCAGGCCCAGGGAGATAAATCTATGAGGACCAGGGTTACCAATGCTAGAAGGGACCTGAAACAAATAGACAAGGAGGAACAGGACAAATCAAAACAGCCCAAGGGGAACCGGGGCCAGGGTGAGAAGGTTCAAGAGGGCCAGGAGGTTGTGGAACAGGGGGATCTGGACCCAGTGGACAATGGCTCAATGGAACAGAAAAAACAGCGGTAGAAGGAACAGAAGGTCCTGGAGAAGTACAACAAGAAGGGCTATGAGGGTCTGTGTGCACCGACTAGGACCAGATGGATGAAGAAAACTAGGACCAGGAGTAGGAGACACAAGTAGACAGACCAAAGAGGACCAGTACTATGAGACCAATGAAGAGAAAGATCAGGCTCAGGAGGGTCAATAACAGAGACATAAGATCAAGGAGTACCAAGCGTCCAAAAGCAAAGGGACAAGGAAAAGGAAGACCACAACCAGAAACAGCCAGGCCTATCAAAACCTGGAGATCCTAGCTTTTAATGACTAGGAGATTATATAGGATACGAAAGTCTAATGAATTAAAACAGACAACAAAGTGGGAACAGGATCAGAAGCTCCAGGAGTGTCAGACTCAGGGGGATAGTACACTAGGGTGACAAGAAGTACATGAACCAGGGTGACTCACACATGGGAATTGGGAGGATCAGTGCCAGAGGGATGAGGAGAACAAGACCCAATAGTATCATTACTAGGAGGACCAAGAGATAGGGCCCATGACTAGATGGGCAAGAAAAAGGTAGATTAGGCAAACCAGGAGACTAGGAAGATTAAAAGGAGCAGAATGGGGCAGGAACACCAGGGACCAGGAGGGCTAGGGAAACCAATGCTAGCGGTACTAGCATCGGAAGACCAGATAAATGAGGTCCAGACTAAGGAGTACCAGAAATAAGACCAGGACTACCGGGACCAAGGTGACCAGGAACAGAAAGATTAGGAACAGGAAACTGAGGAGAAGAGAATTGTGGTGAAGAGGATGAAAAGATGCAGGACTGGGAGCCTGTAAAACAGTAGACCCATTTTCCAAATGACTAGGGTAAGGAGTACATGGGAATGACAACCAGTCAAACTAGAACCAGGAAGTACAGGGTCAGTACGTTTTTAGATTAGCATGAACTGAAGGTCAATAAAAATCAGAACTAGGAAAGGCTACGGTGATCTGTGATAGGACAAGTTAATGCAAACCATGTGGACAATCAGCAGGAGGATCGGGCCAGGGGGATCAGAGCAAGATTGAAGCAGACTAGGAAGATCAGGACCTGAAGGGCAATGGTCAGTATGTGCGGGATACTAGGATAATCAGGACAGGGATTAGGAAGAACGAGAGAGGGCAGTACTAAGGGCACACAAACGACCAGAGCACGATGACTAGGTATTTTAAAAGGATCATGACCAGGAGGATTAGAAACAGGGCTTTGAGGGTTATGAAGATTAGCACCTAGGGGACCAGGTCTCAGATTGGGAAAGAACAATTATTACAAGTATCAGGACCAGGGTGAGGAGGATCTGAGGTAAGGAGGTCAACCAGTATCTGTGGATGTTGTGTACATATTACACCAGATCGAGCACCATAAATGAAATGGACAGTGGTGGGCAAGAGAACCAGAATCAAAATGGCCAGGCTCAAGGGAATTAGAACAAGGAGAAACTGAAACTAAGAGGACCTGGATCAATGGCTGCAGTACCAGAAGGATTAATTGGACAAGGTACAGATCCAGGAAAACAAGGACAACCCAAACCACGAGGACAAAGAGTGCCAGGACTCGAGAAGCAAGATGGACTAGGACCTGCGGTATCAGGGCTTGGAGGTTTAGGGTGAGATAAACCAGGATAAGAGGACCACAAAAGAACAGGGCTAGATGGGCCAAGGTTGGCTGAACTAGGAGGGGCCATGATAGCCAAAAGGCAAAGTTAATGAAAGCATGCACAAAAGGAAAAGAAGGACCAGGAGGACTAGGACCAAGGAGACCAAGACTAAGATAGCAGGTGGGTCAGATCCAGGATCACTAGGTCTAGCAGAACCCAAACTATAAAGGAGCAAGACCAAAAGCATCAGGGACAATGGTCACATAATCTAAAAAAGGAAAAGGACTGTGAAAAAGAGTAGCATGGCCATGGCCAGGAGTGCCAGGTAGCTGAGACCAAGGCACAGGCAGCCACAGTTAGGAGGAAAGGTTCTAAGAAGACCACATAACAAAGGACTAAGGGGACCAAGAAGATCAGGGCACAAAGGATCAGGAACATGAGTAGCAGTACCAGGAGGACCTGACTGAGGAGGAAAAGGAGGATCAGGAGGCTCAGTACCAGGATGATCACATCCTTGAGTTCCACCACAGCGCTTGGAACAGAATGGCTAGGAAGATGTAAAATAGGAGTGCCAAGCCCAGGAGGACAAGATAAGACAAGATGGCCAGGCAATCAGAGCCAACAGGAGAAGAGCTAAGGGGGGCAGTGCAATGAGGACCAGTGGACCACAGCCAATGGGAAAAGGAAGCTCAATTCACAGAGGCCCAGAGAATCAGAACCTGGCATGCCATAACAAGCAGGACCAGAATGGGGTGGAAAAGGAGGACCAGGACAAAGAAGGCCAGGAAGATAGGAACCAGGATGGCCAAGCTTGGTGGCTAAGAAAGACTAAGTACAGGATGAACTGAACAAGGAGGATCAGGATAAATTAGACAAGTTAGTCCAAGATGACAACGAGCATAACAACCATGGTTAAGAATATCATGACATGTTGGAGGAGGACCCGGAGAACTAGTCAGGTTAGGAGTATGTAGATTAGGCCCATTAAGACCAGGGACCAGGTAGGGGAGTAGTAGGTGTACTAGAATAATCAGCATAAGCAAGACCAAGAACAGGACTTGGATGACCAGAGAGGTCAGAACCAATAACCTAGGATCTGAAGTTCCAATTGGAGCAAGAGGACTATGAACTGGGGTTTTAAGACCATGATGGTAAGGATTAGGGTAACTAGGAAACCCAGAGCCACAAGGACCAATGGGACTAGACCAGGACCATAACGACTAGGCCCAGCCCAAGAGGACCTACTAAAGAAGTCCAGGAGCAGTGGAGTCAGTACCAGGTGGACCACAAGGACAAGGGCAAGTAGAATTAGGATGACCCAAACCAGTAAGCCCTAGAAGAAGTAAAACAACAGGACTGGGTGGATAAGAGCCCAACTGACCAGTAGGATCAATTTGAGGATCAGTAATACCATGATTAGGAGATCTAGGAAGGGCTAATACTAGGATGAACCAGGAGCAGGGCCAGGAAGGCCAGGGTCAGAAAGGACTACAACCAGGACAAAGAGATTCATAAAAACAGACTTAGATAGACCAAGGGAAGGATGAGGATCAGGAGAACCAAACAAATCCAAAAAAGGAGGACCTAGACCAGGACTAGAAGGAGGACCTATGCCTAAATGCACAGAAGGACCTGGAAGTGAAGGAAGAAAACCAGGAACAGGAGGTCACCTATGTGAGTCTAGGACTCATGTATTTGGAGATCCCTTTTATAAATGCTTCTTTTTTTATGCTTCTTATACTGCCAACCCCTAGAAACCCACCACCCCTTTAGCCCATGTATAGAACTGATAAGTATTTGCTGAAAAATCAGAGTATGCAAAGTGAATAAAAAGGCAGGTTGAAGAAAGGTTGAGAGTGTTAATTGTCCAGTTGACAATGTGGACTTTAAAATGTGCATGACAATTAAATATGCATTATTTTCTCCCTTCTGTAGAACAGAAAAATAATGTGAATTAATTTCCAAATGCTGATCTTTCTCGTCTTCGTTTTTGTTCCTTAGCTGACAAGATATAACTTTTCAGGGCTTAAACTCTGGGGCTGGTTGGCAGGAGTGAAAGTTATGTTGTCTATTATTCGAAATTGCTTATCCACGTTAGGTGCAAGAAAAAATGTATCTGCACAAAATTATTTAATGCAGTGTATTTTAAAGTGGATATTCTGCTTCTAATTAAAACATTACATTAATAGTCAATTTTTACATATTCAACAGGTACATATGTCTGCATGGAAAGCAGATGGAAAACAAGAGAAATCTGTTCAATTTGATGTAACATTCTAGTTTACTAAATCCATTGCTAACAAATGTTATGTATTTTGAAATGGTCCAATAATTTCTGTATAACCTGCATTGCTCAAATCGTTTAAAGGGTTTGAGTTTCTTGCAGGAGCTCTCTTTCCTTTTGCTTGGATTCTTGTTGGTCTGTGCCGCACCTTTTCCACTTCCACTTGCAGATATTTTTACTATGGGACTTTTCCTTTGGAGTTCTATTGACTACAAGCTTATTATAACTTTAATGTACCTATCACAAACAACACCTGACCCAGTTATTTGAATGACCTCTTTTCAAACTGGTTCCTTTACTGTTTCTTTTGATAAGTTATGTCCCAAGAGCATACAACTGACTTGTACTGTTATAATATTTGGGATGCTACATTGGCAATACAACTTTATGTATCACTGAATAAATATAATGAGAAAAGAGACAAATTAGTGCTTTTTTGGTAAAGTAGTTTTAGCATGTTTTTGAATTCACTTTGCATTCCATTGGCCTTGAATATTGGACCTTTCTGATAAGGAAAGTTGCTTGATTATTCATTGGATTTGACAATATATACTTTGTGCCCTGCAGTTTAAACAGGCCATGGCATACAACCAAAGCTTTTGTATAGTACACCTAAAATGATCGTATTTCACGCAAGACAAGCACCATTATCACACCCTGTGTGCAGTACACCAATGGACACTTCCCACAGAGCACTGTTTATAGTCCTGCTCTTTGTGCAGTACACCTGTGTATAATCTCTATGGGCATTGCCTATATCCATTTCTTGTTGATGTATGGCTGTAATAACATGGGTTATTATGAGTGGAGTAAGTACTAGGCCTGGGCAGAATAAGTAATTCTGCCGGCAGAATCGGAGGAATTTGGTAATTGCCTGTTGCTCTTGTAAAGCAGAATTACTTTAAAATTCTGCCGCTAAAATGGTGGAATGAATTTGCAGTAATTATTTGTTTCTAAGACGGTTGCATGAGGGAGAAGTCCCTCTAGTTTTAAAAATTACTGCATTTTAAAGTTTGATCTGCAGGCGTTTTTAAACGTAGAGGGACTGCCCCCTATTGCGGCCCTGTTTAGTCACTAAACAACCGCTGCAGACAAACTCCTCGGACCCCTCCATACTCTGCTGAGTATGTAAGGCTGCCACAAGGCATGCAATGCAGTGACTTTTAAATAGGGTGGGAAAAGGGAGCAGTCCCTACATGTTTAAAAATCACTGCTTTAAAAAGAACATCTTTTAAGAATAGTAACGTCTATTTACATTACAGCTAGGCAAATAGTGAATTGTTTTTGCAACTTAGTAGACCACTGGCTAAATAGTAGGAATTATTTACTATTTAGCCATTGGCCTTGAAAATGGGAGAGAAACTTCGCTTTTGAACAGGCCACTGGCTAAATAAAGAGATTCAGCACTATTAGGCTGACAGTCATGCAAATTGCAGAAAAGCGTAACTATTAACCTGGCCACTGGCTAAATAGGAAAGATTCTGCACTGATCGGCTGGCGGTCATGAAAATAGCAGAAAAACATCTTTATTTACCCGACCACAGGCCAAATAGTAGAGATTTTTCATGGTTTGCTCGGCAGCTGTGCAAATTGAAGAATAGATACCAGAGATTCCTCACTGTTTTGCCGGCACTTTTTAGAAAATGTCTCTACCCCCTGAGGCTGCGAACATCCTATCCAAAGGGGACCACTTCCCCCTTGAAAATTAGTTAGGAACCCCAACTGGGGGGTCCTTTGCTCAGCAATGGTTTCCGACAGCAATTGCAGTCACGAACTACCAATAAATTCCTTGAAAAGGGGAGGAGGAAATGGCTTTCAAGAACCCTCATATTTGCAAGTCAGAAACAATCGCTAAAAGTCCTTTTACTAGTCTAAAAGTATTTTCAACTCATAAAAAGGGTTTTGTGCATACTGGTAAGTAGTTTTGTGGTCACATATCTTGTGATTTTGTGACAGGAGGCCCTTAGTGCTATAACTGGTTTAGAGGCAGGCACTAACTTAGGTGTAAAGATCCCAAATATTTGAATATTTCCAAGTTATTTTGACAGACATGGTAACGAATGTACCTTCATTAACCATTGGCCAAGACATAGTGACTTGGGAGACTGTTTATGGAGCTCCTACTCCTTTACTGTTAGCTGCAGATGTAAATAATGATAAAGATGATTAGAACCATTGCAAGACTAGTTAAAGTTGTTTACTCTTCTAAAACTGTATTAATTCTTACTTACAAACCTATGGAAATATATGGGATTACCAAACTGCTCTATGTTATAAGAGCATCTCTTTTTCCGCAGAAAATCAGTTCATTCTGGAATTGCTAATTCTGGTTCAGTTCAATTTAAACAAATCCAACTAAAACACCTGAAAACAATGAGTTGTAAGAGCTATAGCCAGAAATGGAAATAATCTTGTAGCTCAGTAACATTGAACCATCTAATATTCATAGTGTTTTTATCAAAATTGAAACAATTGCATAGGACCCCTTATGAAGTGACCAACACAGTATAACTGAGAAGCTTCATTCCAATCCCATGACGGAAGTAAGAAACACTATGGGCCTGATATAGAGTTTCAAGGATTGAGTTAAGTTTATCAGGATGGTGGAGGACAATTCCTTTTACATCCTGAGGGACCTCCTCCTGCCAAATTTAGAGTTTGCTGCCTGAGGACAACTCTCCACATTAACGGGGACTGCTGTCATAGCAGTTCCTGTCTTTGCACGAAGCATTTGAAGGAAGAAATGATGTCCACTTAGCAAACTTAAGAAAACATTTTTTTTTCAAAAACAAACTTACAGAATAGGAGCTTGCTTTTGAAAAACAAAAAGACTAATAGTCCCAAATGCTGGAAGTCTTCTCCCAGGGTGATAGGATCATTGTTTTTTTGTGTCGCTAACAGACAGGGTTTACTCTAAATAGGGTAGATAGGTATAAAGTCCTTCCTTCCATAGCCAGTATTTTGATGGGCCATCAGAAGAAGTATTCCTTCAAGAAGCTACAGGCAAAGGAATGGTACTATTATAAATTGGACTGAATGTGATTTGAATATGAATGTATTTTCCCATTAAATCAGAGAAAGACATATAGGCATCAAAGACACAGAATAAAAGAAATCCACAGAGATTTTCATTCATTGACTTTATTGCAAACATTGTCAGAGAAAAAAAGACACAGAATAAACATACATTTATTACCTCCATGCTACTGAACGATCATTTCACAGTACCACTTTAAAACTAATTTTCCAGACAGGGGAGATGGAGCCACTAGAGATGTCTCAAAACTGACCTAGGGTGTTTCTTTTTCAAATATCATTTTCTGGCTGTTGATCAAACACAGCCTATCTATGAGTGTCTTTATGGTTTGGTGGGGATATTACTTAGTGCATAGATGCATGAATGAGTGACTCACTGCTTGTATGTGTTTTGAAGACAGCATGTGTGCAGGACTGTATGGGTGGATGAGTGTGTGTATAGGTGTGTTACTAAGTGAATGACTGTCTCAATAGTGTCTTTATGAGTAAGTACATATGTTTTAAACTAGTATATGTGAGTATTGATGTATATAAGTGAGCATATGTGAGAGTGAGAGATTGGAAGAGTTCCTGTATAAATAAGTATGTGTTTCTATAAGTGATTGTTTAAGAGAGTAAGTATGTGTATATTTCTGTAGAAGTAAGTGTAGTGGTGTGTGTATAGCTGTATATGCAAGTAAATGGATGTTTGGTAGTTTATTTGCATGTGTTAGTATGTGTGTGAGTAACTCTATGAATGAGTATCGATGTGTAACAGGATGTATAGGTGTATGAGTACATATGATGAGTGAGTACATGTGTGAGTGACTATATAGAACTGTTGGTGAATGAGTGGATGAGTATGTAGATGTAGGAATTACTGAATAAGTTGTTGTAACTGGTATTGGTATCTCCATTTTTTTGAAAATTTTAGTTTCTATTTTTGAATGTGTGTATCAAAGGTTCTATTAGGGTGAGAGGAGGTCTGCCACTCTTTCACAAGGATGATGTCATCAGTGATGTCATCAGTGATGTTATTTGAGATGTCATCAGTGATGTCATGAGTGATGTCACTGACCATGTCATGATTGATTTAATATGTGATGTCATCAGCAGTGCATTGCGGGCGCGCGAGTTATAGTTAGCTGAACTAACTATAACAGGGACATTTCAATGGTTTTGTATGAGTGAAATGTCCAGCTAACTATAACAGGTGTGAAACCTATGGTTTTTTTCAGTGAATTTCTAAGGTTTTTTAAATGCTAATTCCTAACTATAACGTGGCTGAAACCTATGTTTTTTTCAGTGAATTTCTACGGTTTTTTAAATGCTAATTCCTAACTATAACGTGGCTGAAACCTATGTGTGAGAAGTTGGCCTGATATATGATGTTTCCAATTCTGGAACCACCCTGTATCAGTCCAAACAATCCCTTATGGTGTCTGGTTGTAAGTCAACCTTGTTAGACAAGCTATCCTAGGGGTAGCATGGACTAAGCAGCCTTAAAGGCTTAACTTAAGAGGTCGTGTTAAGCGAGCTGTTTTACCACATACAATCCTGTAATATCAAATGAAAGGACACCACACAAGTATATATTATAAAAATATATGTATTTATTACTAAAAACAATCCCCAGTATTCTTTATGAACAAAGGGGCACAAGCGTTAAATCAAAAGCACAGTATAACATACAAAGTTGCACAATTATGGATGAGGGCGAGGGGCCACTCAGATCATATATTAAGAAAGTGGTATAAGAGATACCAATCGAACAGTGGTTAGGCCTAGGGCCTAGGGAATCGCTGGGAGCAGTCGGGACAAGCAATGCTGAAGTCGGGAAAAGCCCGCGGGGTTCGGGTGCAGTGCTGAAAGCACACGCATGCACCAATGCAAGTCAATGGTGCGTAAAAGTTAAGCAAATAGAGTTTTAGGACACTTCCGCTGTACCTAGAAAGACAAACTTAAGACACAGACCCTAAAGGTGTGTACCAGTGTGGGAACACCGGCATTGCAATGTTACCTCACCCACAGGAAGCGGGTGCACAGGGCGAAGTAGTGTCGGGTTTCGTCACGCTGGTTCTTGGTGCTTGAAGCTGAAGAGGCTGCAGGCGCTGTGAAGGAGAAGTGTCCGGTGGGATCCAAGAGTGGATCAGAGTCGAAAAGTACCTGAAAGCAGAGGGGACAGAGTCTGGGTCACTCAGCAGTGACCAGGGTGGAACCAGGTTGGAACCAGGCAATGTCGGGCGCAATCAGGTGGTTGTCGAGGAGCTTCTCTCCGCTGTCACGTGGGCTCTGGGGCATCTACGAAGTCCAGGAGCAGGTCAGATCTGTCTGACGAAGGCTCTTGCCGTCGGTGCTGTCGGCTTCAAGATTGGAGCAAACAACACTTGGCAAAAGCAATCCACGCGGAACTGGAAGATTGCTTCTCGCTCGGACCAGGAAGGTCAGAGTGGGGGCTCCTTTTCAGGGGAGCTGGTGCAAATCTGGAGCAATCAGAATCACAAGTTGTATTTCGTTTTTCGTCGGCACAGGGGCCACAAGCCAGCTGACAAGGGACTGGCCAACGCGTTGAGCCAAAAGAAGCAGAAGGGCCCCACGCAGCACTCGTCAAGTGTGGAGGGCTGAACTTCGGTGCAAGAGTGGCTCAGGGTTGGGGCTTCTCAAACCCCGGTGTACAGCTTCGAGAGTCACTCGTGGGCTGCACGGTCAGCGTCTTGTGGTCTTTCCAAGATGGCGTGCCCCACGCTTCCGGTCGCCTCCACGGGTCTCAGCTCTGCAGGGACTGTGGATCGGGCTGTTAGAAGGCAGGCAAGCTTGATCTCGTCAATCTCTGTTGCTCGAGTTCTGGCAGGAACTGCAACAAAGCAGACGTCGAGGTGCTGGATGGTGCCTGTTTGCACAGGGTGGTCACTCCTTGACCACAAGGGAGATTCTTCAGTCTTCTACGTTGAGTAGGATGTCGAAGGGTCCAGAGTTTCGTTTCTTATGTTTCATCAGGATAATCTGAAGTGCATTGGCACTGCTCCCACTCTTATTCGAATCTGGGGGGCTGGATTACCTGCTAGGTCCCCTTCTATGGGTGGGACCCAGGAAGGGGGTGGATACACCCCTTTCCTTTGATCCAGGCCGCGCTGGGACTGGGGCTGGTGTGCCCCAGAACCGGTTTGACCGGATTATGCAAGGGGCAGCCTTGTGTTCCCCAGGCAGTGTCTGGTTTCTTTCAAACCTCCCTGCTACAATCCACTATCTCCTGTCTGGGGGGGTGTGACACCTCCCTGTGACAGGAAACCCTTTGTCCAGGCCCCTTTGGCTGAGTTTCGGTCAGCTTCAGGGGGTCAGACTTGTGTCTGTGGCAGAAGCATCCATCTTGTGGATCTGAGGCCCTTTTAGAAATTAACCGCATTTAAGTAAAGTAACATGTCTTACCCCTCTAGAGAGGTGGAATGCTATCCCCGTCACCAGAACTGGTGAGGGGATAGTATTCCAAATCGTATGACACCTTACACGACATGTTTTGATAAAGCCAAACCAAAGTTGCTATATAACCGCGAGGATTATAATGCACTTAATAGTATATGGTATGGCCTTATCCTGAAACAGCTTAGGGATTTGTTCCCGACGGCTGCAGACAGGCTCAGCTCATGCTAGAGCTCCATCTCACATTAAACCACGCACTCTGCCTCCAGGATTGATAAGGCCTTCCATAGGAGTGGCTCACAGGTTTATATGTGTCCAGATATAGGTTTAGATATAGGTATACTATATCTAAGCAAGGGGTGATTACACCACCTTGTCCCAGCTGAGTGATCAGCCAGTTGTGTCAATTTAAGAACCAGCCAGGGGTGGCAAAAAGACATGCTGCAGCCCCTGGTAGGCCTTGGTGGCACCTATGCCCTGAGCACCTATAGTGCATGGTACAGGGGCTGACAAGGAGTCCATTTCCAATTGTGGTATGTACCTATAGCACATGTATTAATAATTTAGAGAGAGAACAGCAGGCTGGGGGTCTGATTAGCAGGCCCACAGCCTCAATAGTCGAAAACCAGTGAAGCAAAAAGCAAAAATTTGGGGTGACCATAGGATAGCAGACCCTACTCTCCTACACAACCCCCCCCCAAACGCAGGGACATTAAACTAACCTTGACCAGATAAGTCTTCATGTTCTAAGTGGAAGTACCTGGAGAGACCATCTGCATTACCATGGTCAGTCCCTGGGCGGTGCTCCACTGTAAAGTCCATCCCCTGTAGGGAAATGGACCACCTGAGCAGTTTGGGATTTTCACCCTTCATCTGATTGAGCCACAAGAGGGGCTTATGGTCTGTCTGAACTAGGAAGTGAGTTCCAAACAAGTAGGACCTCAACTTCTTCAGGGCCCAAACCACAGCAAAGGCCTCCCTCTCAATGGCTGACCAACGTTTCTCCCTGGGGGTCAGCCTTCTGCTAATAAAAGCAATGGGCTGGTCTTGACCATCTTGATTAAGTTGTGAAAGCACAGCTCCCACCCCCAACTCAGAAGCATCTGTCTGTACAATGAACTGTTTGGAGTAGTCAGGACTCTTCAGGATAGGTGCAGAGCACATGGCCTTCTTCAGGTCGTCAAATGCTTTCTGACAGCTAACTGTCCACTGAACCTTTTTTGGCATCTTCTTGGATGTCAAGTCATTTAATGGTGTCACAATGAACCCATAGTTTTTCACAAACTTTCTGTAATACCCAGTCAGGCCCAAGAAGGCTCTGACTTGTGTCTGGGTAACTGGAGGAGCCCAGTCCTGTATGGTCTGGATTTTGCTCTCCAGTGGTTGAACCTGACCCCCACCTACTAGGTGGCCCAGGTACACAAACTTACCCTGCCCTATCTGGCACTTGGTAGCCTTGATAGTCAGGCCTGCCTTTTGCAGGGCCTCCAGAACCTTCTTCAGGTGGATCAGGTGATCCTCCCAGGTGGAGCTAAAGACAGCAATATCATCTAGATATGCTGCACAAAAGTCATCCAACCCAGCAAGGACTTGATTCACCAACCTTTGGAAGGTGGCAGGTGCATTCTTCAAACCAAAGGGCATCACCACAAATTGATAATGTCCACTGGGGGTAGAGAATACTGTCTTGGCTTTTGACTCCTCAGCTATGTCTGATTTGCCAGTAGCCAGCTGTCAAATCAAATGTGCTCAGAAACTTGGCAGAAGCCAATCTGTCAATGAGCTCATCTGCTCTTGGAATGGGGTGTGCATCTGTCCTAGAGACAGCATTGAGACCTCTGTAGTACACACAGAACCTCATTTCTCTCTTTCCATCTTGGGTATGAGGTTTTGGCACAAGGACTACTGGGCTGGCCCATGGGCTCTCTGATGGCTTAATCACTCCAAGCTCCAACATCTTTTGCACCTCAGCCTTGATACAATCCCTGACATGGTCAGGTTGCCTGTAGATCGTATTCTTGACAGGCAGACTGTCACCAGTGTCCACCTCATGGGTGCACCAGTTAGTTTGACTGGGTGTGAGTGAAAACAAGTGTCTGTGGGCTTGCAAAACCTGTCTGCAGTCCATCTGTTGCTGGTCAGTGAGGCTGCCTGCCAAGGCTACTCCATCAACTGAACCATCATCAGGGTTCTGAGAAAGCAGGTCTGGGAGAGGGTCACTCTCTTCCTCCTGTTCCCCATCTGTGGCCATGAGCAAGCTCATGTCCTCCCTGTCCACAAATGCTTTCAAACGATTCACATGGAGCACCCTGTGGGGGCTCCTAGGGGTTCCAAAGTCAACCAGGTAGGTGACTTCTCCCTTTTTCTCAATGATAGGGTGGGGTCCAGTCCATTTGTCCTGGAGTGCTGCTGGGGCCACTGGCTCCAGCACCCACACCTTCTGCCCTGGCTGGAACTCAACCAGAACAGCCTTTTGGTCATGCCAAGCTTTCTGTAATTCTTGACTGGCCTCCAGGTTTTTGGATGCTCTCTCCATATACTCAGCCATCCTGGAGCGGAGACCAAGTACATAGTCCACTACATCTAGCTTAGGCTTTTTGAGAGGCAACTCCCATCCTTCCTTCACCAAACATAGTGGACCCCTCACAGGGTGGCCAAACAAAAGTTCAAAAGGGCTGTAGCCAACCCCCTTCTGTGGGACCTCTCTGTAAGCAAAGAGCAAGCAGGGTAAAAGAATGTCCCATTTCCGCCTAAGCTTCTCTGGTAATCCTTTTATCATTCCCTTGAGGGTCTTGTTGAATCTCTCCACAAGCTCATTGCACTGTGGGTGATAGGGTGTGGTAAACTTGTAGTTTACTCCACATTCCTTCCACATTGCTTTTAAATAGCTAGACATGAAGTTAGTACCTCTGTCTGACAATACCTCCTTTGGGAAGCCCACTCTTGAGAAAACGGCAATGAGGGCTTTTGCCACCACAGGTGCTGTGGTGGTCCTCAGGGGAATAGCTTCTGGATACCTGGTGGCATGATCCACTACCACCAGTATAAATCTGTTCCCAGATGCTGTTTGAGGATCCATGGGACCCACAATATCTATTCCAACTCTTTCAAAGGGTACCCCCACCACAGGTAGTGGTATGAGGGGGGCCTTTGTTGTGCCACCTGACTTACCACTGGCTTGGCAAGTGACACAGGAGCGACAAAACTCCTTGACATTTTCTGACATATGAGGCCAGTGAAAGTGTGAAACAAGCCTGTCCCACGTCTTGTTCTGGCCTAAGTGTCCTGCAAGGGGAATATCATGGGCCAAGGTAAGAAGAAAACCCCTGAACTTCAAAGGTATGACCAACCTCCTGGTTGTACCAGGCTTGGGGTCTCTAGCCTCTGAGTAAAAGAGTCCATCATCCCAATACACAGTATGGGTACCTTGGGCATTCCCTGCAGCCTCAGCAGCAGCCTGCTGTCTGAGGGGTTCAAGTGAAGGGCAATCTAATTGAGCCTGCCTCAGGTCTGCCCTTGAGGGTCCCCCTGTCCCCAGAAACTCAACCTGGTCAGGTTCAAGTTCCTCAGAGACAGTCTCCTCTTGGACTGCAGAATCAGTTTCCTGTGAAACCTGATCCTCAACCTGGGGCAAGGTGGAAGGCTCAGCCTTTCCTCTCTTGCTTCTTCTCTTGGGTTGTGGTTGGTCTATTGTTCCAAGATCCACCACTGGTTCAGGAAGGCACTTCTTAGCCTGAGTCCTTGTCACTGCAAGGACATGTGCTGAAATCCCTAGCATTTCTGCATGAGTCCTGTACTCCACTTCTGACCAAACTGAGCTTTCAAGATCATTGCCTAACAGACAGTCTACTGGGAGGTCTGCACTCACAACAACTTTCTTTAGGCCATCTACCCCTCCCCAGGAGAAGTTCACAACTGCCACACTATGGGAAGTAGTGGAGTTGCTTGCATTGGTCACTAGGTAACTTTCACCTAGTACAATCTGTCCAGGGTCCACAAAGTCAGGTGTCACCATTGTGACACTGGCACATGTGTCCCTGTAGGCCTGAGCCAGTTTCTCATTGATTAAAGGAGTCTGCCTATATTTGCCCAGGTTACTGGGACTCACTGTAGTGGACAAAGCTAAGTCCACATCATATAGGAGAACTGCCTGAGTAGGGATTCTGACTAGGCCAGATCCTACTTCAGTACCCAGGGTTAACCCTACTACACCCTTTGGCTGTGTTCCACCACTGCTTACTGAACTAGGGGGTGCAGGTGCTTTAGGAGCTGCAGTGGTGGGGATTGGATTTTTCTTGGTGCATTCACTGCCCCAGTGTGAAACTGATTTGCAGGTATTACACCAAGGTTTCTTTGGGCCATCATTCTTCTTTTTCTTGTTTCCATTTTGGGAACCACCCTCCTTATTACTATTTTGGGGGCCTGAAGACTTCTGGTCTTTTTCTTTATCTTTCTGATTCCCACCCTTCTGGTCTGTTTTCTTCTGGTCACTACCTTGGTTCTGGGGTTTCTGCTTAATCCTTGTTCTGACCCATTTGTCTGCCTTTTTTCCCAATTCTTGGGGAGAGGTCAGATCAGAGTCAATAACGTATTGATGCAACAGCTGGTTTGTACAGTTATTAAGGATCTGTTCTCTCATGATAAGATTGTACAATCCTGTATAGTCTGAAACTTTACTTCCCTGCAACCAACCCTCCAGAGCCTGAGTGGCACAATCCACAAAATCAGTCCAGTCTTGAGTCTGTGCTTTTTGGGTGTCTCTGAACAACAACCTGTATTGCTCAGTGGTTAGGCCAAACCCTTCAATAAGAGAACTCTTCAAGACAGAGTAGTTTTTGGCATCCTCAGGTCTAACTGTGAGGAGCCTGTCCCTCCCTTTCTCTGAAAAGGAGTACCATAAAATTGCAGCCCACTGATCCTGAGGAACCTGCTGTAACATGCAGGCTCTCTCAAGAGCAGTCATCCATTTGTGGATGTCATCCCCTTCCTTGTAGGGGGCCACAATTTTTGTCAGGTTTCTATTATCATAGCTCCTGTCTTTTTCTCTAGGAATATTGCTGCCACCAGTGGCATCTAAGCCACACAATTTCTGCTCTCTTGCCAAGGCAAGTCTAGCTTGAGCCAGGGCTACCTCCTCCCTCTCTATTTGGAGTCTGACAGCGCTCATCCTGGCTCTATGCTCTATCTTCTGAGAAGAAGTCATTCCTCTCTGAGATTCTCTTGAGGCACTAGAAATATGAGAGTCCACTGATGGAGAGCTCACTCTTCTGTTGCCTGGGAGAATGATATTTTGGGATCTGGGGAGGTGCTGGCCCTCTCCATTTCCCAGTAGGTTTAAGTTGGCCTGGTTAAGCCTGGCAACTACAACCTGGTTACCTCTCTGATCCTGATTCTCTGGGTCCTCTACTTCTGAGTCCTCCTCCTCCTCCTCTTCTTCCTCTTCTTCTTCCTCCTCTGGAGTGGTATCAGTTACAGGGGGGTTCACTCCATCTCCTGAATCTAGGGGAGCTGCACTCGCCTTAGCTAAGTCATCCTGTTCTAGAATGGCTATCAGGGTTGGAATGGTGGGACCTCGGCCCCTTTTTAGCCCTCTTGATATGCACAAGGCACACAAGTCTTTGTGGCTAAGTTTGTCATAGCTGGAAGTTGCCTGGGTAAGGTCAACTGCCACAGGCAGAGAACTTGGAGTCTCACCTGTGCCAGACATGACTGCTAGTGAGGTGTAAGTGGTGCACTTACCTACACTAAGTGTTTTCCTACTGTACCTTGCTAGTGAGTTGTAGTCAGGGTATGCTAATCCCTTTTATCTACAACTACTAAGTTCAGTAGAACTTAATATGCAAAGCTTTTGATTTATATGTACCTAAGGTACTTGATGTGATCTTTCAATTTGATAAAAGATTGCAATGGTAAAACAACAGCAAGCTCAAATCCGCACCGCTGCTCACCAATGTGAGAAGTTGGCCTGATATATGATGTTTCCAATTCTGGAACTACCCTGTATCAGTCCAAACAATCCCTTATGGTGTCTGGTTGTAAGTCAACCTTGTTAGACAAGCTATCCTAGGGGTAGCATGGACTAAGCAGCCTTAAAGGCTTAACTTAAGAGGTCGTGTTAAGCGAGCTGTTTTACCACATACAATCCTGTAATATCAAATGAAAGGACACCACACAAGTATATATTATAAAAATATATGTATTTATTACTAAAAAACAATCCCCAGTATTATTTATGAACAAAGGGGCACAAGCGTTAAATCAAAAGCACAGTATAACATACAAAGTTGCACAATTATGGATGAGGGCGAGGGGCCACTCAGACCATATATTAAGAAAGTGGTATAAGAGATACCAATAGAACAGTGGTTAGGCCTAGGGCCTAGGGAATCGCTGGGAGCAGTCGGGACAAGCAATGCTGAAGTCGGGAAAAGCCCGCGGGATTCGAGTGCTGAAAGCTCACGCATGCACCAATGCAAGTCAATGGTGCGTAAAAGTTAAGCAAATAGAGTTTTAGGACACTTCCGCTGAACCTAGAAAGACAAACTTAAGACACAGACCCTAGAGGTGTGTACCAGTGTGGGAACACCGGCGTTGCAATGTTACCTCACCCACAGGAAGCGGGTGCACAGGGTCAAAGTAGTGTCGGGTTTCGTCACGCTGGTTCTTGGTGCTTGAAGCTGAAGAGGCTGCAGGCGCTGTGAAGGAGAAGTGTCCGGTGGGATCCAAGAGTGGATCAGAGTCAAAAAGTACCTGAAAGCAGAGGGGACAGAGTCTGGGTCACTCAGCAGTGACCAGGGTGGAACCAGGATGGAACCAGGCAATGTCGGGCGCAATCAGGTGGTTGTTGAGGAGCTTCTCTCCGCTATCACGTGGGCTCTGGGGCATCTACGAAGTCTAGGAGCAGGTCACAATCTGTTCCATAAAGGCTCTCGCCGTCGGCGCTGTCGGCTTCAAGATTGGAGCAAACAACACTTGGCAAAAGCAATCCACGCGGAACTAGAAGTTTGCTTCTCGCTCAGACCAGGAAGGTCAGAGTGGGGGCTCCTTTTCAGGGGAGCTGGTGCAAATCTGGAGCAACCAGAATCACAAGTTGTATTTCGTTTTTCGTCGGCACAGGGGCCATAAGCCAGCTGGCAAGGGACTGGCCAATGCGTTGAGCCAAAAGAAGCAGAAGGGCCCCACGCAGCACTCGTCGAGTGTGGAGGGCTGAACTTCGGTGCAAGAGTGGCTCAGGGTTGGGGCTTCTCAAACCCCGGTGTACAGCTTCGAGAGTCACTCGTGGGCTGCACGGTCAGCGTCTCATGGTCTTTCCAAGATGGCGTGCCCCACGCTTCCGGTCGCCTCCACGGGTCTCAGCTCTGCAGGGACTGTGGATCGGGCTGTTAGAAGGCAGGAAAGCTTGATCTCGTTGATCTCTGTCGCTCGAGTTCCGGCGGGAACTGCAACAAAGCAGACATCGAGGTGCTGGATGGTGCCTGTTTGCACAGGGTGGTCACTCCTTGACCACAAGGGAGATTCTTCAGTCTTCTACATTGAGTAGGATGTCAAAGGGTCCAGAGTTTTGTTTCTTATGTTTCATCAGGATAATCTGAAGTGCATTGGCACTGCTCCCACTCTTATTCGAATCTGGGGGGGTGGATTACCTGCTAGGTCCCCTCCTATGGGTGGGACCCAGGAAGGGGGTAGATACACCCCTTTCCTTTGATCCAGGCCGCGCTAGGACTAGGGCTGGTGTGCCCCAGAACCGGTTTGACCGGATTATGCAAGGGGCAGCCTTGTGCTCCCCAGGCAGTGTCTGGTTGCTTTCAAACCTCCCTGCTACAATCCACTATCTCCTGTCTGGGGGGGGTGTGACACCACCCTGCGATAGGAAACCCTTTGTCCAGGCCCCTTTGGCTGAGTTTCGGTCAGCTTCAGGGGGTCAGACTTGTGTCTGTGGCAGAAGCATCCATTTTGTGGATCTGAGGCCCTTTTAGAAATTAACCGCATTTAAGTAAAGTAACATGTCTTACCCCTCTAGAGGGGTGGAATGCTATCCCCGTTGCCAGAACTGGCGAGGGGATAGTATTCCAAATCGTATGACACCTTACACGACATGTTTTGATAAAGCCAAACCAAAGTTGCTAAATAACCGCGAGGATTATAATGCACTTAATAGTATATGGTATGGCCTTATCCTGAAACAGCTTAGGGATTTGTTCCCGACGGCTGCAGACAGGTTCAGCTCATGCTAGAGCTCCATCTCACATTAAACCACGCACTCTGCCTCCAGGATTGATAAGGCCTTCCATAGGAGTGGCTCACAGGTTTATATGTGTCCAGATATAGGTTTAGATATAGGTATACTATATCTAAGCAAGGGGTGATTACACCACCTTGCCCCAGCTGAGTGATCAGCCAGTTGTGTCAATTTAAGAACCAGCCAGGGGTGGCAAAAAGATATGCTGCAGCCCCTGGTAGGCCTTGGTGGCACCTATGCCCTGAGCACCTATAGTGCATGGTACAGGGGCTGACAAGGAGTCCATTTCCAATTGTGGTATGTACCTATAGCACATGTATTAATAATTTAGAGAGAGAACAGCAGGCTGGGGGTCTGATTAGCAGGCCCACAGCCTCAATAGTCGAAAACCAGTGAAGCAAAAAGCAAAAATTTGGGGTGACCATAGCATAGCAGACCCTACTCTCCTACACTATGGTTTTTTCAGTGAATTTCAAAGGTTTTGTAAATGATCATTTTTAAATGTATTAATTGATATATATATTTTTTATACTAATTTACTACATTGTTTTAAAGTATTTATTTTTAGATATTTTATTTTTTAAATTACATTACATATTTTTAATATGAATTGAAAATAGTTTTTTTAAATATTGAACTTGTAATATTTGTTTTTTCTATTTTATATATTTTTTAATTTATATATATTTTATATAGCAGACAATGATATCCTATGGAAGGAAATTCATGTTACTGGTAAGTACGGTTAAAATTACTTTTCAGGATCAGTACTGGGCTGAAAGATGCAGCACTGAGGTCTCTCCTTATAACAGATGAGTAAATCGGAATTAGTAGTTTGGCTGATTTTAGAGGAATTTCTTTAAGTTCCAAAACTCCACACAGAAGAATTTTCAAGTGAAACCAGTCAACGTTAGCCTATGGAAGGAAATTCAAGTTACTGTAAGTATGGTTAGAATTACTTTTCATTATCAGTAGTGGGCTGAAAGATGCAGCACTGAGGTCTCTCCTGATAACAGGTGAGTACATCGGAATTCATACTTCGCTGATTTTAGAGGAATTTTTTAAAGTTCCAAAAATCCACACTTAGAAGAATTTCCAAGTGAAACCAGTCAATGTTAGCCTACGGAAGGAAATTCAAGTTAGAATTACTCTTCAGGATCTGTAGTGGGCTGAAAGATGCAGCACTTAGGTCTTCCTGATAACAGGTGAGTAAATCGGAATTCGTAGTTCCGCTGATTTTAGAGGAATATTTGTACGTTTCAAAAATAGACACTTAGCTTTTCTGGTGAAAACCACACAATAGATTCCTATGGAAGGAAATACAAGTTACTGGTAAGTACGCTTAGACTGACTTTTCAGGGTCCGTACTGGGCTTAAAGATGCAGCACTGACGGCTCTCGTGATAACAGGTGAGTAAATCGGAATTCGTAGTTCGGCTGATTTAAGAGGAATATTTTGCTCAATAGTGAAGGAAGGGGACGCACCTGAGGTGACATGTGTGCAAATATGCCCTGTGGTGCGTTTTAAGTTGGAGAATTAATTCCTCTTCAATTCTGAGGTCCCCTGTGGGCCAACTAGCCCACCAGGTACCTCCAGTATGCGCCAGGGAGCTGCATTGCAGAGAGGTGTTCAGAGGCCATGCCCCCTTTTTACTACACTCTGCAACGCAGCTCCGTGGCACTTACTGGAGGTACCTGTTGGGCTAGTTGGCCATTAGGGGACCTCTGGATTGAAGAGGAATTAATTCCCCAACTTAAAAGGCGCCTCAGGGCATGTTTGCACACATATCACCTCAAGCCCGCCCTCTACCTTCACCACTGTGCAAACGTGCCCGTAGCGCGTACTAAGTTGGGGGATTAAGTCCCCTTGCATACTGGGGGTCCCTGAGGGCTAGCTAGCCCACCAGGAACATCCAGTATACGCCAGGGGGCTTCGTTGCAGCGAGGTGTAAAAAGGGGCGTTGCCTCATAACACCTCTCTGCAACGCAGCCCCCTGGCCCGTTTCCAGAGTGGGAACTAAATCCCTTTGAACACTGGGGGTCCCTGGGGGCCAACTAGCCAACTAGGAACCTCCAGTATGCACCAGGGGGCTGCGTTGCAGAGAGGTGTAAAATGGGAGGTGGCCTCATTACACCTCTGTGCAACACAACCCCCTGGCGTGTTTCCAGAGGGGAAACTAAACCGCCTTGCATACTGGGGGTCCCTGGGGGCCAACTAGCCCATCACGAACCTTGCGTTGAAGAGAGGTGTAAAAAGGGAGGTGGCCTCATTACACCTTTGTGCAACGCAGCCCCCTGGTGCATTTCCAGAGGGGGAACTACATCCCCTTGCATACTGGGGGTCCCTTGGCGCCAACTAGCTCACCAGGAAACTCCAGTATGCACCAGGGGGCTGCGTTGCAGAGAATTGTAAAAAGAGCGTGGCCTCAGTACACCTCTCTGCAACGCAGCCCCCTGGGACGTTTCCAGAGTCGGAACTAAATCCCCTTGAATACTGGGGGTCCCTGGGGGCCAACTAGCCCACCAGGAACCTTCATTATGTGCCAGGGGGCTGCGTGGCAAAGAGGTGTTAAAAGGGACGTGGTCTCATTACACCTCTCTGCAACGCAGCCCCCTGGCGCGATTCCAGAGGGGGAACTAAATCCCCTTGAATACTGGGGGTTGCTGGGGGCCAACTAGCCCACTAGGAACTTCCAGTATGCACCAGGGGGCTGCGTTGCAAAGAGGTGTTAAAAGGGGTGTGGCCTCATTACACCTCTCTGCAACGCAGCCCCCTGGCACGTTTCCTTAGGGGGAACTAAATCTCCTTGAATACTGGGGGTCCCTGGGGGCCAACTAGCCCATCAGGAACCTCTAGCATGCGAAAGGGGGCTGCGTTGCAGAGAGGTTTAATGAGGCCACACCCCTTTTTACACCTCTCTGCAATGCAGCCCCCTGGCACATACTGGAGGTTTCTGGCGGGCTACTTGGCCCCCAGGGACCCCCAGTATTCAAGGGGAATTACTTCCCCCTCTGCAAACGAGCCAGGGGGTGCATTTTCAGAGTGGTGAAGGGAGAGGGTGTGGCCTCCTCCCTATCCCGTTTTTTGGTTTTTTTTTTTAAGAAGGGGGTAGCCCCCCTTCTTTTTCTTTTTTTTGGGCCCTGGGGACCGCATCCCCCAGGGCCTGACCCCCAAAAATTAAGATCTATTTTGAAATAGCCCCGGGGGGTGGCGGTACCAAACGCGCATCCCGCAATTTAAATAAAAAGAATACTTTTTGGGCCTTGGGGGTCCTTGTGGGATCTCCTAAGCAGGCCTAGGGGGTCAGGGTGCTTCTACCCTGCCCCCTTTTCGCGTTTTTCACGTTTCTTTTTCTGTTTTCTGCGAACCAAACTTTACCTTTTTTCCAAATTTGGTGTAATTCCGTTCAGCAGTTCGGGCTGTAGCCGTGTCTAAAGGTCTCTATGGAAAATTGCATGGGGAAAACATGTTTTGGGACCCCCCTTTTTTCTCGGCCCCCGCTTCACAAATCACCCCAAAACTTTCAGGGAAGGAGCGGAGAGCCCCATCTTCTTTGAGAATTTCGCGAAGATTCGTCAACCGGCGCCAACGTTATTCCAAATAGTATGTTGCGGATTTCCTATGGAAACTAGGTCCTAACTATAACTACCTACTGGCGAACGGCAGTAGGTAATATATACATATATATATATATATGTATATATTACCTACTGGCGTATAGTTAGGATTTTTTTCCTATGGGATTTTTGAAAATTCTATGTCGAATAACTTTGGCGTTTAAGGACGGAATTGGCTGAAATTTTCAGGAAAATGGAACATTTTGTTTCTGAGCAGCCCCTGAAAATGTGGGGGGGTTTCGTCAAGGGGGGGCCGAGAAAAAAGGGGGGTCCCAAAACGCGTTTTTCCCATGCAATTTTCCATAGGGCGGTTGGACTCACTTTTAGCTCGAACGGCTGAATGGATTTACACAAAACTTGGCAAAATTGTAGATATTGTTTGGCCGATGTGCCTTTGCTAGGTCTCAATATATGTGCTCCAGTGGATTTTGATAAATTAACGTTAAAAAAAAAATATATATCTGTAACAGCGCTCCGGTTAGCGCCCCGGTTCGCGTACCTGACGCGTAACGGAACTTCGCGAAGCGAAGCTGATTGGCTCTCCGGTGTCTGTCAACATTCTAAACAGTCCGGAGGGGCCGCCATCTTGTCTCTCGGTAGGATCGAGAGACAAGAGGTGAAGAAAAACGAAGGGGGAAATTAAAGAAAGGGGGCAAGGTAGACCACTCCTGACCCCCTAGGATTGATGAGGGGGCAATAAAAGTTCCCGCGGGGCAAAAAATAAAAAAAATAAAAATTTCAGTTTTTTCGCGGTAGAGGCGCGCCCCGGTTCGCGGACCGGGAAGCTAACCGATAGCGTAGCGGGAGTCCGCCATCTTGTGTTTCGGATGAATTTAGACACAAAATGGAGGATAAAGAATGTTGGGAAAGGGTATAAGGGGGCACAGGAGACGTATCCTGACCCCCTAGGTTTTCTAAGGGTGGCTGAGGAGGCTCATATATGTCGAAAAAGAAAAAGAAAATTGAATTTTTCGCGAGGTTAGCTGCCGGTACGCGAACCGGGTAGCGCACCGAGAAGCGAACAAAAGTGAAAATTAGTGAAAAAAGGTACGTTTGAAATTTTTAAAGAGTAATCATAGTTAAGGTAGCTCTGAAAAGAGCTTTTGGGTTCTGTGTAAGTTCTAGGTACTTATAAGTAGGTACCAATACATAGTCTTAAATTCAGGATGAAAATTCTGTTCCCCTCATCTGAGAAGTGAACTCCATCTGCTCTGTAGATATCTTGCATGTAGTAACGCAAGTTATTGTTGTAGTTGGAGCCCATTCCATGGTCTCTCATGTAAGCTGAAACAGACTTATTTACATGCTTCCTCGATTTCTCAATTTGTGGACAAAATTGGTTGGACCACCTCCATTTCTGTCTTTGGCATATATTTGAATATACCAAGGCAGTTTGAGGAAAAAGTGCCATCAATTGCTCAAAGGTGTCCTTTAAAAGCATTTCCAGACCTACCCCAGTCAAAGTGCCCAAGTCATTTCCTCCACAGTGCACAATTAACAGGTCAGGTTTTGGCAAATGCAAAAAGGTTTTCACCAATGGTATCAATTGGTGACATCTTAATCCTCTGTGGCCAATCCAATTGATTTCCACATTTTGTAAATTGAGGTTGTGTAAATTTCTGTTATCAGCATACCTTTGAGCCCAGTGGATGTAACTATGTCCAACAATCCAGACAGAAAACATGGTGAGAGGAGGTTATGCTGCAGTCAGATGAAGTGTGGGTATGAAATGGCAGTTGAAACAGTAGGAGTTTATAATGGAAAAAACTGTGGAGTTTCTGTGCTAATGATTCAGTAGCAGTGATTGGTGGATTTTGATTGCTGAAAACAGAAAGTTAGGGTGCATGGATGAGTTCTTTGAAAGATGTAATTTGAATGGTCAAGAAAAAATCATTTTATGAAAGATTGCACTGGATATGCAGGTGTACTGAGAGTTCAGAGTTCAATTGAAACATTGTTGTGTGAACTTGTAAACATGAGAGGTCTTTCAGGAGGTGGTTGCTATGGAAAAAAGGCAGAAAGGGCAGAGGGGGGAAGGGTGTTGATTTGAAAAAAGTGAGGTAAGAGTTTTGATTGGGTGACATGAGAGATATGTGTGATGAATTACAGCATTTCTGTGCCATTGTTGGTTGCAGCCTCTGGAGTGCATACCCTTTGCTCTGCTAAAGAAAAATTGGTGTGTGTCTGAGACTGTTTTGAAACTCAAAAAGTATTTGCTAAGGTGAGAAAAGATTCATTTAATTTAGATAGAGAATAGTATGCTTTAGGGAGAAAATTATGAAGAAAGTTGTGTATTTAAAATGTTGCTTTGTGTCAAGTGTTTTACAAATAGATTTTGTTTCTTTGAGTTACATAGCCATGTTAAAAGTGACGCAAAAATGGTGCAAGGGCCTTAAAAATACGCTTTCATGTGTGTTAGGGCATTTTAAGTCACTTCCCCATGAATGTGGGTGAATAATTGGTTTACTTGATGTGTTTAAAAACGTTTCTTGAAGTCAATTAGGTTTCTTGATATGTACTGCTAGAGTTTCATAGGCTGCTTGGGGCATATTTACAAGGCCTTTGAGTCACTTTGATGTTATTTTCCCCATTTTAATTTAAGTCATTTCCCCGTGGTGCAAGGTCCTTGTAAATACGCCCCCATGTGTGCTTGGCAAATTTAGATTTTGTTTCTTTGAGTTACATAGCCATGTTAAAAGTGACACAAAAATGGTGCAAGGGCCTTAAAAATACGCTTTCATGTGTGTTAGGGCATTTTAAGTCACTTCCCCATGAATGTGGGTGAATAATTGGTTTACTTGATGTGTTTAAAAACGTTTCTTGAAGTCAATTAGGTTTCTTGATATGTACTGCTAGAGTTTCATAGGCTGCTTGGGGCATATTTACAAGGCCTTTGAGAAACTTTGATGTTATTTTCCCCATTTTAATTTAAGTCGTTTCCCCGTGGTGCAAGGTCCTTGTAAATACGCCCCCATGTGTGCTTGGCAAATTAAGATTTTGTTTCTTTGAGTTACATGGCCATGTTAAAAGTGACGCAAAAATGGTGCAAGGCCCTTAAAAATACGCTTTCATGTGTGTTAGGGCATTTTAAGTCCCTTCCCCATGAATGTGGGTGAATAATTGGTTTACTTGATGTGTTTAAAAACGTTTCTTGAAGTAAATTAGGTTTCTTGATATGTACTGCTAGAGTTTCATAGGCTGCTTGGGGCATATTTACAAGGCCTTTGAGTCACTTTGATGTTATTTTCCCCATTTTAATTTAAGTCATTTCCCCGTGGTGCAAGGTCCTTGTAAATACGCCCCCACGTGTGCTTGGCAAATTTAAGTACTGACAGGGTGTGCTTCTACATAGGAGCTGTGTTGTGTTTTCAAATTATGACCAGAAAATCGTTTTTAAAAAAAAAGAAATGCTTTTCACATTTATGAGAAGGTCATTATGGTGTCTGCTTCTTTAAATAAATATTTTACTTTCCACCATGAATATGTGAGAATAATTTTCCTTGTTTGCCGGTTTAAAAACACGTTTCTTGAAGTCATTAAGGTTTCACAATATGTTCTGCAAGAGTTTCATAGTCACTATGATGATAATGATATACATTTAGAACTGTGTAGGAGACATGGAGAAACTGAGGCTTCTGTAAGTGTCAAGGGAGGTGAGTAATGTACATTGCTCTGTTGCATACAGTCCTCATCTTCTGCGTACTCTTGGATATGCTAGACTACATCTGCACAATGAGATACCTAAGCTGAGGAAACACAGGTGATGTGATTGTGAATTGAGCATAAATATTTGCATGTTTTTCAATTATATCACCTGTGTTTTCTAACATTACGAATCACATTGTGCAGATGAGGTTTAGGTCTGTCCAGGGAGACAGAGGAGGTCTGGCCTTTGTTCAAGAGTGCAGTGGACATGACTCACTTCATTGGTAGGCCTACACATGTATTATCTCCTCTGTACTCTTCAACAAGCCTACATTTCATCTGCAACCCTGAGTAGGCCTCACCTCAAACAAACCTCTGGATAGGCCACACCTTATCGTCATCCTGAATCAATCATTTAAAATGTTAGGGGCAAATTTATGATGGCCGTGCGCCTCTTTTGCGCCGCTGTTGCGTCACTTTTGTGACGCAGGAGTGGTGCAAAAGATGCACCATGTTGCAAGATAGGCCTCACTTCATCTGCAACAAGATACCGTCAGTTTAAACTGTATACATTTAGGACTGTGTAGGGGGCATGGAGAAGCTGAATCTTCTGTAAGTGTCAAAATTGTTGCATACAGTGCTCACCTTCTGCGTACTCTTTGATATGCTAGACTACATCTGCACAATGAGATACCTAAGCAAAGGAAACACAAGTGATGTGATTGTGAAATGAGCAAAAGAAATTGCACGTTTTTCAATTACATCACCTGTGTTTCCTAACATTACGAATCACATTGTGCAGATCAGGTTTAGGCCTGTCCAGGGAGACAGAGGAGGTCTGGCCTTTGTTAAAGAGTGCAGTGGACATGACTCACTTCATTGGTAGGCATGCACATGTATTATCTCCTCTGTACTCTTCAACAAGCCTAAATTTCATCTGTAACCCTGAGTAGGCCTCACCTCAAACAAACCCCTGGATAGGCCACACCTTATCGGCATCCTGAACCAATCATTTAAAATGTTAGGGGCAGAATTATGATGGCCGTGTGCCTCTTTTGCGCCGCTGTGCGTCACTTTTGTGACGCAGCGGCGGCGCAAAAGATGCGCTATGTTGCGACATATTTACAACTTGATGCATCTAGGCAGATGTGTCACGGTGTAAAGTCCTGTGCCACATGCAACCTGCGTCAGGTTTCATGTGAGCGTTTTGTTGCAGAGTGGGCATTCATTTGCATGAAATCCCTGTAAAACTAACACAGTGAAATTTAGAAGATTTCACTGAGTCAGCTTTATGGCATTGCTGAATCAAATCCTTACGCCTGTTTGAAACAGGCATAAGGAGTGATGCACCATGCAATGTGTGGCTTGCCCCTGTGCATTGCAGTAGACATGTCGCGCTTACGACGTGATTCCTGCAATGCGCCGCTTTTGCGGCACAGATGCGTGACGCATCTGTGCTGTTTTTGCTCAATGGTGCTCCACATTGTAAATGCGGCACATCATGGGTGGCAGAGCAGCGGCGCACGTTAACTGGTGCATCCCTGGGGATGCGCCAGTTAACATAAATCTGCCCCTTTACATTTAAGTATGAGCAGGGGACACAGAGTTGGTGAGGCTTATCCAAGGTTAAGAAGAGATGAGTCCTGTTCACTGAAAACTTGGACATAGGCCTCACCTCCTCAGCATCGCTAGACATGGTTAAATAATATCTGCAAAATGTTACTCTTGTTAAACAATTTTACTATTAAAGTCCACATTTGTAAAGCGCACAATCACCCGTAAGGGTCTCTAGGCGCTGGGGGGCGTCGGGAAGATTAAGCGAGCTATTGCCCAGAGTCACATGGTGCTGGGCTAACCTGCCGCCGGAGCCGGGGATCGAACCGTGGTCCCCAGATTCCAGCGTCAGTCGCCCTGGCTGCGGCGCCACACCTCTTCCTCTATTATAGTCTCTATTATAGTCTCTGAGATTTGTCTCTTACTCTGCAACATCTCATTGTTGTTCTCTTTCTTTAAAGATAACGACAACATCAAGCATGAGTGATGATGAGCAATCTGTTGATCTCGATCTTATCATTGAACTTGTCATTGAAACATCAGTGGAAGTAGATCCCTTGGATGATTTAAATCCTGTGGATGATGAAGAATATGATGAGGATGCCGATTTGTCAGAATTGTATGACATAGGGTGGGAAGCTGACCTGCTTGAGCCTATGGAACTATAAAGACTTATTTTTAAAAGTTACTGGAAATGAAAAGTAACCATGTTAACCGTTTCATTTAAAATTAAATACAACTTCAAAAACAGCTTGTGTGAAGTGTCTTTAATAAAATAGTGAAATATGCTAATAAAATTAGTTCAGATTCAGATATAAAAGAGCAAAGGTCAAATGTAGAAGCATTCCATTTCTTTGCTACTATTTGTGAGTTTTAAATTTGCCAATGCACTAAAAATTATTGTATGTAGAATTGACAGGTAGTGTGCTAATTTTTTGACGACTGTTATTGATTTACTGTTTGGTAATAGTGGTTAATAACATTTTTTATTATATTTTACCACAGATTCAACTGCAGATCATTTCAAAATTACACAATGCCTTCGAAGCAAAGAAGGAGAAAGGCTACAAAACGTCAAACACAGCAGCTTACTACATGCTTGCAGCAGTCCTCTACAATAAAAACTTGTCAAGTCACTAAAAAAGCTCCGGGTAAGAGAACGAAATCTTTCCTAAGAAACATTTCCAGAAAAAAAAGTATCACTACAGAACATGTTTTAGTCCAGAAAAAGAGAGCCAATTTAAACGGAAAGGAAAGGACACTCAAAAATGTTACTGCTAGAGCAGGAGATAACTCTGTGCATGGTAGTAGAAGGAAAAATCAGTTTAGGGACATTCGTAGACGAATGTTCCGCAACAGGATAATTGGCAATTTATTAAAAAATATTAAGAAACGTCAACAGAAAGTGGCTTTTTATAAGAGAAAGAGAAACATTGAGAAAATGATTGATCAGGCATTCGAAATTAAGCGAAAGTTATTTATTTTGATAATCAATAGAATTAGGAAACTAAACAAGGTAATTTATGATTTCAAAACAAATAGTAGATGGAAGAGAACAGTTAATCGTAGTAATTTTTGTGAAGTTTTTTCAGGAGAATGGATGCATAGTTCAAGTTGTGAGGCATTTTTTAATGAGGAGAGTTATTTCCAGGATAATGATTTGGTGCATGCAGTTGACACCAGTGGTCGAGCATATGAGGTGAAAGATGGTTGTCCGGTTGAAAAAGGAAAACTTGTGTCAACAGAGGCAGAAGAGGTGTTAGGTAATGAGGTTTTAGGACGACGTCCTAAGGGACCAGTGTACACCTGGAAGTGTAGTAGTATTTGCAGTGTGCGACAGGATTCCATCAATTTGCTTTGTGATTTTGTACGGACATTTAATAAGAAAACTTTAAAACAGAAAATGAAGTTGTTGCAAGAATTAGATCCTTGCAGAGTGAGAGAAGTGACAGGTTTGCATGGTCATTCACTGGCTTGTCTTTCCAGGAGAGTATGCCAGAGTGTTTTTCATCATTTCAGGATGCTAGCAGTGCATCATAATAAAGTGAGGAAATTAGTTAGAATGTTGTATTATGCTAAGAGTCCAGCAATTATGCTTAAACAATTATGCACTGCTCTTTTGCATGGTTCTGAAGTAGATGTGAAGAATATTTGTGAAGAAATTGAGTTTTGTTACTTTGCAAGTAAAGAGAAGAATGTTGAAATTGACCCAGAAGAAGAAGGTAATGTGGAAGAGAGTGTACAGGTTTCCAGTACAGATAATTTTCAGAAGGAAATTGCCACGTTTCAGGTGAAATCAAGTGATAGGCCTAATTTCACTTGTGTGTGTTGTCGACGCACTTATTATAAGAATCAGACTAAGTTAGTGGATTTATATGCAAAAAGTGAAAGGGAAAATAATAGTGAATGGAAGGATTTTGCAACATACTTGATGGTAGAAAATGTTTTGATTTGGGATCGGATCAACGTGTGTGTACTTATTGTTGTAACAAATTAAATCAAAACCAGATGCCTGCTAGAGCGGTTCATAATGATCTGGAATTGGTTGACATTCCTTCTGAATTGAAGGATTTAAATACTTATGAATCTATTTTGATTCAAAGTGTCCATCCCTTTCAGGCTATTGTACGAATGGAGCCAAAGACAGGGAAATTGCCTCCATCAGATTTACAGAGAGGATTAAAGGGAAGAGTTGTTTATTTGCCTCTAGATTTGAAGAAAAACATTAATACAATTGGAGTAGAGAAAGTGGAAGAGGAACCTCTGGTTATCTTAGTTAATGGGGTTCCGACAAAGAGTAAGAAAATCTGGCAAGATTTAGTGGATGTTAGGAAAGTCAAAAAGGCAACATTGTATTTGATGAAAAACAATAAGTACTACAAGAATGTATATGTTGCAGAAGAGGAAGTAAGTGAAGAAGAGGACAGCGATTTGTGTGCTGGACAAATTGAGAAAGTAGAAGCCTCTAAAAATGAAGAAATATATGAACATTATAGTGTTCATCCTTTGCATTCCAAGGAAGTCATGGGGAATGCTATTGAGTTGTTTCAAATGAAACAAGCCAAAGGGAGTCCCATTAGTGTTTGTGAGGAAAGTTTGGAAGCTCGGTGTTTTCCACAACTATTTCCAACAGGTCAAGGAGGAAGATATGATGAGCGACCTGATCAAATTCCTGCTTCTGAATACCGGACTTTAAGATTGTATGCAGAAGATCCTAGGTTTCGTCAATGCATTCCCTATTTGTTTCATCTACTGTTTGAAAGCGAGCTGTCTGGACTGTCATATGCAGTGAACCACATCTTGAAAAGTGGTATACAGATGCAAAATATCTCAGCAAGGGACTTTATGGATAAAGTCAATGTGCAAGACAGTATTTTGGATTCTCACCTGATTAATCTCATGGCATGTCAGCGTGGTACTAATGAGTACTGGTACCGTCGACATGGAGATTTAAAATGTATGCTGAGGAACTTAGGAACTCCCACATGGTTCCTCACTCTCAGCTGTGCCGAGTATGGCTGGGAAGACTTACTTGAATTTCTACGAGAGGCAAATGGAAACATTGAAAATATCGAATTCAAGACACCCGGAGAACTGTGCTCTTTGGATCCAGTGAATATATGCAGGTACTTCAATCATAGATCTGAAGCTATGATGTCTTTCATCATGAACAAGAAAAATCCACCTCTTGGAGAGGTGTTGGATTTCTTCTGGAGAAAGGAGTATCAAGCAAGAGGTGCTCCTCATATACATATGCTGCTATGGATCAAAGATGCACCCAAATTTGGAACAGATCCAGATGACTTAGTGATGAGTTTCATAGAACAGTATTCTACATGTGCTGTTCCAAAGACAAAGGAAGACAAAAGCCTAAGAGAACAAGTTTTATGCTTTGAAAGCCATCGTTGTGGAAAGTACTGTCGTCGTAAATTCAGAAACAAGGATAAGTTCTACACAAAATGCCGTTTCAGCTTTCCACGACCGGTGATTTCTAAAGGAAGAGTGAACAGTTTCATGTCTTCGCTGCGACATAATGTGAAGAGGAAATCACCCAAAAATACATACAATTTGAAAAGAAACGAAGAGTCCAAGTACATCAACGACTACAACCCAGTGATTTTGTCCATGTGGAATGCTAACATGGATATACAGTTTGTGGCTGATAACTGTATGGCTGTGGCTCGGTATGTGACATCTTACATCACAAAAAAAGAAAAGACAGAATTGAAGGATATGTGGGAGGACATTTCCCATGAACAGAGCCTCAGTAAGAAGTTGTACAGTTTCAGTTTGAAGATGTTGTCGCATCGAGAAATCGGAGCTTACGAATGTTCTGACCGGTTATCTTCAGCAAGTCTCTATGCCAAATCTAGGAGTATCATTTGGGCGAGTCTTGGTCTTGCTGCAACACGTAATCGAGTTCTGAAACCTGTAAGGGAAATTGAGTATTTGGCGGAAAAGGAGCCAAACTGTACAGATATTTTGAAGACCAACATGTTGGATACATAATATCCAAATAGAAGCAGTCACCTCGAGAATGTTTGTCTGTATGAGGTTCTACAAAATTACATATTCAAGAGGAACATCAAAGAAGATATTGATAAAGGAGTGTATGCTGTAATTGGAACTGAGGGATGTCTGGTCAAGCAAAGAAAATGCCAATTGGTAAATCATCAAAAATTGAGTGGCGAATCTCCTGAAAGAAAAGAGTTTTTCTATTTAGCTCTTTTGCAACTTTTCAAGCCTTGGCGTGCAGAAGAGGAACTGCTTGGAGATTTCCTCTGTTACGAAGACTCTTTCAATGCAGCGAAGGACACCATAGAATGTCCTGTTTTTCCAAAATATCTAGAAATGTTGAATGCGGAAATCGAGCAGGAAGCAACAATTGCAGCCGAGATTGCGAGAGACAGTTCTCAGGACAGTCAGAGTTCTGTTTCATTGAGTCAGGATCCACTAGGAGGACCGGTTATCGAAAATGAAGCTGCCACTGCCATGATTGAAGTGGAAAGAGCCATGGCACCTGCTCAGGAGGATGCGGTTAACTTAGAAGATTTGGAAAGACAACTCAACGTTGAGCAGAGGAAAATATATGATGAAGTTACCAACCAAATTGATCATGGATTAAGTCATGAGAAGAAAGAGTGCTCATGTACGTCGTTGAAGCCTGTCCGACTGTACGTGAGTGGAGAAGCAGGAACTGGAAAAAGTTTCCTCATTAAAGCAATTTCATGTTATTTGCAGAAAAGGACTGAGTCATCGCTGTCTTGTGTTGTCACCGCTCCAACTGGACTGGCAGCACATAACATTAAAGGTATTACTTTGCATCGTCTACTGATGCTGCCAGTGGAGCATGATAACAAATTACAATACCACAAGTTATCTGGAGATGCTTGTTGTGAAGTTTCAAGAGTCTTGAGGAAAATGAAACTTCTTATCATTGACGAAGTAAGCATGGTTTCCAATGTCATGCTTGCCTTTGTGCATTTGAGAATGCAAGAAGTTCTTAAAACAGAGTATGATGTGTTATTTGGTGGCAAACACATCATTGTTTTCGGTGATCTTCTGCAGCTGACACCAGTGAAAGGACAACCAGTGTTTAAACTACTTACACATGAAGATACCAGGAAGTGCCTAGGGAGCATTGGCAACGTTAATATATGGTTAAACTTCAATTATGCTGAACTGCGTGAAAATATGCGTCAAGCGAAAGATGAAGATTATAAGAATATTCTACAAGATGTTGGAATCGGAAAAGTGACCGAGCATGGGAAAGAAGCTTTACATGCACGATTACTGTCAAATTTGTATCCAAAAGAAGACGTTGTGCCAGAGAATATTTTTCGGAAAATTACTGAGAAGAAATCTGGAATATGTTTGATGCCAACTCTTGCAGAATGTGCCATCTTCAACAACAAAATGTTGAATTTAGAAAACCAAGAGATTGTGAAACTGGAAGCTATTGACAGAATAGAGCATATGGGAGCAACAATTATTTTGTCTGAGAATTTGAAATCAAAATTGGATTCATTAGAGAAGACTATATCTAAAACTGCTGGTTTTGAAAAGACTCTGAATGTGTGCTTAAATTGCCGTATCATTTTGAGAAGGAATTTACATGTTGAAAGAGGTCTGGTAAATGGATCAATGGGTAATGTTGTTGATTTTGAGAAATACAGAAATAGAGATGGAATTGAATTTTTAAAAATTAAATTTGATGGCATTGAGGAAGTACAGTTAATTGGTCGTTGCTCTGCTAGATTTTTGCTTGTAAAAGACGTAAGCAGTTT
This sequence comes from Lissotriton helveticus, assembly GCF_964261635.1. NCBI lineage: Eukaryota > Metazoa > Chordata > Amphibia > Caudata > Salamandridae > Lissotriton > Lissotriton helveticus. The sequence goes on along the minus strand of NC_136069.1, from coordinate 596,116,983 downwards.
CCTGTTTGCTTGGCATATGCGGTGACAATCCATAAATCGCAAGGTTTAAGTGTAGACAGTGCATTGGTGAGTATTGGCAGTTCTGTGTTCAAGGAGGGAATGGCATATGTGGCATTGTCACAAGTCAGAACTTTATCGGGATTATACGTGATTGAGTGTGATGTCACAAACATTTGTGCGGATCTAGATTGTGTTAAGGAATACAATAGGCTAAGAAGAGAGTATGCACCACATTTGCCTCAATATCCTTTGTTTGAAAAACGTGTGGTAGGCCGGAAACGAAGAAATGTGACCAATAGTAGGGAGGTTTTAGCAAAAAGACGAAAAGTCGATGAACCCGAAATTATAAGCAGAAAGAAAATGGATTCTGTTGAAGATGTTGTTGGTTTTCAATTTGAAAATAGTACTGGTGTCAACTGCTATGCTAATGTAGTGGTTAATGTTGTCTTTTCTCTAGAAACTTTAAAAGAACAGATTGTGATCAATTCGGATCAAAGCTTTTGCTGTTTACTGAACTCTGTGTTAGAGAAATGTAGCACTGATAGAACAAAAATAGAAAGTGTGTCTGAAATTCGAAATCAATAGACAAATGTTCAGGTCAAACGCAATTCTCTCAAAATATTCAGCAAGATTGTCAGGAGTTTTTAATGTATATTCTTGATGTATTGCAAGATGAAGGTGTAGATGTAGATCATCTGTTTGGCCTTTCTTATCAATGGCAGCATGACTGTGAGAACTGTAGGGTATCAAGTACTACTAGTGTAGACTCAGAAAGATTTATATATTTAACTTTGCCAGACAGTAAATCAGTGTCCTTTAATAAGCTAGTAAAAGCAGCCGATCACAACATGGAGTGTAGCCAATGTAAGTCTGCAATGCTGTCCACATTATTTATACGAACATATGGCCAGTATGTCATTTTAATGTTCCAACGATGTAGGCCTGATGGAACAAAATTGACAACTTTAATTAAAAATGTTGTGGCTTCGCAGTTGTCAATATCAGGAAGGACTTTTGTAACTACAGCAATTATATATCATGACGGTCCTTCAACAACATCAGGACATTACACAGCTTATTTGAAGTCTAGAAACGGCTGGTCATTCTGCAATGATTCTGTTTTAACTTTAAAAAAAAAAATTGCCTTTTGACCTTAAAAATTCTTACTTGGTGTTTTTACAACCAAAATTTTAGGGAAAGAATCTCGGGATTTGCTCTGAGGAATTTCAAGAGGTTCTAATGGCTCCTACACTATTTGGCCTTGAGGATAAATGTAGTACAGAGTAAAAAGTTATTTTTGAGTTTTAAGTAGTTCCTGAAAAAAAAGAAGGTTTTCTTACAGAAAGTGGTGGGCACGGATTAGTTAAAGGACAACAGAGTATTTCCCAAAGCAAACGGTGTTCTTACCATAACACTTGACGTCATGGAAAAATAACTGCACTTTGAATGAGTTCAGAAAAACTGTTTCTTTTAATAAGCTAATTCAAGCAGCCAATCAAAACATGGAGTAGAGGTACTGTAAGTCTGTAATGCTGTACACATTATTTGTACAAACTTTTGGTTATAATGTCATTTTAAAATTCCAACTATATAAACCTTATGAAAGTAAGTTTTCAACTTTAATTACAAATGTTGTGGTTACACAGTCGTTGATTTTAGGAAGAACATTTGTAACTGCAGCTATTATATGACATAATGGTCCTTTGACAACATCCGCTTATTACACAGCTTATTTAAAATGTAAAAAAAGCTGATGTAACGTACCTTCAGCTAGATTCATCAAAGACCCGTTTTGCGAGTCTATAATAGTGATTCATAAGGAATCGCTATTACAGACTCGCAAAACGGGATTCATGTAGGAATCGCAATATTTATTGCGATTCCCACAGCTTCCTTATTTGCGATTAGCTAATTGCTAATCGCAAATAAGGAATAACTTCCCATTCATTCCTATGGGCCTACAGGCCCATAGGAATGGATGGGGAGTTATTCCTTATTTGCGATTAGCAATTAGCTAATCGCAAATAAGGATGCGAATTCAAGGGTGCCAGGGGTGTCCAAAGGACACCCTGTAGCACCCCTGATATGCAAATTTACACAGGTGTTGCGCACACACATGTCCAAAGGACATGTGTGTGTGTAACATGCAATTGAGAAAAATGCATTAAAGTGCTTTTTTCTATTTTTTCGCTATTTACCACGAAGTCAGACTTCGTGGTAAATAGCGACCAAAAATTGTGAATTCGCAATGTAAAAATGGTTAATGAATTGCATTTAAGGAATCTCAAATAGAGATTCCTTTAATGCAATTCCTCGCAAATATGCGATTTCGCTAATAGCGATTTTTGCATTTGGGATGATGAATCCCAATTGCAAAAATTGCGCTCGCAAAGGGCCAGATTCGCAGAATCTGGCCCTTTGCGAGCCGAATTTTCTTTCATGAATCTGGCTGATAGTCAATTGCAACTTAGTATGCTGCTTAACGATAATGTTAGCTGTTCTCATATGCTACTGTGGTAAAGAGGAAGGATGCACACACCATTGGCCGATACTTTCACCATTGGTTGAAGATGGCGTAGCACCAATGAGGATGGATACGTACATTTTTGTATAAAATATATGTGTTTTTACTTAGGGGACTTTAGAATCTCTTCCACTACCCTTTTATTAGACACCCTCTGAGAGTGTTATGCTGATCAGACTGGTAAAGGCTAATTTCCCTGTGACTATCCCTTTGTCTTTTACACTGAGAGATACTGAATGAATGAATGAATTTCTATAACACAGCTACTTGTAAGAGTTTCCCGGAGCTTTTAGACCTGCCAAAGTGTATCATGCAGAGGATCCTTCTGCACCTTGTTCACCACTGCTGATGGTGTTTTCTAAATTCTCTTTAAGACTACAGCTATTGGTTTGACTTAGGGCCATATGTATCAAGCCGTTTGTGAATCGCAAAGGTCGAAATTCGCAGAATTTCGGCCTTTGCGAATCGCAAATGGCCTCTTTGCATGTTTTGGTATGTATGTAACATTCGCAAAATAAGGAATAGCAAAGATTTGCGATTCCTTATTTTGCCATAGCATTTAAGGAATCGCAATTTTGCGATTCCTTAAATGTTATGTATGTACCATTTTTGGGTTGCGAATTATGATTAAGAATTCGCAAATTACCACCAACTTGTAGTTGATGGTAACTTGCGAATTCTTCCAAAAATGCACAATTTGGCATTTTTGAAAGTGGCATGTGATGCACACACATGCCCATAGGGCATGTATGTGCGCCATATGCACACACATGTACATTTCAGGGGTGCAGCAGGGTGTCTTTGAGACACCCCTGCACCCTTGAAATAATTCTCAAATTGCGATTAGCAAATTGCGAATTCCCAATTTGAGAATTATTTCGCAATCATTCCTATGGGCCTCCTGGCCCATAGGAATGCATTGGAAATTATTCCTTAATTGCGAATTCGCAAAATGCGAATTCGCAATTAAGGAAGATTAAGGAATCGCTAAAAAAAGTTATTTTCTTCATACATACCATTTTGCAATTCCTAAATAGCGATTCCTTAAAAATCACTATTTAGGAATCGCAAATTAGTTTGTTGATACATATGGCCCTTACTCCTTCTTGAGAGAAGACGGACGGGTTTTTCAGAACTACTCTACATGAGAGGTTCAACTGATTTCTAAATACTATTTCTAAAGGCTCTTTAAAATTCTCTCTCTTTTCTACAGGACTCTTCATGGGTTCTGATAGGTTAGGTTATGGAACACGCAATATTATGTTCATGTTGATTGCTAACATTCTGGCCTGATTACGAGTGCAGCAGTCTTCTGACTGCCACACTCGTGTGGCGCAGCAGTGGCGATCCACCGTCTGCCACATTATGACTTTAAAAGTCACTGCGGCAAAGGACCGATGTCTGTACAAGGTAACAGTCATTCCCTGGTGGTGACAGAGCTGCACCACAATGTAAGATGTTCAGATCCAGTCCCGCTGAGCATATTACCAGTTCTGTCACCACCAGCCATTTCATGGCGGGAGCCCCACCATGAAAAGGCTGGTGGTGAAGAAACAAATGGAGATGCATTCAGGGGAGCACAACCTGTGCCCCCCTGTCTGTATTCCTCCAAAGTTCCAGTTCTACTTGTAATTAGGCAGACAGTCCTGGTGCAGCTTTGGCGCAGCTGTGTCGGCAGAGAAAGTCACAATTAGGCCCTTAATATTTCTGTGAACTGATTTTACTAATTTGAACTTGAATAAAGAGATTGAAACTCAAACCACTAAACTTAAAAAGATAAATAAAGCTTTTAAAAATTCATCTAAACTCACATATTTGTCTGAACATAATAAGTAGTGTTGAAATTTGATATTGATTCATGCTCTATTCTAAAACGTGGCAAAGATCCAGTTGACCTGAGGAAGAACAAGGTGCAGAGTTGGAGAATGCTGTTGTAAGTCAGGAGTTGAACTATTTTAAGCTACTCAAGTGTCAGCAGGAGTAAATCAGTAGTGGGAGTAACAGTGTTTTGTTAAAATCAGGACTAAAGCTGGAGAGGGAGAAAGTGGTTTGAAACAAGAGTGAAGTGGAGGTAACGGGGCTATGCAAAAACAGAAGTAAAGCAAGAGGGGGGGTATGTTTTTGACAAAGAAAGCAACATTGGAATGGGAGTAAGGGATTTATAAAATGGAGTAATGCTGAAAGGGGAGTAAGTGACATATAAAGAAGGGAGTGAATCAGTAGGAGTAGTAAGGGGTTTATGCAAAACATTTAGCAAGTAGAAGGTGAGTAAGAGGTTTATAAAAAAACACTGGAGTAAAGTAAAAGGGGAACATCATGAGACACATAGAAGGCAGGCCAGAGGGACTCCAAATAACAAGAGACAAAGGGAAACTTTCCCCTAAAAGCCACAAAATAAAAGAATGTTCCAGAATGGCTTTCAGCAGGTTCTTTTTGTTGCCTAGTGAAAGCAAAAAGAAAAGTTTGACAACAATTGTTCCGAAGGCGCGCCAAAGGCAAGCCCGTCTGCGCTTGTCCATGTCCGGAACTCGTCCAGCGCCAGAATCCTGCTGCCGTTTACAATCAGATAAGGTATTTTCTTCCATCTCCTTAAAACAATTAAATACCAAAAATCAGTGTGGACATCACTTGGATGTGGACAAAATCCGAGGCCCTGTTACTTGTAGAGTACAGCTGCCGCCTATGAAATTTAATATTATAATGCCAAAAAACAAAAGGGCCAATCATGAAATGGTAATAAACGGGGGCCTAATTAATGCACGCTCCGTAGTTAAATACGCATTTGACATCAGGGAACTAATCATTGATAATGAAAGACTGCAGTCCAGATATTGCAGTTGCCCTACCCCCAAATTATACCAACTGTAGGAAAGACAGAGAGGATGGTAGGGGTGGAGGGGCTGCTATCATTCACAGAGATACTCTATTGTGGGAGAACTTTATTCTACATGAACTCAAGGGAGCCGAAAACCTTTGTTTCTGCTGTGCCGTAATGGTTCAACCTCATTCACTTGAGGCTTAATCTATTGCCCTCTGGGCAACAGTAGTACATTTTAGACTCATTTGGAGAAACTCTTGGCCAAGCACTGCTTAGATATGCTAACTTTACATTGCTTGGGGACATAAATCTCCATTTAGAATGTGGTACTAACCCTGGGGTTACTACATTCCTGGAAATTGTTACCCCCCCTTGGTCTGAATCAACTAGTTCAAGGCCCGACACATAGGGTAGGACACACATTGGATGGTGTTTGTTCAAATTCCCCCTCAATCCGGATAGAGGCATCTATTCCTCAGGCTTGGTCAGACCATCATTTTATCCACTTGGATATCCCAATATCCAAGGCGCCACAAGCAACTAAGAATAGCTCTATAGGGGTTCCAAAACGGAAATGGCATATGCTTGCTACTAATCCCAGATTGCCCAAAATTGCAGAAGAAAGAATTCTGATACTGACAGGGGAGTCGCCTGAAGACTCCCATGGCTTCCATACCTGGATGATGGCCATAAGTGATGACTTAATCCCCCTAAAACATTCCTCCAGAAGGGGCAAAATAAAATCACATAATGATCCATGGTTTACTAAAGATCTAGCACAGCTCCATCTAACAGTAAACAACTAGAACATACATGGAGAAGGGGCTATGAGATAGCAAATCTACAGATCTTTAAATCATACAGGAAGCAATACCATACAGCTATCAAACTTGCAAAAAAATACTATTTTGGGAATAGAATAGCTATGGCAAAGCAAAACCAAAAAGAGATATTTGCTATAGTGAATTCTTTTATGGATCCTAAAGCCCTACATTCAGAAGTCCCCCCTCTCAATCTCTCTGTAATTACATCGCAACATTCTTTGAGGTAAAGATCAGCAATATCCAAAAAGACATTGGAGTATTAAGAACATAAGAAGTGGTGAACGAGTTGGGGTCAAATCACAGGCAGGATAGATCCTTTCTTCATACCTTTCAAACAGTTACTCTATCCCAGACACATGAAGCTATCCTAGCATGTAAATCAGGCTCACCACTGAATGCATGTCATCCAATGATATTGCATCATATCATGGATATAGTGAATCCCGTGATTAATGGGATTGTGAATTCCTCGCTGTCCTCTGGCATAGTGCCTGATGAGTAGAAATTTGCGATAGTAAATCCCCTAAAGAAAAAACAAAATATTGACCCTTCCAATCTTTCCAAATATAGGCCCATATCCTTACTGCCAATCTCGGGTAAGATTACTGAAAAAATGGTCTATAAAGAACTCTCTAATTTTGTCGACTCAGCCCAGATCTTCCATCCTCGACAATCTGGCTTCCGCTCGAAATATTCCACGGAATTAGTCTTATTGGAGATATATGACACTCTGAAATTCATTACAGACAATGGCAGGAAGGCAGTGCTGATCCTTTTATATCTGTCGGCCGCTTTTGATATTATATCTCATAACATCCTTCTGGCCAGATTAAAATCTTGCGGCATTTCCAACACAGCTCTGGCCTGGATCACATCCTTCCTGTCCATTCGGAGGCAGGCAGTCTCCCTTGGATCCTTTCTTTCTTCGGAACGTACTATCACCAAAGGAGTCCCACAGGGGTCCTCACTTAGTCCACTCTTGTTTAACATATATATGACCCCTCTTATTTCCCTTATTTCTGCCTACGGGATTGAAACAACATCCTACGCTGACGACACTCAGCTGATCCTGTCGCTTCAGAAAACTCCAAAGAGGCTGTAGAAAATTTTAAAGCCTGTCTCACGGCGGTCATCACATGGATGAAAAACAACCATCTCCGTTGTAATACGGACAAGACAGAAATCCTGTTGATCGGGAAAAACAATCCCTTTCAACCAAAGGATTGGTGGCCGGAAGAGGCAGCAGCTACCCCAGCCACAGTGGAGGTAGCCAAAAATCTGGGGGTGTGGCTTGACTCCTCTTTCTCTTTCAAACAACACCATACCCTTAGGGTGGTGGGTACTTGCTTTGGCCTGATTAAAACCATGAAAAAAATATTTGAGTTGATTCAACTGGCTGCAAGGAAAACAGTGGCTGTGGTGTTAATACTTTAACGCCTAGACTACTGTAACAGCCTCCTAGCAGGGGTTAATAAATCAACTTTGAAGAGACTACAGGTAGTACAACACGCAGCTGCTAGACTTGTTTTGAAACTCCCACGTAGGTCAGCAGCATCAGAAGCTCTGAAAACTCTTCAATGGCTCCTGCTAAACAACAGAATTCTATTCAAACTCTTGGTCATTACCTTCAGAGCTACCCACCAAATTGGACCAGAATATCTCTCTAGAAGATTCACACCATACACCACATGGAGGATACTTAGATCTACATCTGCTAACCTCCTTATATTGTCTGGTTTTAAACTTAAAATCAGGGGAAGGGAAAACTGGTGTATTAGGTGTAACAGCTTGGAATCTGATGCCTAACAACCTGAGAATGATGGTATCAGAAAAACAGTTCAGGAACGCTCTAAAGATAAAGTATGTCACCATATGGGGAGTGAGCATTATCGTCCTGAAAGGATTCCTTCCCTTTCTTTCTTTCCTAGTAGTTTTACTACAGACAGTCTTACCTGCTCGACTTCACTAGCCAGACTTACACTATGTGAATCTATGCCAGGTTTTAGTGCTCAGGGCAGGGGGACTGGGGTGTCATCTTTACCACACATATCCCTTTACCAATCATTCCTTTACAATGGAATTGCGTGGTAAAGCCATGCATGGTAAAGGAATGTGTCGTTAAGAAGCATTCATTCTTGGGACCTCGTGTTTGAGGCACATGTGTTTTAGTCATGTGTGCTTCTGTCATACTAATGCAAAAAATGCTGCGCTGCTTTTTGTGACAGGGAGGGAGCAGGGGAGCACCACATCTACAGAGATATGGCTCTCTCCTCCCCTCTCCCTAGCGCCGGCACTGATTTCAGCTGCTGTGCACTAGGCTGCACATTGCAGCACACATGCAAAGTAGGAGAAGAATGGAGAAATTAAAGCATTTATCCTTTTAACATTTCTTTTCAGATGGTATTACCTTTTGACACTAAATTCTGTCTACAATTGTTTGTGTGTAGGGGTTTGCGTCAAAAGGCAAGGGTGGTTGGATAGGAACACTCAAGTACCACCCGTTGGCACTAAGTAACGCAAAGCAATGCTTTGTGCTGCTTTGCATTACTTGTAGGGTACTTTCCAATGTAAAACAAGTTTGCACTGGAAAGTAAATTGGTAGAAGAAAAATGCGTGCTGGTTAGCATCACTTTTGCGACGCTAACCTGAAGTTTGATCATCTACCTCTGAGTGCACCTGCCAGTACTTAAGCCTGTGACCCGGAGGTCAACCATAGATGCAGGACTCTAACCATTAATCCACTAAGTCAGCACACACACTCATAGTGACATTTTCTCGTAAGTTTGATTCAGCGTACCCATCAAATTCTCAAGTCTGTATCGATAAGAATCTAACAGCACAACACTGCCAAAAGATTACTTATCGTGTGCCTCCTTTGAGAGATGCCATGGTCAGTGGTAAGAAGATCATTTTCATCTGTTTTGACATGAAGCAATTCCCCATGTGTCCAGTTTCCCACCTAGATGTGAGCCCCTTCTTCTTGCCTTGGGCAACTGCTGGCTCATTCGGCGCAGGGGCATACTTCTGGCATTCCAGGAGGTTATCTCTATTTTATATGTTAAAGGTTTAATTTTTTTATTTGATTTTAGTATGTTATGGATGATCAGAAAAGAAATATAACACTGTTTTCATTATGCGTTAAGAGCAAAAAGAAATGTACTAATGTTACTATTAAGTACTAGAATCAAACCTTTGGTTTGATGTTGATCATGTCTCTGAGTACTACACAATCATCGTTTATGATATATGTCTATTATAGGACATGTAAGAAACAAAGTGACAATGATTGACCTTAAATTGCATTAGGCAATATACTCATTAATATGTTGTGAACCTTTAGTTAAGGAATTAAATACTGTACTGCTGTTTGATCTGGAACTTTAGAATATGTAAGAATTGTCCCTTATACATGTTTGTGTATACTTTCAGGTGGCTCCTGAAGAAGGCGTTTTCGCCGAAACGCGCGTCGAGTTATTAACTGTCACCCCTTTGTGGATACCTGGTTTTCTCTTGGTGTCTTCTTTTATTCAATATGTCATGTTAAATTTATGCTATGATTGTATGTAATTTTAAATTGATTTGTCATATAGTCTGATGGATTCCAGTTATCTATATGATTTTTACTATGTCTATTATTAAAAATATGTATGTTTTATACAGATAATTTCTTTTTTCTTGTTAATTGTGCTTCTTGTAATTTTGGTCGAGTCACTTGTTTACTTATCAATAAGACTGCCTAGGAATTTTCTCTCACATGCCATAATGTCCTTATGCATAGTCCAGCCAAAGCTACGGCTATGAAACC